>NW_017728947.1:103505894-103507615 GCF_001723895.1 Crocodylus porosus
ATGTCCACTCCTAAGAGCACCTCAAGAAACAAAACTTTTCTAAACCCCAAGTATATGGATAAGGCCCTCATTAGGATTTTGTTGGAAGAACACTACCAACAAGAAAGTTCATTTAGCTGGAGCTCGCTATGTTAGATTATGTTTTAAGGTACTGAACATACTTGACTGTAAAGCTCTGCAAGCTGAAATCAAAATCACCAGCATAATTGATTTTTTTTTTTTTTTTTTTATATATATAAAAGATTAATATTTCCCCATTCAAGTGGTTGGAAGTGAGAAGAGGCGGGGGGTGGTGTCCAGGGTCAGAATAAAAGAGGCATTAAAAAGGAAGCTGCACAGCTGCCAAGTCCTAAACCAGTCTAGCAGAAGTGCACAAGGATGTGGATCTACTTTCAGTAAGTTCACAATAGTCCAAAACAACTGCTGTCTGTACCTAGAAGAGCTCCCCTTTAAAGGAAAACTCTAGTCAAGTTATTCTACCTGCTCTGCTCGCTCCCCTGCCCCCCCCAAACCAAGCCTGCAAGCTTTTTCCACCTGAAATTTTATGTACTGCTGGTAGAAGTCAGAGAACAAAAAAAAGGTATTTTCTCCGAGACACAAGGTCTTTTCTATATATACTGTCAAAGAGAGTAGACAAAGAATATGTTTAGACTAGGATGAAATGTGGTGTCCTGGTTTGAATAATCGAACACTTGAGTCTCAGCCACATTCTCTACTTTACAGCTGCACTGTATACCTTCACTCTGACATTTTGCTTTCACCCCAGAGAGGTGGTGGACTCTCCATCGAAGCTTTTAAGACCTGGGTAGACAAAGCCTTGGCTGGGATGGTACAGTTGGGGATGGCCCTGCTTTGAGCAGGGGGTTGGACTAGATGACCTCCTGAGGTCCCTTCCCACCCTCATTTTCTATGATTTGCTATTCAAAATTTTCACCTTACCTTATCATTCAATATTTTGGTTTGTACACTAGAGTCAAACCATTCTCCAAACATATAAACTTTGCTCCTATGCAGATTTTAAGCATTCCAGCTTGTAAAATCATATATGTCTCTAACTGTGCAGGTTATGGAACAAAATGATTAACCATTTATTCCACCATACCAAAAGCCAACTCAGAAGTGGCAAATCAAGTTGTGCTTACAAATTAAAAGACAAGTTTCTGAGAAAGCAGTACTATGAGATTTTTCTCCCTCCCCACCCACATCCAAAGAAAGTGTAGTTCTGTGTTGCATATGCTGAAGATAGTCTTTAGGAAATGATATTTGTTCTCCTAGCTAAGCTATAGTATTTCAATGGTAACTATCAAGTGAAGAAAGTTTCAGACATCAAACGTGGTGAGAGACAACATTTATACTGTAAAACAAATAAAAACCTATGCAATATTTGTTGTTGAATAATCTGTCATTATTCCGCAATCAAAAGAGCCCAAACCATGGAAAACAGAGAAGTAGCTCTTTTGTAAAAAACGCACTTTTAATCAGACTAAGCTAAATTAGTCTAAGTCCCGGCCACAAAACCGTTCAAAAGCAAGTTGTGAAAGTTGCAGCATAATAAAGTCATAACAGACAGCTCAATATTACAGTAATAGTGCTATTCTTAGCACTAAACTTAGTAAAAAGTTCCCATACGAGGCCACACTAAACTTCCTAAGCACGGCAGACCCACCTAGTAGGATAGTACCCATCTTCTTAGTAAGACCAGCTGCGTGTGTTGGGGAGAG
>NW_017728947.1:103508695-103511921 GCF_001723895.1 Crocodylus porosus
CTTGCTGTCCTTTTCTGAGTAACCAACCGTGCAACAAGCACAGATGAATCTCCAAGGAGAGAGATGCATTCTGAAAAGTGGCCTCAGGAGATTGAGATTAGTATAGGACCCACTTGGTATGCAACTTCAGATGAACCAAATTACACACTGAATGTTTTTTTGTTTTTTTTAAATATTCCTTTTGAGTCCAAGCTTGCATGGAGGAGCCTACCCCCTGGTGTAAGGCATTTTCAGATGAGGGAGGGGACACCACTGCATGACCTTCCACGGGCTTGCCTGTTGGTAGAGCCAAACCATGGCTCCAAGCACAGAGATATTTTGATCAATACCCAAGAACAGCCTTCTCATGACGTTTCTGTAGATGCTACAGAACTTTTTATAGGAACTCAGCAACATTCACAAGTATCAATTCCTCCATTTCTTCCACTGAAAAAAAGCAGAGGATCAATATATTTTTTCATTTCTATACATAAGCAGGAGCATCTGACAGACTGCCTGCAGTCTAACTTCTTGAGTCCAATGGAGCAGGATTAATGCTTCCCTGTAAAGTTATGTGCAGCAGGAGAAAGAGCCTAACACAAAAACCAAGAGCTTTCCTTGCAATGACAGTTTTTCCACAGGTGTCAAAGCAGTACAACATACTGTTAGTGCAAAGATCATTCTTTCACAGCAATAACAACATCGGGGGGGAAAAAAAAAAAAGCCAGGAGACCGCAAAAGAACCATTTCCACTTGCTGAACCCTGAACAGGAAACAGAATTAATGTCGCTGACAAATCCCCACAAGGGGAAAGCAGTATTAGAGTTCCACTCACTATCTTCCACCTGATAACTAACGAAGTAAATCCACTAGTATTAGCATGGGGAAGTATTAAAGAAAGAAGGAGAGTGTTTGTAACAGCCCCTCTTTTTTCTATCACCTTTTACTGAAATTTTCTAACAAGTTTACTCTGGGGATAACATAGGATGCGCGACTAATTGCATTAGAGTTGCACTGATATATCAGTCCATATCAGATGGGCACTGATAAAAAGGAAAAATGGACATTATTGGCAAATTGGGTTTTTTTGGCTAATGTAGCCAATAATGCCACCAATAAATGCCACATGCATGTGCATGTACAGCTGCAGCATGCACACTGCCAGGAATGCATTCTGGCAACTTGGACAGCACCTGCCCCTGCCCCACTCACTCCCTCCCTCACCTTAAAGGCCTCAGTCTGCTCCCCATCCCCTGCACAGACTTACCGGCTGGACACTGCTCTCCATGCTGCATATCGGCATTGGCCCATATGGCTGATTATTAACCAGCGAAAAAAAGAAAATAATCTTTAAAAAAATTGGTGCACCCTTAAATTGCATGTCCTAGATTGCATCAACATACACCAACTATGTGTATATGTAGGTACAGTGTGCAGTCCTACACAGTCGTTCAACTCTAAACAAGACATGGAACAACTATAACATTTTCTTAACAAAGTTTTAAATTTGCAAACACATTTGAATACTTAACATGTTGGAAGCATGGCACAAAAGTTGCTAAGTCAATTAGTCCTCACTATTTGTATGTAAAAGTATTCATACCCAATTTCATTCCAGGGAGTTTGTGTGCAGAAGTTAAGTGGAAAGGGGAATGGAGGGAAATCCAAAGTGGTGGTAAAATGACAACCAAAATCACCAAAACTATTCTGAATTTCAAAACTAAAACTCCATTATTTTAGTAGCTGTCTAAGCCCTACAAACAGCCATGTACAACTTAACTTCTATTTCAAGTAAAAAGTTAGTAGTATGACCCAGGGATTCATCAGGTCATCATATGAATTCAGTTTTTCAAATTTATCAGATTTTCCCACGTGGGAGAAACTTGTATAATAGGAAGAGATATAAAAATCAGTGAAATTTCATTAAAAAGTGGAGAGAAGGAAGAAGAAAGGAAAAAGAATGAAAGTCAATAGTAGCCTTAGTATCAACTTTTTCTAAAGTAGACACAGAAGTTATTTTCAGTGGCAAACTCATTTAAGGAAGCAGTATTTTTTTTTTTAATTAAAAAAAAAGGTGTTAGGATTAACTTGGTTAAGAAACCAAAACCATTGAAGAAGAAAAACAAAGTCCATGCAAATGTCTTTCTTTCTTTGAACTCTGGCTTCAGACAAGCCCAAAGTTTTCAGAAGAGGATACTGTTTTGAGGGACACAATAGATTAACTACAAAAGACTTGCTCTTTGCCTGGTCATCACTGCCCAGGATCATTTCCTTTTCTATTCCCAGCCCAGATGCTTTCATGACTCCACAACTATTAAGATTTAGAGCTCTCCACACCAGCTGATTGAAATGAGCAGCAAGCCATTTCCAGGAATTCACATGGAGTGTTCCAATAGCAAAGTACACATGAAACATTTATGAAGCCAGGAGGGGCCAGGGTGGAAAAAAAAAAGGGAACTAGGAAGAGAAAGGAAGGAGGAGGAGGGGGAGCACGACACTTGTTCTAGCTATAGACAATTAGGCTGATCTCAAAATATTCACTAGAATATTTGAAAATCCAAAAGTGTTCAGCCTTACTAAAAATCACCCTTTGACAGTGTTTTGGCATGCTTATAATTTATTTTTCAGTTAACCAAATTCTCTGAACTTTTGCAAAGTCCTAGATCATGTATACATGCATTTTCTGATTTATATTGATAAAAATGCAGCTAGATTGGCTCTTTTTAAGTGTATTTAATGACCATGAAGTCCTATTTGATCAGTCAATTAAATCTGAATGAAGCCCCAGTTGGATCATCATGATCAGAGAGGGTCAATGCCCTGATATCCAATTGGGAGGAAGTAGGGCTCCTCAGAAGTCTGTCCCAAGTCCAGTACTGATTAATAACATTATTTTCTTGCATACCACACACCCTGCATGGAGGCATTCATCTTGTTTTTGAAAGGCCAAGTGAAGAAAGAAAAAGATATTTCCTTGAAAATACCTGTACGTTAGTATCTTTACATAGAAAACCAAGTAACCGAGGGGGAATGAAGGAGGACAAAAACCTGTGGCTGGTTTGTTAAACTTCCTACTGCAGAACACAGCAGGTGCCGTTCGCTGAGCCCAGCCCCTCTTCTCCTCTCAAGGAGAGGCCAGAGGAGGCCGCTCGCATGATCGGGGGCAGCAGGGCAGGCCCTACGAGGAGAGGCTACGGGACCTAAACCTGTTCAGCCTCCACAAGAGAAGGCTGAGGGGGGGATCTTG
>NW_017728947.1:103512238-103513606 GCF_001723895.1 Crocodylus porosus
CTTCCAAGAGAAGTGGTGCTGGCCCCTACCCTGGGGGTGTTTAAGAGGAGGTTGGATGAACATTTTGCTGGGGTCGTTTGACCCCAGTACTCTTTCCTGCCATGGCAGGGGTCAGACTAGATGATCTGCTTAGGTCCCTTCCGACCCTAGAAACTATGAAACTATGAGAGAGACAGCAGCACCTGCCAGGTCAGCTGTGGGCCCAATCCTAGCCACTGGTACCTGCTGAGTAAACTGATGCTAGTTTCAGACAAGGTGCCAAGCTGCTCGGATCTAGCAGGACCAGGGCCTCAGTAGACAGGTTTGACCAATGGCACCTGCCAAGTCAACTGAAGGCTTGATCTTTCTGGATTTGAACTGTGCAGCTCCTCTTCTCAAGCCAGATGTGCCCTCAGGTGGCTTGGCAGGCATCACTGGCTCCCCACCCAGTTTGAGAAAAAAGAGTCATGAAAGTTAATGGCTGGAAGGGACCTCAGATCCAGCCCCCTGTTTTTAGGGGGGCAGGGTAACTCAACTCTAGCAGGATCGGGACCTCTGCTCCTTACACATTCCTCACTGAAGACATGAATCCCAATTTCTAGCAGTTAATTTTTCAGGGGAAAAGCTCCATGGCATATTTGAATAAATACAGTATAATTTCATTAATGATTTGGAGGATGGGATCAAATGCATGCTTAACATACCTGCAAATGACACCACAGCGGTCTGGCTGTAGGTGCTTTGGAAGATAGGATTAGAATTCAGAACAACTTCAATAAACAGGAAAAAGTGATCCAAAATTAGAACAGAATGAAATGATTAAAGACAAGTGCAAATTAAGACGGAGCAATCAAACGGTGCAAAAAACAGATTAGAAAAATTACTGATTAGTTTGGAGTACTAAAAAAAGACTGCGGCTTAATAGCGTACTATAAATGCACGACTGGGGACCCAACGCATGACTGGGCTGTGAACATCAAGGGCTATAGGCTATACAGGAGGGACAGGACAGGGAGGAAAGGTCAGGGTGTGGCGCTCTACATCAAAGAGCAATACACATCCTCAGTGAGTAGCATTGGGTCAGAAGAGGGGCAGACTGAAGTGCTCTGGGTTAGAATACAAGGCAGTCAAGAGGAAAGAGACTTAATGGTGGGGGTCTACTGCAGACTACCCAACCAAGGGGAAGAGCTAGACCAGGAATTCTTAAGTCAGCGCACGGAGGCAGTTAGGTCAAAGGACGTGGTCATCATGGGCGACCTGAACTTTCCAGACATCTGCTGGCAGGAGCAGTCAGGCAGGTCTGACGGCTCGCATAGATTCCTAGCTGAGATACAGGACCTCCTTCTAACCCAGGAGATGCACAGCCCCACCAGGGGAGACGGCTTGTTG
>NW_017728947.1:103513706-103527513 GCF_001723895.1 Crocodylus porosus
ACGATGACAGGCTGAGAGCCATGGGACTCTTTAGCCTGGAAAAGCGTAGGCTCAGGGGTGATCTGATGGCCAAAGGCCCCTATGGCTCACCAGAAGCATCCAGAAACATCTCCAAGCTTAGAAGAAGCCGTACACACAATGGAAGGGACGGGCCATCAACAGAGAGGACTATACCTCAGTTGCTCGGGACTGTAGGGGGGCGGTCAGGAAGGCCAAGGCAGAGATGGGACTGGGACTAGCAACCCGGATCAAGGACAACAAGAAGTCTTTTTTTAAATACATAGGGGGTAAAAAGAAGGTACTAGGTAACATGGGGCCTCTGCAGGACACGCTAAGAAATCTGGTCATCACACCAGACAGCAACGCTAGCCTATTTAACAATTTCTTTGCTTCCATTTTTCTGAGTAGGGACCTGGTTATCGGGGGCATTTGGACCCCCGTAGGCCCTGTGGAAGGCACCCCCAGGCCTAGGGTCAGCGAGGACCTAGTCAGGGAACTTCTGAACCCCCCCAGGGTGCTGACAGAATTAGCAGAGGTCATTGCGGGACCCCTGGCACGGCTTTACGAGCAGTTGTGGTGCTCTGGCAATGTGCTGCAAGACTGGAAAAGGGCCAATGTGCTTCCCATTTTCAAAAAACCAGGAAGGAGGACCCAGGAAACTATAGGCCAGTTAGTCTTACCTCAGCCCTGGGTAAGCTTTTTGAGAAAATTATCCTGGCGCATGTCCACGAGGGGCCAGCAGGGGAGATTATGCTTAGGGGCAACCAACATGGGTTCATCAGAGGCAGGTCCTGTCAGACCAACCTGGTGGCCTTCTACAACCAGGTCACCAAATCCATGGATGCAGCTGTCGCAGTAGATATAGTCTTTCTGGACTTTAGGAAGGCCTTTGACACTGTCTCTCACCCCATTCTCATTAAAAAACTAGAAGACTGTGGTGTCGATGCCTACACAGTGAGATGGGTCACTAACTGGCTGGAGGGCTGCACCCAGAGAGTGGTGGTGGATGGGTCATTTTCGACCAGGAGGGATGTGGGCAGTGGGGTCCCCCAGGGCTCAGTCCTCAGGCCCGCACTGTTCAACATCTTCATCAGTGACTTGGACAAAGGGATAAAATGCACCCTGTTCAGATTTGAAGATGACACTAAGATGTGGGGAGAAGTGGGCACACTAGAAGGGAGGTATAGGCTGCAATTGGATCTGGACAGCCTACCGGGTTGGGCGGATGAGAACAGGATGGGTTTCAACACTGACAAGTGCAAGATGCTGCACCTGGGGAGGAAGAACCAGCACCATACTTACAGGCTGGGGAACTCCCTTCTCATCAGTGCAGAGGCAGAAAAGGATCTTGGAGTCATTATTGAGGCCAATATAAACATGGGCTGACAGTGTAGAGACGCGGTCAGGAAGGCCAATGGCACCTTGTCATTCATCCACAGATACATCTCAAGCAGGTCCAAGGAGGTGATCCTCCCCCTCCCCCTCTATGCGGCACTGGTCAGGCCGCATCTAGAGTACCGCGACCAATTCTGGCGCTGCACTCCAGGAGGGATGCGGACAGCATGGAGAGGGTCCAAAAGGAGGCCACTCACATGATCGGGGGCAGCAGGGCAGGCCCTACAAGACAGGCTACGGGACCTGAACCTGTTCAGCCTCCACAAGAGAAGGCTGAGAGGGGATCTAGTGGCCAGCTACAAATTAGTCAGGGGGGATCAGCAGGCATTGGGGGAGCCCCTGTTCCCCTGAGCACTGCCAGTCGTGACCAGGAATAACGGTCACAAGCTGGCAGAGGGTAGATATCAGGAGACGCGACTTCACTGTCAGGGCGGCTAGGATCTGGAACGAACTTCCAAGTGAAGTGGTGCTGGCTCCTACCCTGGGGGTCTTTAAAAAGGAGGCTAGATGAACACCTGGCCGAGGTCATTTGACGCCAGTACTCCTTCCTGCCACGGCAGGGGGGTCGGACTTGATGATCTACTTGGAGTCCTTCCAACCCTACCTGCTATGAAACTATGAAAAGGTAAAATGAGCCAATAGTATGCTCTTCTTGTAGAAACCATTGGCAGGAGCATTTGAGTCATGGGAAGGGATTCATTTACTCAATTTAATACTGATGAATAGTGTATTCAGTTCTGGGCACTGCACTTCAAGAAATAAGTTGGAAAAAGTCCAGGGAGCAACAAATATGATTAGAGGTGTAAGAATTATGAGAAAAGGTTGGAATAGCTAGGATTATTCACTCTGGAGAAGGAGGGGGGACTTTATAACTGTCTTCAAATACAGACGAGTGGTTATATGAAAGTATGGATAGAGATTATTCTTTGTGGCCACAGGGGACAGGACTAGGAGCAATGGTCTTAAAATTGCAGCACGGGAAATATCAGTTGGAAGAATATTCCCACTGCAAGGATGGTTAAGTACTATAAAAGATTATACAGAGAGGCTGTGGACTTCCACTTCTCATCTGGAACAGTTTCAATAGGGATGATCCTGCCTTGAGAAGGGGGCTGGACTAATAACCTCCTAGGGGCTCTTCCAGCCCTACTTTTCTATGAATCATTTATACAAGGCTTATTTTATGTTAATTTGAGAATTCAGAGATGAACTAGTAATAAATACTGTTCTTCCCCTCCCCCCATTAGCTCCATGTACATTGATATTATAATGTCCCATGGGCATTTCAAGCAGTGCATCATTATAATTTCAAGCAGTAGAATTTCAACTTGAAGTCAAGAGGCAATTAAGCTAGCTGTGTAACAACATACTTTAATTACTATTTTAAACAAAGTACACCTGCATGTATTCAATTTTCTACTGAAAGCATATACCTTAAAAGTATCCGATATAAAAAAAAAAAAAATTAAAGAATACATCCATTATTGTTTTTCAAATGCATGTCAAAAGTTTTAGTAACTGAGAAGATATTTTTAACCCCTGGTCATTTTAAGCAGCATTTGGCAGCCATGTTCTAACAGACACACTAAAAATAATATTAATTCAGCTTCTAAGAAAGAGACGCATGCATATATCCAATAGGCGAGAGATCTATTTTTACTCCATTGTAACCTTTGATTTACAAAAACAGCAATTTAATCAGCTTCAAATAATGGAACTTCCAAGGCAGAATAAGAGACAGTGCCACCATGCTTGCCCTCAAGCAGCAGAGGGACCAAAAAACCCCTCAGTTTCAGTTCCCCTATACTCCCCCAGACACTTCTGGTCTAGAGACAGCTTATTTTAATTCCATGTGTAGCAGTGCCCTTTACCTACCTATACTATTCAGCTGTGTGGTCCGGCACATTAAAAATATAGCCCAAGGTCCTGCCTACACTGCACCAATTTGTGCAGGAGGGGAAATAAGCTACCCCACAAGAGCTGCTCTTATCCATGTAATTCAACTTGAATTACATGACAATACAAGTAATTCAAAACAGGGGCTTAAGGGGCACCTTGCTGCCCAGTGCAAGAGGTTCATTCACAACTGAGCCTCTGAGCAGTTAATCTAATTATACGGCAAAATCAAGTGTGTAGGGCATAGTACCAAACTAAAAGCATGCATTTCGGGAACAAGGTGGTAAGAATTTAGTCTTCCAAACACTACTTTATTGAAGCAATCACACCCACATCTACTACAAAAAGAAGTTGCCACAGATTTTTGGCACTAAGCACTACACTGTATTTGATAACTGTGAGAACATTACAAGTAACAGCCAATAAGCAGTATGCATTTTTGCCAGTATGAAAGGGTATTATTCTGATACACTTAAGTAAAGCTAAATCTGTAATATATAACAGTTGATAGGGCTACATCCACACAAGCGTGGACATTTGGTTCCTCAGTGACAATTAGCAACTGCACACCTTGTACTGCCACTCCTTGTCCCCAACACATGACAGGTTACCCCAGGTGGGGCTGGGGAAGCTGTGGGGAAGCAGCACTGTGCTGGACCCAGCAGCCTTACCTGGGGTCCTAGGACTGCAGCAGCAGCAGCAATCCTGCCGCTGGGAGCCTGGCCGGCAGCTGGAATGCAACTCCAGCCAGCCACGCTCTGGTACTGAGTAGTGCATGCTGTCCCCGCATGACTACTCCACCTTTTTGCACAGATTTTTTTGACTGCTGAATATCCACTGCTCCCTTGCAGTGTGGAGAACAGCTGAACATGCTGCGTGTGGCACAGCAGACACACCTGGCCAAACCCATCTGGATGCGTGCCATGCTCATCTGGATGTGGCCTAGAAGTCTATTCAATTTAAGTCTGATATAGTGGTCAGTATGTATATCTGTACAGAGAGCAAATTGCACAGTACATAGGAATACAAGCCTAGTTTTTTAAAGCATTACATAGCCACCATGTCTTACTAGATAGCATAAAATGTGAATACAGTTCACTGGATGTAGTCCTTGTGATACTCCATTTACCCCTAAAACAACTTTCTCCCTTAAGCCTAAGGTGCTCCAACAGCAGTTTACAACAAAAGCTTCTCTGAAATAAGAAAAAAAAAAAAGCCCATGCAAAACTACATGTAGAGAAGTCAAACTGAGATGCTTCCCCCATTCTTTCCTAGCAAAATGAACCAGCCCTATTCCGAGTGGATCAGATTAGCTCAGTAAACTTCCAAAGGTTTGCAAGCGTTGGCCTCTAAGTAGTTTCTAGATGGATGCCATTGCTATTGCTTCTGTAATATGACCAAGCACCCCATTGATAACTTTAATTAGACACCAGCAGTTCTTCATCACTACTAATTATTCAGCTTAACCTTGCTGAGTCAAATCTAGTCTCACAGAACTCAAAAACCAATTCCCACTACCCCACTGGGGACCGCTGGTAAAAACTGAAGTTTCAGCATTTAAAGAAAGCATTGATCAGTTTGTCACCAATTCTTTATAGTTATTTTACCTTCTCCAGGTGCCTTTTTCAAACTTAAGATTTTAAATAAATTCTGTCGATTAGCATGTTTATGATAATTATGATATAAAACCATGGGTGGCAATTTCTCTTGAGGGAAGGCAGAATCTCATGTTGGATTTTCCTAAGTCGCCACTGATGCCGATTAACCTTGGGTGAGTCATCTAGCAGCCTGTCTGTAGTAAAGGGGCATGTGCCTACTTAACAACAACAGAACTGCACAACTCTACTCTGATGCTATTAAGTAGAAAGCTGAGAGCCTTGGACACAGAAGGCACTACAAAGCATGAAGTGTTTTTTCTCTGGAGTGCATAAACATCTCCCCTTCTCAGCGTCCTGACACTTCAAACCATTCAAACCTGAAGATGTTACTCGAGATTAAAACTAGAACTTGGTTTTTCTGTTAGGTGCCATCTCCCTGTGAAAGAAGACAAGGCCAGCGACCCTACCGTTTCTCCTTTGTATGCAGTATGCATACATAAATCTTGTCAGGCACCTTAAATTGATGAGGCCATTAGAAATTTGGGGACACTGACATTGTTTCCCTATTCAAATATGCATTTCCCTGTGCACTGTTCCTTTTGAATATATGATCTACTTAAAGAAAACAAAAGAAAAGAAACAGGTCATGGGCCACATGCCATTTTTATAGTTTTTTCACAGCGAGCCTCCCCAGCCACAGACTGGCTGAGGAGCCCCAACAGCCCCGCCCCCCACCACTGATGGGCAGAGACGACTGCCTTTTGCCCCCCAACCCCCAGGCAACTCTGCACACAGTCACAAATTGAGTAGATCCCCTAGTTATACACGCTTTCCCTCCTCCACTCCCTGGACAACTGAAGTATTTGCTCTTTTAATGTTTAAGAAAGATTAGTTTTTTGGTAGCCCATCATGAACGTTGGAGATGCAGGTCCCCAGTTCACGCAGGCAAGCCTCAAGAATGCCAACACTTCTACACACTTGTCACCAACGGAGTACGGTGGTGTGTTTTTCAGATGACACCATGGGAAGGAGGAGGGGAAATGTAGAAATTTGTTCTGCACAGGCAAGAAGAGTGACCTTTTCTACTAGCGGTCTTAGTATGGTAAAAAAGACTGGCGACCCTGAAAGACCAGGGAGCCAATGAGTAAGAATACACAGTAAACGCTCAAGATACCAATAACTATGCTTAATTGATTACATACTCATACTGAAACTTTATTAAAAAGGCATCAGCTTTACCTCAAGCCATTCCTGTCTTAGTATTTAGTATAAATAAAAGTTAAGCACATTTCTGACAAGATGAACTCCAGAATCCTAATGCTGTTCCATGCACAGTGACCAGATTTAAGAGATGCTACCTGAAAGTTACTGAATGGAAGGCAGAGCACAAACACCTACGCCAAATGCCACTCACTTTAAGTGAAGAGCAAGCCATTTTCTGCAGATTTCTGCCCTGAAATGGCTGATATAAATCCAACTATTTAAAACAAAAAAATTGAGAGATACAGACGTAGAGTATATCAAGCCTCAAGTGCAGCAGTCCCTTCAATGAGAGTTTGAAGGAGAGCTGCATGTTTCCAGTTTTTAGAAATACAAGTTGTTTTTGAAGGGCCACCATTTTCTCTTGCAGTTTTATTTTAGTAGTGCAGTTCATAGAATCATACACTTCTGTATAGATGGAATAAAAGCCATCATTAAATGCATCTACCGGAGATACTCTCAAGGCTGACAAAACTTTTCTAAAACTTGAAATAGGGTATAAATACATTGAAACTTGCTTATTAATACTCCAGTCATATCCCAGGTTTAAAAGAACAAAAAAAAAAAGTCACATACAGGCACTTAAGAGAACAAGCACCTGGTGCATCTGTCCAGGGGGCATATAATTGGTTACTCAAGGACTATTAGTCCGTTTCTTAGCAACCTGTACAAGCTCTAATCAAGTAAAGCCAAGATTGTCATTTAGCCTTGAGATGCCATGCCCCTTTCATCCAATTCAGGTTTCTAACTGCTATTAGCAAACAAACAGTAATTTTAGCCATCCATAATATTCATGTCTGCTCAACCTTTCAGCTGAGAGTT
Source organism: Crocodylus porosus (assembly GCF_001723895.1). Classification (NCBI taxonomy): domain Eukaryota; kingdom Metazoa; phylum Chordata; order Crocodylia; family Crocodylidae; genus Crocodylus; species Crocodylus porosus. The sequence continues at coordinate 103,520,678 of NW_017728947.1, forward strand.
CCTCCTAATGTTCAGCTATCAGAAAAGCTATTCAACAACAACCGATGTTCTAACTCCTGAAATACATCATTCAAAAATAAAAACATTTAAAGCCAAGCTACTCACGAGGGCAGGATTAGGCACCCATACCTGGAGCCTTTAGAAGGAAGGCACTACAAGTGGAATCTAACCCAATTCACAAAAGAACAAATAATTTCATAATGCGAAAGAGAATATGTCTGTATATGAAAAGCATCAAAAGGACTTACTTCCCAGTTAACAAAAAACCTCATCACCTTGAATACCCAAGTACATTTGAGATTTCAAAACCCTTTGACATGCATGTAGGGATGGTGGGTCATTGCATCCTCCATTTAATGCAGCCACTTCTGGGCTGTGTACAGACATTCAAAGCCCAAGGCAGAAGAGCTCCAAGAGTCACAGTTTTCTGTAAGTGGCATAATTTAGATCAATAGCAAACAATATGCATTCACTGGGGGGGGGAGGAGACAAATCTTAAATGTGTCTCACCATTTTTATACTAGTCTGTGAGCGCCAAATTTCTGTTCCGTTATGGGTATAGACCAGTTTCCAATTATTTATATCAGTAAAAGTGTAATGCCTGTACCTGGCTCTGGTGATTAACATGAGAAACCTTTTTAACACTTACCCTCTGCTTTTTAGCAGAAAGCAACTCGGGTAGGAAGAATGCAATTATTCAAATAGGAGTTTGAACAGAAGACATTCAAGATTACAAACTGGGGACACACATTCAAAACACACGAGACTTTTGATAGCCTCCATTCCAGAACTCTTCCAAGAGTTTTCAGCGGTACACATCGACTGCCTTAAAAAGGGGAGCGGGGGTGTTCCTGCTTAATGCCTACAGCGGTAAGGCCAATGCCATCCTCCAGGTCCAGAGCTCACCACCCTGACGTACCCATTGAATAGGGAATGGGCATTAGGAACCAGCCCTGATCCCTCCCCCACCCCCCCATTTTATTTTTCATACAAGCTTCTAACTAAAGTTGTGTGAAGCTGGATCCACAGTGCTCAACCTCCATGATTCTGCTCCTGAAAAAGATTATCCCCCCCTCCTTCCCCCAACTGCCATTCACAAGCCTCTGGTTGCTGCTAGTTCCCAAAAGAGCCGGAAGAAAAAGCAGCAGAAGTAAGCTGCTCTCCAACACCACATTAGCCTTATTTATTTATTTATTTTCTTTACTCTCCCCATCCCAACAGGTCATTTCATTGCTTGTTTCTGCTCCATGCTTTCCAAGCAGTGTCTATACAAAGGTGGGCACAAGACTGCCAGTTTCCTTTGGGGGACCGGGGGTGTGGAGTGATAGAAGACAAGCCTATAAGCACGAGAGTATACACAACTGTCGGCAGAGTGAAGTTAATATCACATCTATTTACATTTCTATACAGTCTATTGCAGGCATTAAAAGGATCAAGATTTTACATTTTAAAAGTTCTGCCAGATTAGCTGTCTCAAGGAAATATATCTTGTCCCTCTTCCCCCCAAAAGCAAGGATTACTTTGAGTTACCCAATTGCTATTATCAAGTTAATAGTTCAAGCCACGTGTTGAAGTACTTCTGATTCTGGAGGTACAGGGACCAGTCATTTTTGATCAGACTATTCCTGCCTACATGACAAACTGCAAAGTAACTCAACTCCAACAGACTCATTTTGGCAAGCTGTATACATTTCTTCATACATATTCACAAATACAAACAGTACTCAGGTCAACACTGTAAAACCCAGGAGGCACCGAGTCAAGTCTGTAAGAGATATGGGTTGAATTCTATTTCTGATATCTTAGAGCTTCACAGGATCAAAGTAGTACTTTTATGATGAAATAGGCAACACTCAGAATAACAGAATGTGACCAGGGGAAGCTGTTTTGCCTTGAACAAACAGTTACCTAGAACAACTGCATTTTAACTTATAAAAACACAGCTGGTCTCGTCTATAAACTATTCCAGTGTGCTGACTGGACATTAGTTGTCAGTCATATCAATGACTTAAACATGTCTGTTGATGTATTATTCATCTCGCCACTAAAACTTGCAAGACATTTTTTCAGTCTTTTCATGGAAAAAAAAAAAAAATCAGCTTAAGATCTGCGGTTCTGTGCAAAATACAAATAGCTGTTGGCACACAGAACATGCCAGCAAATCCCTTTAAAATGCATTTTTGAAGTGCTCATAACTAAGGATTTGTATCATTACATGTAGCATCTGCAATAACTACAGTAAAACTGTGTCATTAGCACTCAGGATTTCTGAAAGGCAGTCCCCAAATCATTACTACATTAAGTAGGCAGGACTGAAACATTTTAGATTTGTTTGAATTCAGATTTGAAGGGCTGTTTCATATTTACTCAACTAGTGCCACATATACTTATTTAAACACAAGTGAAAATTTCTCCAAGCTAAACCAATAGAGGGGAGCCAGTTTGGTAGCAAGTCTCAGGGCTCAACCTATTTGTCAGAGTACAGAAAGAAAGGGATGACGGTTTTAGGTGCACATCCATCAATAGTCATAGGTGCCTCTAGATACACTGTTTGAGGCTACTAGCAGAGAGCATGTCCTTGTAAGGTTTAGAGTTGTGACAGTCTCTTGTAATATTCAGTGCAATGCCTCTAGAATATTTTGACTGGGCAATCTGAAAACACCAATAGTAAGGTACCAGTTAAGAGAAACGTATTTCATTTGAGAGAGTTTATAAAAGAAAATATTTCTTTTGTTTAAGAGTTTATAAAAGAAGCTTTGTTATCAACACAGGCTTCCATCTGGAAAGACACTCGGACTGCAGGCATATTATTCAACATAAATATTTAATGTAGCTTATCAAGCAATATTAAAGCTACCACCTACACCACTTCCATATTAGTCTCCCATTATAACCGCTTTGTTCATTTAATGCACTCTTGCTGCACTTATTGCTATGATATCTGAGAATTATACAATTTGACAGGGGACTCGCACACCCTTCCCTCATTCCCTCCTTTACTTTCTGTTATGGATGGAAGGTTTTCCTTCGTTTGTTTTGTTTTTGGAAAAGTAATTTCAACAGGCTTGATGGACAACTAGCAAGAAAGTGGTGGGTTTTACATTTCAATTCTGAAGGCATAAACTTGATGCGCCACTTCCAAAGTGAGGTTCCTTGTTGCAGAACAGTTGCTTAGAAAACCGTACTGACGCAGTCTTGTTCATTATACATTACATACTCTTAATTCATGCTTTCATTCAAGGTAGGACACTTGCAGATATGTGGATGAGATTCACTATCATAACAAGTGATACCCCATGCAATAAAGAGCTCAACATTCCTGAAGGTACAGGCCTCTGCACTACAAATCTTCAATGCAGAAGATACCTAGGTTAAATTCAAGCAGCTGAAAACACAAATATCCCAGGCACATTAGTCACATTTCAGAACTGTAGAGCATACCTTACTCTGGCAAATTCTGAAAGTAGCTAATTGCGGAGAAAAGAGGCTGGATATCAATCTTTACTTGGCTTGAATGTTCTAGACAAGCTGCCGACCACATGGCACAAGGAGAAAGAATCAGCCCACTCTGATCACAATCTCTCCATCTCCAAACCTCTCCATCTCCAAACCTCAGCACTCTGAATTTCTCATGCTTTCACTACCTACTCAGCACACCTTCTCAGACCCTCCAGTCCAGCAGTGCCTCCAAACCAGGAAATCCTGCACTGCCCACTTGAACTCTATTTCCAGGTTTTTTTCCCCAGATGACTCCACTGTACAACTATGGGAAGAACGATGGACCTCCAAAAACTGCAGACTCAAAACATTTATCCCAAACCCCTCTACAAGACCTTCCAGCTTCAGATTTAGACAGACTCTCTAGGGTCTGCTTCAATAGACTCCGAACCAGCTATAGCCACTCCTGCATCAAACAGGCCTGACATCAAGTGCCACCTGGGAATGCAGCGCCCCTGCACAGACTGCAAATCACATAGTTACTGAATGCCCCATCTTTCATTGCCCTCAACAACCCATCTCCATCCCGGTTCAGCTCTGCCCAATGTGAAATATGACTCTGGCGCTCCATTTTTGTCATACCAAGAAACAAACAAAAACCAGCAACTATCTATCACACTCAAGGGGTCTGATAAACGGCTGTCCAGAAAATCAAGGTAGTTGTGTCTATTATGCCACATGCACACACCTCTGTAAGAAACCATTTTCTCTTCTAAAAAACTTTTGAACATCGAGACCTGTTAGTTATGCAAATGAATCCTACTATCTTTAAATGGGGTCCCAGATACAGGATCAATGTTTAGGGCGCCTGGTGCAGAAAAACAGCAAGTTTTATAGGGCACACACATACATGCACCATACTCTTCCCCTCGTCCCTCCCCCGACCCTTTTCTTGGCACCAAGAAGAAATGCTAACATCCATGTACCCACAGGACCACAATTTGAATTGTGGCATTCAGCTTAGCCAGGCACCACTCTGTTGGCTTCCAGCTGGCTTTTCAGGGATCTCTCCCACTACAGTGGATAAAGACAAAATTTCATTCAAGAGGAGAGCAACTGTTCATAACCTAATTGAAAAGTGTTCATCCTAATTAATGGATTGAGAAATCATGGTCATCAGTACAAGTTAGTCCCCTGTTAGTTTATGAGAACCCATTTCTTACAAGTTAGTTCAGTGCATATTTTTTTCCAGCATTAAACCAGATCTCTCCAGAACATGATCTATGTCCACTTTCTTGGCAAAACTTACAGATACAATTTGAAATCCTAGAAAGGATGGAGGCAAGGGAAGGAAGTTTGCCGTCCCTTTTGTAAAAGGCTCAAACAGCCCCAAAACCATGCAAGTGAGGAAAACGCATCCCTCCCTTTTTGACTCAAAGCCATAACCCAGTTCTTGATAATTTATTTTTACCCAGCATTATAATTACCACCTTTTAACTATAAATCTCAGGAATTCCTTACAAAAACTTAGTTTTACAAATGTCAAAGTCATTAATAAGCGACCCAAAGTCCAGTCCTCTGCTCTAACCACCAGAGCTAACTGCCAACAAAATAGTAGTATAGAGATGTTAATATTTGATAGTCCAAATAGAGCTACAGACCAATTTTAAAAATTAAAAAGGCATAAATTGCAAGAATGCAGGAGCAGTATTTACAAAACAATTTCCCCCAAATATTAGATGCATTAAAAATCTGAAAAGCTACCCCATCACTTATTTTCTCTTGTGTCTTAAATCAGGGACTTGCTGCCAATATAAAAGTTATATTAAAAAAGCCACACGTGAACTCATGACTGGGGGTGGGGAAAAAAGGAACAGGGTTTATGCAGCAATAATTGAAGTGAAGTGTTAATAGTTAGCAACATGTCACTTACAGTTGCCATGACAACTTATTCCAGCATAAACACTGGCAAAGAGCATAAACACTGGCGAAGATATGAAGGGCATGTTGTGTAGCAAGAGGTGGAGTGACATTAAAACTGACGTTTCCAACGATCTTGATACAGGCAGCACCCACTAGTGCAAAGTTCCATGTAGTACATTTGACATTCAAAGAACTGAACAGTTCAAAGCATGTTTAAAAAAAAAAGAGTCAAACTTTTGAAAGCAGATTCATTTTTACACTGACCAAGAGATGAAGCTGTGCAAGTAGAACCCAAGTCACATTCTACCTCTGAACAATTTACACTCTGAAGATTACTGACAAGGTTTGCTTTTGGGGGCATGTTAGTCCCAATATTAGTCAAACAACTTCTATTTTATTTTGTATTCAAAAGGTGCAATGCCAATGGTACTGAAGACCCTGCTGAATAATTCTAAATTATGTAGAACAGTTCCTTAATATTCCAAATACAAAAAATATAGTTTTAATATTTATCTCATTTTAAACCAAGTGAAATTTGTTTATTGATATTCTCTTTCCACGTGTTCATCTTCTCAAATTTTAGAGCATGAGGGAAGGGAGAAGAGAGGTAGGTGGGTGAAAACGACAGCTGCATTGTTCTAGCTGTTCAGCTTCTCCCACTGCTAAATTTATGCAGAAGATGTATCCCAAGGTAGCAATTTTAAAGGACTTCTGGCAATATTTCAACCTTCACTTACAGAAAGGAGATCAGACTAGTGATGTTTAAAAAAAGAGAGAGTCAGGAAGTGACAAATAAGCATCATAACTGACAGTTCATATCAAGTTCTAAGCATCTCTGAAATTGGGTGCTATAGCTTCATACAATAGGCATGTCATACCTCAGACTAAGACTATATTCAAAAACAGTTGAGAAAGTTTTAAATGGTGCCTCTATTTTGACTTGACTCAGCAACAAGCGCAAACCAAAGTTAAAAACTTTTTGATGTTAAGCTATTATTTCTAGCATCTATATCAAAATATATCTAACTGGAACAGAGCCTGCACTCATTACGTGCCTTACTATACAGCTTGTCACTGATGTCCACTATTCTCCATGATCAGACTTGACAGTAAGCTACAATGAGATCACTCAGGAAGAGACTACAGTGTATGAGACAGATATAAAAGTTTCTATGCAGGCTACAATAAAGCCTGGGGAGTTCTGAAAACTGCCAGGCAGCAAGTCTACAGTTATTTTTAGCGTTAAGGGTGGGCAGGAAAAGTGCTCAGTATACCTTCCAAAATCAAATGCTAGCCACCCACCAGAACGCATTTTGTGCCCGGCTGCAATGTTTAAATGAATTACAGGTTGGTTTGCAACAGCTGCAAAAAAAAAAAAAATTGGAAATAAAGACACTAAATGTTTCGGCAGCAGTGATTTCACAGAGTGGTGAGGTGCAGTAGTACAAGAACTTTAATGGAAGGCATGCTGCTTG
>NW_017728947.1:103529789-103534883 GCF_001723895.1 Crocodylus porosus
CTCTCTGCGCCTCGACTGCGCGAGCGGCCAACAAGTAGGTGCCGGAGTGACAGCTTCGTTACCCATTAGTCACCGGCGCCGCTGCCTTCATATTCATGAGGGGGAAGGGCCCCAGCCCGGAGCGGGCGGGTGTGGCCACGAGCGGCGCTCCGCTAACCCGCGCTCGCGGGGAGGGCGCTGCGTGCCCCCGGGGACTCCCCGGCCCCGCGCCCGCAGCCGGGAGCGGGAGGCGGCGCCGCCGCCCGGCTCAGGAGCCCCGGGCAGCAGGGGCGGGTGTCCCACTGCTCCCCATTTCGCGGGGGTCTTCCTCCGTGGCCACCCCCCTCTCCCATACCTGCCCCGGCCCCACCCCGCGGGAAGGGCAGCTGCTCCTCCTCCTGCGGGAGCCTGGACCTGATGCTTGGGAGCCCGCCCGGAGTTTGGACGTTTTGCCACTTGCAGCAGCTGGCAGAAGTCTCTGGGTAGTGGCAGGGCTGGGATCCACTGCTCCAAGGAAGCGGGGAAAAAGGCCTGGTTGAGGAGACTGGTGTCTGCATTTCTGGCGGGCTAGGGTTTCCTTTGGCGTCTGCCAGGCCCCAAAAGGTAGAGGGGAAGCTGCCCTCCTTGCCCTTGGGGAGCGGCAGGGTGGATTTCCCCAGGCCCGGGGGAGGCGCAGTCAGCGGTGGTGGGTGGGGATCCACGAGCGCTTGCAGCGTGGTGGGAGTCGTGCATGGCCCGTACAGGGCACATGGCTCAGTGGGGTGATCGTGTCCTGCAGGGACTGGTTGAAACTGTAGAAGTGGCGCAGAAGAGGATTTCTCCTGCAGCCCGCAAAGCGGAGGTCTGTGGTTTTGATCTCTATTGGCAACCACGAAGGGGCCTATCTGTATAGAGCTGCAATGCCATGGATACATTATCAGAGGCTAAATCAGCATTTCTACCCTAGCATTTTCTGCAGCCTCCCCTCCTCATTAACCCTGTAGTACTGGTGAGCCACTAAGGGGGCACAATGGGAACAAACAGGTCAGAAATCAAAGGCCTGTAGCATTCCCCCTGTGCTGCAACCCTTTCACGGAGCCCACCCTCCTCCTTTCTTTTCAGATCCCAGCCTGACTCTCCGACAGCCAGCCGGCACACCACTCCTCCTGCTATTCATGGCCAGCATGCAGCTGCAACTACTTCCCTGGGCTGACACAGCAGCAGCTGCTAAATGTGTGTCAGCTGGCCAGCCACTCGCCAGAGTCCTCCTGCCCGATTTGCTTCCCTTGTTGCTGTCACTTTCCTGCTCGCCCATCTCCAGACCCGCTTCCCCTGTTCCATCTTTCCCACTCCCACAATCTGCCCCGGTGCCCCCGCTGTCCTAGACCCACCCCCACAGCTGTCCCTATTCACCTGACTCACACTTCAGGAAACCTTTTCCCCTCCATCCCCACAAACGGCTACCTTTGGCTGCCTGGTTTCCCCTCTACACATCAGCCAAACAAACGACTCAGGAATGAAGAAAACAGTCATTTTCATTTTTATGCTGCTTTTTCCCAAAAAGGTGCCCTCCACCATGGCAGCACTTATACCTCTAATGGTTAAGACAGCCTTGGCTTTATCTCTTTCCTCTAAACATACGGCTGCCTGTAAAAATGTCTTAGGGTTATTTCTCAGCAGAAGGGAAAGGAAGTGGAGGAGAAACAGAAGTGGAGCTAGTCTGGTGTTTTAAGGTTGCTAGGCAAAATCTCCACTAAATCCCAGCCCATGCCATCTTCCCATCCATCCAAATCCCATCCCCAGTCCTACATGGAAGGGAAAACTGTATTTCAGCATGCAGAGATTTCTGACAGCCAGTGGGGAGGTTTCTTAAGACAGAGCTGTGCCTCCTGATGTGAGAAGGTAGGTGGGAGCCAGCTATATTTGAAGCAAAGGCCATTCTGGTTCTGCAGCTCATCATGAACAAGCATTAAAAGCAACTTTCTGCTTCTTTCCAGCAGAAGCAGCAAGATGAGCCCGGGGTTCCCACCATATACCTTTGCTGGGACTTTGAGCCGTGTCTCTAATGACCTGTTCTACCACAGGGCCCCTTTATCGCCCAAGTCTCTCTCTGCCTCAGCTTCCCCTCTGTGGATGCTGAGGTATTCAGGCCCTCCAGGAGTACGGGACATAGTGTCAGCACTGTACCAAGACTCCCGGCAGCCCCAGGGGAGCTTTTAGTATCAGGGCCCCCTTCGCCAGAAATAATAATAATTTAAAAATTACCATTTTGGGGCCCTCTTTCTGTCCAGGCCCCAGGCAGCCGCCCAGTTCATCCATGCCTGTGTCTGGCCCTGCGCAGTGTAGTTGTGATGATGGCCCATTTTAATGCATCATCTGTGCCTGTGACCACATTTGAAAAAAAAGCTTCACCTCATCCATTTTCCAGTCATTCTCCTTGGTTCAGATTGTGCCTTTCCTGCCAGTTTAGCTATTTCTCACTGTGCCACAACAGTGGTTTCCTAACACTTCATTTTGTTGTTCTGTTCCACATTTCACCATAGCTGCTGTTTCTCAGCTGCTGCAGGATAGCACTCTTTTCTTCTACCTGTAGACAAAGCGGTTTGGTTACACCTGGGTCTGGAACAGTTATTGACAACACATAGGTGCTGTGAGAAACAAAAAGGCTTTCCAGTGCTTTAGGGAAATGTCATGTTACTAGCTGCAGAGAAGGAAGCTCAGTAGTCCTAGGACAAGCTAAGAACAAGCAGGGGAAGCTTCCTTCACTGCTCAAACCATCTGCATCAGGTCTGTCCCAGTGGAGCCATCGCTAAGGACGGAGGCCAAAATGCCTCCCTTATTTATTCTTTGTCTCCTCTATAGAGACTACCAATTGTGCTGATTTTGGTGATGCGGACTGATGTCCCAGGGGGGCTGTTTTGAAATCACTAGTTCTTTAGCAGGGCCCCCAGCAGGCCTATACTCAAACTTGTGAGGCGAGCAGATGATTGGATGAGCAGCACCAATTGCAGAATCTACCCCAGAAAAAGACACATTTTCTATCACTCTTGGCAAGGGCCCTGATCAGGCACCCATTTGTGGTGTAGGCACCTGAAGCAGCACGTAGGGCCAAGACCTTGGGACTAGATTTGAACAAGCAACTTAAAGGTGAAAGGTTTATAACGCACTCCCAATCAGCTGTGCTATCCAGTGCCCCTACAAGGTCCAAGGCTGCCGAGTGTGACACATCCCATGTTACTCCCATGCCTGCAGCCCAGCCAGACTGTCACCCAATCTCATAGCCTAGCCTGACTCTCATGCATCTGGCTGGGTTGTGCAGAAGATGCAGGCACTTTGCTGGCACTTCTTGCCCCAGGAAATAAGGGATTGCTTCGGTGTAGGAAGCTCCCTGCCAGCTTGCTATCCCTCACCTGCTGGAGCCTAGGGAGAGGGTACTGAGGCTGCCCTGTCACTAAATGCTGCTGCCCCAACTACTTACTCCAGCTTAAGTGGTATCCCCGTAGCGGGTACCATTACACCCCAACATCTGTGCAGTGACTGTATGCATCACTCTCGCCATCTCAGGAAACAGAGTCCCAAAGTGAGCTTGGACTCACGAAAGCTTGTGCTATACCTCTGCGACTTAAGAAAAAGATGCAACTCTACCTTGCTTTAAGTAGGACAGCCATTTCACCAGCTGCTGAGCTAGCAGCATACAATACCTCCTGCATGGGAGGACAACTGGCCTCTGCCTGAGGAGGGGCTCACGGTTCTTCCCCACCCTCCTGAGGTCTCAGATGTTCCTCATCTTTGCTCTCGGGGTATTCATTTACACACAATTAACCATTATTGAGATGAAGTTTAAAGCCTGGAAGCTGTGAGTTATTACCACCTCTTTCTGTTCTTCCTCATGCATCCAGGTCTAGGACGCCAAGTGTGGAGGAGGATGGGCCAGCGGAAAGGGGCCTGGGAGAGACTGCGCTGGACTTGGAGTCATTTCCATCTTGAACTCAGCAGAACTTCATTCAGCAGCAAATGGAGAACATTGGCGTGAGGGGCTCAGCACCACCTTTGGCAGGAACCGGGGTGGGGTTTGTCTGCAATCCCGCTCCTCCCTGCACCCAGCTCTCTGGAGCAGGATTTGTGCTTTTCAACACTACCCCCTCACATGCTGTTTTTTAATGTATATGGGTATATGCAAAACTCGCAGCTCATCAGATCATTTGCATGAAGTATTTCATGCAGGGATATGCACACAACTTGCACCTTAAAGGAGGGAATCAGTTGATGACTGGCCAGTTAACCACTTGACAGTCACTGAATTTCCCCCTGGTGGGTTATGAAGACACAAGGGATACTTCGCAAAAATTCCCTTAGACATCCTAACTGATTGATTCAGTAGGAGTAAGCCACGCCAGACAGTAACCCTTAACCCCGGGAAATGGGTGGAGGGCAGAAGGATCACACTGGAAGTTGTGCTGGGGTGGACATTTTTTCATTCAAAGCTTGAGAGAGCAGAGGTTAACCTTGCCTTTCTGGACAGAAGAACCAGGTCTGTTCAGCTGCCTGCAGGACAGACCCAGCGGTGACAAATTATTTCCCTCTCATTCTTCACAAGGACAGTACTGTGAGCTGAGTCTAATAATTGGAACAAGGAAAGTTCCTCAGGAACAGAGAAGAGGGTTTTCCCCCTGGAAAACTCTGAAGTGAAATACATCTGAATTTGTCTGCATCAAAATGTGCTTCTTCCCTTGAGACTGAGAGAAACATTGTTTTTGTCTATTTGTTGGGTTTTTTTCCCATTTTCTTCCCATTCAGACCATGATTTGTCTCTTGCTTGTGGTTCACTTTCAGCGAGCATGCTTTCTTCCTGAAAGCAAAGCAGCATCAGCTTATGAGGATGCTAGTTTATAGCAACTGGCAACCCAAGACAAGGGGCTGGATTCATTCTGGTTGGACTAAAGGTAAGTTGCTGATCTCCTGGATGGAGCTTATCTCATAGATTTCATAGACATTTGGGCTGGAAGGGACCCTGGAGGATCATCGAGTCCAGCCCCCTGCCCAAAGGGCAGGAAGTCAGCAGGGATCATAGGATCCCAGCAAGATAAGCATCCAATTTACTCTTGAAGGTGTTCAATGTAGGTGCTTGAACCGCCT
>NW_017728947.1:103535328-103540358 GCF_001723895.1 Crocodylus porosus
CCCAGCATTTTGGTCACTTTACTAGCCACAGCATCGCATTGCAGGTTTTTCTTCCCAAGGTGGAGAACCTTGCATTTTTCGGTGTTAAACACCATCAGGTTCTCGTCTGCCCATTTCATGAGCCTGTCAAGATCTGCTTGGATCCGCTTCTGACACCAATGTCCACATCTTTGATGAAGATGTTAAACAGTATAGGACCTAGGACAGAGCCTTGAGGGCTGGTCACAGCACACCAAGACGATTGACTTCCGTCAGTCACCACCCTCTGGGTCCAACCACGGAGCCAGTTCCCCAACCAACGGATCGTGGTGAGGTCAAGGCCACAGCTAGCCCATTTTGCTAAGAGGTGATCATGGGATATCAGATCGAAGGCTTTTTTAAAGTCAAGATATAAGACATCAATCTCTTCCCCCTTGTCCAGGTGATAAGTCACCTGGTCCTAAAAGGAAATGAGATTGGTCAAGCAAGATCTACCCGCAACAAACCCATGCTGGGTATCCCTCAGGATATTGCTGTCAGCTAGCCTGTTAAGGATGCTTCTCTGATAATCTTCTCCAAGACCTTCCCCAGGATAGAGGTCAGGCTGATGGGCCTGTAGTTAGCCAGATCCACTTTCCTCCCTTTCTTGCAGATAGGCACCACATTAGTCTTCTTCCAACCATCCGGCACTTCACCAGAGCACCAGGAGTTCTTGAAGACCCGTGCCAGGGGCTGGGCTACGATGCTCGCCAGCTCCCTGAGTACCCTTGGGTGTAACCCATCAGGGCCAGCTGACTTGAAGGTATCCAGCCTGTCAAGGTGTTCCTTCACAAGGTCAGCACTGATGGGGGGTAAGGAATCTCCCTCACCCGGGCCTCCCTGATGTCCCATGGGACTGGTGAAAAACTGACGCAGAGTTTCCATTTAGCAAGTTTGCTTTTTCATGGGCATCGGTTGTCAGTTGTCCCGTCTGGTTTAGCAGGAGTCCAATGTTGCCCTTGATTTTCCTCTGGCTCCCCACATATCTAAAAAAGGACTTTGTATTATCCTTGATATTTGTAGCTAGCTGGAGTTCCATCGCAGCCTTGGCTTTCCTGGTTTTCTCTCTGCAGGTTCAGACTAGAGCACGGTATTCCTCCTCGGGGGTGGTTCCAGTCCTCTGTCCTTTGTAGGTCTTCCTTTTAAGATGCAGGTGGTCCGCCAGTTCTCTGGAGAGCCAGGGGGGCTGCTGTGCCCATTTGCTGTGCCCTTTTGCTACCTTGCAAGAAGACAGATAGTGACACTCCCCTTTGGGACTACCACTTGGAAGCACAGTTTCAATATTTGCCCTCTGGCAAAGAGGAGGCCCCTGCCAGAGATTGCACAGAGGATGGAACAAATCAGCTTGTCCTTGACTGCCTCCTTGCCTGAGCTGCTGTTGCCCACATCTCGGGTGAGGACTGGCCTCAGCAGGCCCCAAAGCAGAAAGGGAGCTGCAACTGTGTCTTGTTGCTGCAACCTCCCTCCCCCTGGCTGACTTTCTGCTGCTGGGGCCCTGGGCCTAGTTTTTAGCCAGTAAAAGCCTGAGCTGCATCTGCCCCGATAAGTTAATTGGTCTCTGTATAGCTTGGTGTTACAGGTTTCCAATTCTAAGGGATGGGAGGAGTCAACATGCTCTTTCTTGGAAATGCCCTCCCAGTTGTTTTCCCATTTCTCTACTCATTCCTAACATGCTTCTCTTCCATGAAACCTTTGAAAATAAAAAGTAGATTAAAAAAACTCAAACACCCTAGAGAAGTGGTTTTCAAACTTCCTGCTCGCAGAACCTTGTCGTATCATTTTCTCTGCCACACAACCGCTATCCTGAGCACTGACCAGGAAACTCAGTCCAGCAACGGCAGCGCACTGCCTTCCTGCCCGTTCTGCCGATACCTCCTGTCTCTTTACAAAACCCCAGCGAGGTATCGTGGAACTGCAGGGTGCCCTGGAACCAGGTTTACAAACCACTGCCCTACAGCAAGCAACTCAGTTGCCCTGCTCTCTGTGGGGATCCACTTGGCAGCTGCGCTCCCCTCCTCATGCTTCCTGTTGTATCTCCTCCTATTCAGATGCAATCAAAAAAGGCAACCAGTGCTGCTCATGGACAAAACAGCCAGTGCTTCATTTCCTGGAAGAAATCCTTCCTTCCACCCTCAAGCATGTAGTTGTCTGACCAAAAGTGAAAAAAAACCCACCTAAGGTAGGTTGGTTCTACCCGATTACTATCTTGCATGAGTCCATGCCCCAGCATTGCCGGCCAAGCTCATCAAGAAACTAGGCAAAGGGCAACTGCCAGCTTTTCTAACTGGAACAAGCACAAACTGGGTTCAGACCAGGACGTGGAATGGATGGTGGTTTAGGGGTACTGATGACCTGCTCACACTTTAGCATCAGGCAGTCCACAGGGGAGAAAGACCCTCCAGTGGGGTCACTCTGGGGAAAATCTCAAGCCTAATCATCTACTAGAGAATCTGTCTGACCAAGAAGCCCAACAAGCATGGGGACCAGTGGGAAAAGCTTCTGCATCACCAGTGCTGGATTTAGGCTTAAGATATTTAGACTACAGCTTAGGGCATCACAATATGAGAGGCCTCTAAATAAGAAAAAAAAAAACCTGGGCATTTTCATTCTAATATGACAAAAATATACATATCTATATGGTTCAAGAGTTATTATAAATATTAAGTTCATAAATTTGTGCAGAAGTAGCAATCATTCATCTTAAAATGTTATGAAAATCTATTTTCATGGATTTCATGGATTATTTTTCATCATATGGCGCCTCTTAAAATGGACATAGTTTAGGGCCGCAACATGTCATAATCCAGCACTGTGTGTCACCCTTCTCGCTCATCACCAGGGAACCTACCTGGGATGTTGGTGGGTCCACGAAAGAGGTCACTGAGAGTGCTGGTCTTGCTGACAGCAGCACATGCATATGAAAGACAGAGAGAAGGAGTGCTTTCCAGGACAGGCGGGAGATGAGCTGAAACAGCTTCTTACCCACCTCTACCTGCACTTTTCTTTCCAAGTAGCTGATCTCACGGCCTAACCTCTCCTGTCCCACTGCTCAATCTGCTGGTGGATTATACCCCATCCCCCAGCCTCTCTTTCTCTTGGCTGTTTAGATTGGAAGCACCGAGAGGGGGCGGGGGTCGCAGTGCCTGCACAGCGCTTGACAGGATACAGCTCCAGTCTGGGCTGGTCCTTACGCACTACTGTAACCGATCTGTTTAAAAGCAGCAACAACATCATGGTTTTAGGTGTTCCCCACTGAACCTGTTACAAACGTATTTGAAGCTGAAGTTTGGTGGGTAATTTAATTTAATGTGCACCTTGTTCCTTTGGCAGACCTGTCCCTCCTCTTTTATTTTGATTATAAAACCGGCACTTTAATGTTCCAAGTTTGCTGGGCCTTAGTAAAAATTATATCAAAGTGTTCAGTTTACAAGCAAAGAAGTTGTTCAGGCTGCCAGCCTTGCAAATTCATCATGGGATCTAAAAATCATTCTGACTTCTTTGCTTCTTACACATCATCACTAGCAGTAAAGTCTCTGTGGGCCAAATTAGGAGAAATCAGACTGTCCCCTCAGCTAAACTCATCTAAGCCGATTGCTATCAAAGGGGTTGAAAGTTATGAGAACTGCACCATCCTGCTGCTGCTGCTCAGGAAAGAATAGGAGTTAGTTGCTGTGCATGTATAGGGCTAATGGCAGTAAAGATGTATTTCTAGCACTAGAGTCAATAGATTTGACTGAGTGAGTACATGCAAGATCAGATCTGATCCCTGATCCTGCAATTAGCTCTTCAGTGGCACATGGGCTGCCTATGTGGCATCAATCTGCAGAATAGAGAAGAAGGACTATTTCTACATCATTGTTTTGCAAAGTTGACCACACAGCAACACTATCACATACAGCAGTGGCCACAAATGGATTAAGATTCCTGGGTTCATTTATTTGGACAACTGCAAAACTAAGTTTTTGTAGGATGTCAGAGAAATGGCTATTATTGCCTCAGTGATCTTGAATTCAAACACTTGCCTCCCACCCTTTGCTCTGTTAGCTCTTGTTTCAGCAAGGATTAGAGGCAGCCTTTGGCCTTTCTTTTGGCCAGTGCCTGCCATCCTCTCCTTAAGAAGTGTTGCATTGTGGATAGGGAAATAAAAAGGACACTTCTACAATGTGGACCACGTAACACAATTCATTGGAAAGGAAAGACTCTGTGCCAGGCTTATGCAGTGTTATGCTTTATCTTACTAGTCAAATAAAATGTTCATTATTCTCTGTTAAGAGCAAATGGAAATGAGGGCTTCCTCTTTCCAAAAAAAACCCAACAAAAACCAAAAAACCTCTCTCTTCCTGGAGCCCGGTGAGGAAAACTCCAGGGGGGACAGCTAAAGTAGTTATCGGCACCCTCCCATCACAAACCATAACTAAAACAAGATTACCCAGCATAAGAGTGCTATTAAAGGAGGAAACTGTGCCTGTAATTTCGTTAAGGGGAAGGATATTATTTAAAAGCCTTTTACAAGCAGAGTTTCTGAATTGGAATTACTACTTGCGTTCTTTCCTATAAAGCTTGATGCTGCTTGGACTGCAATATTAAGACATCACAGTCTTATTACAGTGCTCTTTGCAAATATTTGCCACCTTGGCTTTGCAGAGAGCACTTATATATAAGGAAAATCTCAGCAATTCCCTGGTATATTAAATATACAATATCTCACGTGGTTGTAGGTTGGGATTCTCTCCTTTGCTGTTTTTTTCCTGACAATAACAACCCCTAGCCTCTATATAATAAAGAAACTTAACTTTGTTCAAATTGCTGGATAGGCAGTAAATCCTTGAACTGGTATACACTGAAACATGAGCACAACCTGACTCACATGAACATCAAGATGAGGGCCTAACTCATACCTCCTGGGAGCAGGTAGGTAGGAATTACTAGCAGTGGTTCTACATAGGGTCCAGCGAAGGCTCCTTTGGTCACTCATGGTCGTCAACGCTACTCCGAGGAGTCCTGAGAAAACT
>NW_017728947.1:103540688-103543476 GCF_001723895.1 Crocodylus porosus
TCCTCTGGACCCTCTCCATGTTGTCCACATCCGTCCTGAAGTGCGGCGCCCAGAACTGGATGCAGTACTCCAGCTGTGGCCTGGCCAGTGTTGCATAGAGGGGGAGGATCACCTCCTTGGCCCTGCTAGAGCTGCACCTGTGGATGCACGACAAGGTGCGGTTAGGCCTGCCGACCGTGACCTCGCTTTGTCAGCCCATGTTCATCTTGGAGTCAATAATTTCCTTAGTTAACGGTGTGGCTGGACAGGTTTGTGAAAAGCCAGTGTGTATGAAATATTGTAGAGATCTGTGGGTGCAGAATCACAGATGGTTACATGTTGGCACATCCACAGGAGTACAGAAAATTTTGGTAAAATCTGTCACAAAATTATCTTGCACTTGCTGCAGAAATTAGCCCTGGAATGCTGTAGAATTCCATCGGCCCCAAGTATAACAGAGTCCCTGCTGAGCTCAGCTAGCACAGCTGCTCCTTTAGATCAATGGCAGATCATTCACTTGGAAAGTTAGAGATCCTATTCTGCTTCTGAGACTGACTTCTTCACATACCATCTGTATATATTATATGGATATTGCAAGAGACAAAGATGATTTGTGGTGGCCTCTACACACTGATTACTGGCTTATACTACCACAAAGCTTTTGGTGAAAACATGAAAATAGGATAATAACAGCCCAGCTAAAAGCCTAAAATAATTCATTAAAGAAGATGCTTTGATCACAAGATAAAACATTTCTGTACAGGGTCAACTTGCAATTCACAGCTACACTTTTTTATCAGATGTATAGATTTGTAAAGCCAGAACGAACCATAATGACAGTCTGGTCAAACCTCGCTCTTTTTTTGCAGGTTTTTACTTACTTAGAGATTTAGAAAAAGCTTAGTATCAAATATAGCGAGATTTCTAGATTTCTCTGTGACAGAATAGGAATTCACTGACAATATGTTTGTTTGTGTGACGTGAGAGTTGCATTGCATTTTTCATAAATGATCTGGTTTTAAATGAACACCCTGCTCCACTTTAGTTGGTGTCCCCATAACACTATAAACAAGGGCATTCCAATGTGATCAAATGTAGGACCCTTGCATTTTTGGCCTTCATATATTAATGGTAAAACTTTCACATGAGAATCCTGAACTCCTTACTCAGGAAAGACACCCAAGAAAGTAAAACGATGGAATAAAAAAGACCATAAGAATTTAGAAAGTAGTTCAGTATTTTGCTTATCCTTTCCATTGAATTCCCTTTTCTACATTTAAGAAAAAAAAAGAAAGGCACCTGGTTTAATAATAATATTGCACACTCTGCTGGATTCAGAAAACCCCCCCTAATATTTTTGGGCAATAATTTTCCATGTTTTCCCTTCCAGTTTCCCATTAGTTCCACCCTGACTGCTCCTGGGATAGGCAAGAGGGAGTTAATATTTTAAAAATTAAAGTCTAGCATTTAGCATCTTCCCCCTGTCCTTATGGAGCAAAAATACAAAGTAAAGCAGAATGGGTGTGCCTCACACCCATGTGTGCATTCAAATAGGGAGTTAGAGCACTACGCATATGTCTGGCTGGCTGCCCTAATGTAGGATTTTGGGGTGCATGCACAGCTTTCAGGCCAAACATGCAACACCTTGTGATAAAAGCCAAACCTTTGCTATTTCAAAAGAATAGTAATTCACAAAAGAGGAGCAGTTTCTTCAGTTTCCTTTGTTTGGAAACGATGTTGAGAATCTGTTCTGAATGGAGTCTGAATGCTAAATGTTAATGTGAGTTCTGGGTTAGCTGTCTTTGTCAAATCAGAATGAATGTTGCTCATTTCCCATCTGGTCCTCTTTGACATTACTTCCAGAATACATTCACAGCTCTTATTTGTACAGTACAAATGGCTGGCTATAGTACTGACTTTACCTTTTATAGGCTGCTAAAATATTGGTGCCAAATCACAAAATAATACTCAGTTTTTACTGGTGAAAACTAAGCATCTGTAGCCATCACCGTCTCCAGCAGCCATCACTTATTAATCTTTTATTTTCTTTAAATGTAACCATACCCATAAAATAAATTTCCTGAATGTTGATGGCTTGACAGTCTTGGAGCCTGGAATCTTCCTTCCATAGAAAACATAGAGCACAGACGGAGGCACATCAAGCAACACATTATCCTCCACTCTTCACAACACACCAGGAGGGCCAAAAGAGCTCTTAATTTTCCAATTATATTTGGTTCTTGGCATCTCTTCTGGCAGCTGTGCCGGTGAATTATGTGCTGTGGACCTCTACTCACTCAAGACTATGCTAGAGTTAGTTTCACAAGGTTCACCAGTGATCATCAGATGATAACACTTCTATTGCTGTCCTAACCTGAGCTGGAGTTGAACTGCTGATCTCTTTGCTTCCCCTCTCTTCTTTTTCCAGCTACTCTCCTACTGTCATTTCCCAGATATGACCGATTCATTACTAGATCCTTAAAGCAGATGCTACATTCTAGTGCTCTTAGATTCAATAGTTGGTAGGGTCGGAAGGGACCTTGCAGATCCTCTAGTCCGACTCCCTGCCGTGGGCAGGAGAGAAAACTGGGTTCAAGTGACCCCAGCTAGGTAATCATTAAGCCTTCTCTTAAAGACCCCCAATGTAGGAGGCAGCACCACTTCCCTTTGAAGTTGGGTCCAGATCCTAACCGCCTTCTAATGTCTAGTCTGAACCTACCCTCTAACAACTTATGGCTGTCATTCCTTTTTACTCCGGGAGGCACTCGGGGGAACAAGGTCTCTCCCATTCCCTGCTGATCCCCTCGGT
>NW_017728947.1:103544040-103550227 GCF_001723895.1 Crocodylus porosus
TCCAAGTCACTAATAAAGAAATTGAAAAATGCAGGTCCAAGAACTGAGCCCTGGGGGACCCCACTGCCCACATTCCTCCAGGTCGAAAATGACCCACCACTCTCTGCGTACAGCCCCTCAGCCAATTTGCAATCCATCTGACTGTAGGCATCAATGCCGCAGTCACCTAGCTTTTTAATGAAAATGGGGTGGGAGCCAGTGTCAAAGGCCTTCCTGAAGTCCAAAAAGACTACATCCACCGTGACACGTGCGTCCAATGATTTTGTGACCTGATCGTAGAAAGCAATGAGGTTGGTCTGACAGGACCTGCCCCTAATGAAACCATGCTGGTTGTCCCTGAGCATCATCCTTGCTGCTGGCCATCACAGATGTGCTCCTTGATAATCTTCTCAAAGAGCTTCCCTGGGATCGAAGTAAGACTAACAGGCCTATAGTTGCCCAGGTCCTCCCCACTCCCTTTTTTGAAGATGAGGACCACATTGGCCCTCTTCCAGTCATCCAGCACCTGGCCAGAGCACCACGAGTGCTCATAGAGCCGCGCCAGGGGTCCCGCAATGACCTCGGCCAGTTCCTGTAGAACCCTAGGGTGAAGATCGTCCGGACCAGCGGACTTGAACACGTCCAGCCCCTCCAGAAGTAACTCGGTCCTCCCTGACCCTAGGCCTGGTGGAGTCTCTCCTGAGTCCATCCCAAATCTCGGTGAGGGAGTCCCAGTCCCTGCACAAAAAAATGGAGGCAAAGAAATTGTTAAAAAGGTCTGCTTTCTCCTCTGGTGCAACCAGCAGATTGCCTAGAGTATCCTGCAGGAGCCCCACATTACCCGGGACCTTCTTTTTACCCCCTATGTATTTAAAAAAGGACTTTTTGTTGTCCTTGATCCTAGCCCTAGTTCCATATCTGCCTTAGTTTTCCTAACAGCCCCCCTACAGACCTGAGTGGTGGAGGTATACCTTTGGTGGAGGTATATCTTTGGTGATAGCCCCTCCCTTCCACGGGGTGTACGCCTCCTTTTTGGCAATCAGGCATTCCCGAATGCCCTTGGTGAGCCAGGGGGGCTTTTGGGCACTCTTGTCCCCTTTGGTTCTTGTTGAGATGGTCACTCCTTGGGCTCTGAGTATCATCTCCTTAAGGAATGACCACTCATCTTGGGCACCCAGTTCCCCTACTTTCTGGGACCCCAGTGCCTCCCCCACTTATCTCCTCAACTCATTGAAGTTGGTCTTCTTGAAGTCTAGGGCTGCTGCCTTGCTGCAGGCCCTTGACACCCTGCGCTGGATGGTTAATCCCAGCAAGTGATGATCACTGTCGCCCAGGTGGTCGAGCACCCGCAGCTCGCTCACCAGGTCATTGCCTGTGGTCAGGACCAGGTTCAGCAGGGCATTTCCCCTGGTGGGACTGTGC
The DNA here is from genome assembly GCF_001723895.1 of Crocodylus porosus. Taxonomy (NCBI): domain Eukaryota; kingdom Metazoa; phylum Chordata; order Crocodylia; family Crocodylidae; genus Crocodylus; species Crocodylus porosus. The sequence goes on from NW_017728947.1 coordinate 103,545,442, forward strand.
ACCTCCTGGGTTAAGTGGAGGTCCTGTATCTTCGTGAGTGGTCCGACCTGGCTGACTGCTCCTCCCATTAGATGTCCGGGTAATTTAGATCACCCGTCAACTACATCCCTTGCCTTAAGTGCCTCCGCAAGCTGACCCAAGAATTCGCAGTCCATCTCTTCCCCTTGGTTGCGTGGTCTGTAGTAGACCCCCATCGTTAAGTCCCTTTCCCCATGACCCCCTTGTATTCTGACCCAGAGCACTTCAGCCTGCCCCTCCTCTGACCCCATCCTGCTAGTTGAGGATGTGTATTGCTCTTTGATGTAGAGCGCCACACCCCCATCTTTCCTCCCCACTCTATCTTAGATGTTCTGTCCTTTTTTACACCGCATGTGGTTAACTTGTGGAACTCACTGCCACAGGAAGTTGTAGAAGCAGGTTCAAAAAGGTACTAGACAATAAATTTATGGACAATAGATTTATTAATAGGTATTAAACAGAATAGTCAAGGATGTATCCTCCAGCATCTTTAAACTAATGAAGGTGGATGCCAGGGCGAGTAATGAACAGGGGACAGATCACTCCTGATATACCCGGGCTCAATGCTCTCCCACTAAAGCATCTATTCCTGCCACTGTCAGAGACAGGCTACATTTGTCATGTAGGGAGTGGTGGGGTAGGCCTAGAAAACTAGGGGTGCCTGTACACTTGCAGGGAGGCTGCTCCAACGCGCTGTAAGTACCGTGCATCTGAGCAGAATAGATTAATCGAGTCTGCTGGAGCATTTTATTTACCACGCTCCAGCAGACTCCAGTGTCACGTGTATCAGTGCCCCCCATGCTATAAAATGGTGGCAGGGGTGCTTTAACTAAAACTTGTTCAATGAGCTTTATTTAAAGAACCCCCGCCACCATTTTTCAGCGCAGGGATGCTGATACGCGTGATACTCTGGGCGCACCCGTGTGGTGCTTCTTTTGTTCTTATGTGCTATCTTATTGCTTGGCCGGTGATGCATTTTAAACACAGGGTTGTAAATACTGCTTTATCATCTAGACAGACAAATGTAGGCATTTCATAGTGGCCAAGTAGTACACTGCTGCAGAGAGAATTCTCACCATAGCAACTACCCACATTGACAGAATTTTGCTACTTATTAAATAGGCTGTTTGTTTACACCTTGGGCATGAAAGAGTAGATTGCAACTGCAGTGATGTGCTGCAGACTGAACAATGCTCTCCTGCCTCTAATGTCTCCAGATAGACTTTCTAACTCTATTTCATTTACAACATTTGATAATTGCACGTTTGCTATGTGGCATGCAAATATTGATGACTTATTGTGACACACTCTCAGTACAATAAGACCAACCAGAGTGTTCTTTAGAAGCAGAGGGTATAATCAATGTTCTTGACATGGATCCAGCAGTTGAGTTATTCTGGTCACATCTTGTGGAAGAAGAGTAACAGCATGTAAGTGAAGGTGCTTACACATGCCAGTGAGCAAGTGAAATGCCACCAAGGCCAGGTACAGAAATTATACTTTTCCCAGTACAAGTCACTGGATACTAGTTTATACCCATGAGAGAACAGAAGTTTGGCACACAAAACTGGTCTGTACCCATAACTGAACAGAAGTGTGGCACACACAGACTGGTTTAAAAATGGAGGAACCCAGTTTAAGATTTGACCCCCCCACCAAAGGGCGAACGTGTGCTTTGTTCAATACCAATCTAAACTATGCTGCTTATAAAAAACCATGTAACTTGGATTGGTTCCAACTCAGGCTTTGAATGTCTGTACCTAGCCCAAGTGGTTAGAAAAAAAGGATAATGGTACAACTCCTCCGAGTAAAGATGTGGGCACTCACTTAGAAACATTGTTCTCAGCCTGCCAAGAACCAAATCCAGAAGTGGCATTTAAACTCTTTGTCAAAGACCCAACACGAGGAACAAGCAGGAGGAGCAGCCGGGAAAATGGATTCATTTCTAGGACATGCATGACGCTTTCTAAAATGTGCAGTTCTCAGGCTGCACTCCATAAAATGTGCAGTTCTCAGGCTCTAGCCAGTGGAAAACCTGCTCTCACACAGATGAGGCATCTATCACTAGGGTTTATTTCTATTAAATTAGAGTGCACTTTAGGACTCTTTTGGCATTCACACATACAGACAAATAGCCGTGACACAAATTTGTGCTGGACATTTGTGCCTCAGCACACATGCCTGAACATGCACTTTGCTGTAGGGCAAATTGTGCCACTTGGGCAAACTGATCCTGCCCAGCTCCTCCTGGATTTTCGGCCAGTGGGAGCTAGAGGCTGGGGCCAGCACCTCTGCTGGCCCCAGCAGTTATAAAAAGCTGCCCTGGCAAGCAGCTCAGGGCTACTTGCCCTCAGGAGCTTCTGAGGCCCAGCCAGATGGTATCTGGGGACACTACCTCTTGTGCCAGCTGGACTGCTGCAGCAACCCTGGCCTAGAGTGGCCTCTGCACCCTCTACCCACTGCAACAGTCTGGCACTGGGGGCTGCTGCCTGGCTGTGACTGGTTGCCACCTGTGACATCATTTGCCCCCTTGGACCTGCAGCCCTATGGCTGTATGCCTGCCAGACCCAGATGGGGATCGCACAGCTGCCAGGGCTGTGATATGGGCACTGCAACAGAGCCATGTCTGCACAGCTGGCATTTATGCAAAACTGCTGTCATGTCTTCTGGTGTCCCTGCTCTGCCATGTGGGCAGCTATTGCCTGGAAGATGTGCTCATTGTGGTGGCCTGCTTTGGCCAAAGCACGTACTCCTGGTCCCAAATGGCCAGGAGGTTAGCCTCCTTGTCTGCCCTCCAGCTGGGTTCTTGGTGCTGGCCCTGGGCTGACTCTTCTGCCTGGGTCTTGCCACTTGCCTCCCAAGCAGAGATCCTGGTGTTCCCTGTTTAAAAATTGCAAATTCTCTAATAAAAAACCCAAATTCTCTCATAAAAATACCCAAAAGCCATGTTCTTCCGCTATTAAAATGAAATGCCACTATATATAGAGAGATCAATTGGGCAATGTTTTGTTGATATATTTACAGTTGGGAAGCCTACCAGTGCCTCTAGCATCATCATAAATGAATTCTAAATATCTATACACTTCAGCATTTGTGTTCGGTTTTTTTTGTCATAGAAAAAATCAGAGCTGCTCCTGCCCCCTTTGTCACCAGGATGTGAGGCGCTGAGTAGCACTGATATGCCAGTGGCCTGCCCCTGCCCCTCACTACCAACCCATAGCCCCCCAGCACCCCTCATTCCTAACCAGCAGCCCCTGCCTCCCCCACTAGCTCCCTCCCAGCAGCTCTGTCTCAGCACCACGACATGAGTCCAGCTACAGTTGTTCCACCCACTGCTTTGTGGCTCTGAGCAGTGCCAGCCCTTGCTGTTCTGCTCCCTGCACCTGTGCCCAGGCCCCAGCGATCCCTGTGTTGTTCCTGGGAAGCCTGTGACTGGGACTCAGGGACTGGACTGGACAAGCCCCTTCCCTTTCAGGCCAGCCTTCTCCTGCACAGGCTGCTTTAGAGGGGCAGATGGGCTCTAAACCCAGCTCAGGAAGCCTCTCCTACCCAGAGCAGTCCCCCATCCCCGACCCCTCTTTCTCTCTCACACACACCCTGCTGCCACCTCTGCCTCTCCCCCTAGCCCATCACTTACCCAAGTGTGTGGGACCAGGAGCCCCCCAGGCTGGGGCTGCATGTCCTAGCACTGGTGTGGACATGGAGCAGAGCTGCAGTTGCTGTGGCTCCTGCCAGCAGGTCCTGTCCCATCTGGCAGCTGGGCACACAGGCTGTGAGATTTGTGGTGAGATGTGGGTTGTGGGGGTGGGTGTGGGGTTTGTGGGTGGGTGTAGGGTTTGTGGGGATGAGCTTTGTGGGTGTATGGGTCTTGTGCAGATATTGGGGGGGGCTGAGGTTTGTAGGTAGTAGCAAGAGTGGCCTGGTCATGCTGGTAGGTGCGTGCCCCCAGGCTGGGCCAGGCCAGCTCCATGTGGCACAGGCAGTGCTAGGTCCCAGGTGGCCAGTGCCGTGTTGTGCCATGGTGGGGGTCTGCAAGTAGTGGACCCTTAGCGCCCCAACGGCTGCTGCTGCAGAGCGGGTGGCAGGGGGATGTTGTGCACCATGTGGGGGGCATGCAGGGGACCCACCCCTCCCAAACAGTCCCCACCACCCTCACTGTCCCCCCACACTCACAATTCCTCCCACACTGACAAATCCTCAGTCTCCCACCTCCATGTCCCTACTTACCTGGGACAGAGCCTGGGTCCCTTTCACCGCTGCAGCCTTGCCCCACTCCTATTTCCCCAGTCTGCTGAGGTAGCATGCTTGAGCAGTAGGGTACAGGGGTAGGCATAGAGATGCTCTGGCCAGGTCCCAGAGTGTCCCTCTGGAAGACCCAGCCTCCTGGACCCCTTTTTCCCGGTGTGGGTTTTTTTGATACCGGGACTTCCTGGTGTCAAAATTAGAGTCCATGCTGCAAATATGCAGTTCATGGGAAACATTTTTTTGGTTCCCAATGTGCCTGTTGTGGCACTGAGATGCTGCAACAGGCACATGCTCATTAGTTTGGATGTGGCCTTTGAGTCTTCCCAGAGGCTTTTGGGGTTAGATTCAATAAATGACAGAGACACTGAAAGTAGGACTTGGAGAAACTGAGGTGCCTAATCCAAAAAACTCTGTTTCCACTGCTGCCTTGAAGTGCCTGACCTCACTGAACACTTCCTTGTTTGACTCCAAAACACCCCAAGGGCCTACAATCCTCCTTCTGTAAAGCTCAGATCACCCCCAG
>NW_017728947.1:103551222-103554497 GCF_001723895.1 Crocodylus porosus
CCCCCTTGGAGTCACCAGGAACGATGGCCACAAGCTGAGGGAGGATAGGTTTAGGTTAGATATTAGGAAGAACTACTTCACTGTAAGGGTGGCCAGAGCCTGGAAGAGGCTTCCCAGAGAGGTGGTGCTCTCACCTTCCCTGGAGATCTTTAAGAGGAGACTGGATAGGCACTTGGCTGGGGTCTTATGACCCCTGCCACCCCCAGTGCTCCTTCCTGCCCATGGCAGGGGGTCGGACTCGATGATCTGTCCAGGTCCCTTCTGACCCAGTGATTCTATGAGTCTATGACTGTCTGCACTGCGGTAGGCTGCATGTCCCAGGAAAGACGGGACTGAACGTGTCGCATCCATGTCCCATCCCATGCATCTGCAGGTATGCTCCATACCTGAAAATACAGTAAAATCTGGTCAGATTGTCACTCCAAGACCTCAGCATGAGATAGTATCTTGGGGTACAATATTTAATCACTTAATTTCTGTCTTCATGCTTCCACAACCTTCACCCCACTCACAGGTGAGTTCTGAGCTCTTTTTCAAGGCACTAAAGGAAGCAGTTGTAGAAGGTGAGAGGGCAGCTGGTACAAACCAACTTATGAACGGCTTTTTCTCACTAGTCCCCTTTTATTACATCACTTTTCCAGCAACAAACACGTCCCACTACTAGTGAAAGAGGGGCCTGCTGTATGCAACGCCTATTAGTATCCATTTTCATTAGCAGCCTGTCAATAGAAATTAAATTACATGAATACAGCACTATCGCTGCCAACATCACTGCAGGAAAACATAAATTAATCCTCATTTACATTAGTCAGTGCCACCATCGAATAGACTCTTCTGTTCTTACAAAGACATTTCCACAAATGATTGTCATTACATGATAAACAGCCCGTCACTGACTCACTTATTGGTAACTCGCCACCACGCTCTGTTTTTTTCTTAATGTATCAAGTGCACTGTGGGATTCTTTTCAAGGTCCAGCTGATAATAGCCTCTGAATCCAATTCAAACCCCACACAAACACCGAAAGCTTGTTTTCAGCTTTGAAAGAAAGAAGACAACTCTCCAGCTTAATTCACGATAGCCAAAGCTAATTTATTTTCTAAGGTGTTTCTAACGTGCCCAAGTGCAATCCTAGTCCATCCTCCACCCTGCATCCCTGATACACTATTAATGCCAAAGGGAGGTGGGTTCTTTTCCTCCTCTTTTTTGTTGTTTTTTTGACTCCGTCTTAAGGATAAGGTAACAGCATGTTACAAGCATTGCATTAGTGGATTTGAAGGGCGGTAAGGGGAAAGTGGCTTGAGCAGGGTGGAATAGAATCACATTTAGGCACCTAAGGCCACTTACACACCTAATAGGCGGAATAAAATTGGTCCAAGTGTACGTCTCCACCGCAGTTTCAAGTAGGGATTCTGCCACCCCTCCCCACTCCTGTTTCCACACAGCAAGCCCATAAATGTATCAGTGAGGCTGCACCTGTGGTTGGTTCTCAAGACCTCAGTATCTAGCAAGCTTGAATGCAGCCCTGGAGCAACCTCACCCGTCCATTTCAAACTGTGGTCTGTGGATCCCCAGGTGCCTGCAGACTGTGTCTAAAGGGTCTGCAAAAGATGACTATACTCAATCAAAAGTATGTGAATACCCACATGTACAATTCAAAGGGGTTTGCACCTCCATTCAAAATTCTTTAGGGGTCTGCAGATGAAAAAAGGGTGAAAACCACCACTCTAGACAACATCCCAACCCGGGCACACTGCTGCCACATTATACAGGTGCCCTAAGAGGCCTCAGGTTAGCTATCTTTCCCAAGGTACTTTTTGATAGAGTAAAACCGAGAAAGAATTGATCCTGCTCTTGTCTTGCCTATGGAGGAGAAGTTAAGAACTAAACTCTTCCCAGGCCATGCACATGAAATAAAATGTGCCTAAGCACATCTTGATACCAGAGCTTTGATAGTCTGTGTTGCCTGAACTCAGAGCTGAATCCAGTTCTGCAAGCAGCCCATTTTTCACTATAGTCCAACCAAAATCCCCAGAGCCTAAACTGCTGACCTTTTGAGATATTTCAAATCCCAGTCTTGCAGTTGTGACAAATCCAAACCCAGGGCTTGATTTTCCATTGCTTTGTCCCTCGTGTAATCATTCACAATCTTGAGAAGGGAGTGAAAAGGGGATGAGAAAGACTGCAGGAATATTTTGCACCTATTTTGCACTCAGTATTCACAGGTGTCAAGGACTCCTTAAGGGGCAAAGCAGTGAAAGAACAGGACCAGGTGTCTGCTCAAAGTTAACCACCACACAAACCTTTAGGGACAATCTTGTCATCACCACATCACTTCTTAAGTGGAGGGGCTGTCCCAAAGGCATAGCAGTAGGTGGAAGTTTAGCCATCTCCCTCCCTTGGGACTGATTCCTATGGAAAGCTCCCTCAGAGAATTGCATGAACGGGGGTTGTGCCCACCGATCTTTAGGTGCTAACAACTCAGCAGCATAGCGGGTTCTCACTTGGTTACTCATTTTCTGAAAACCGAAGTCGAGCAGTGCCAGTTCAACTGCTATTTTCAGCGCTTGTCTAAAAATGTATGAGCTAAACTGCAGATTAACATGGTCTCCAAAGTTTCAACACCTTGGAGCAAGATCTCTGTAAACTAAGGACACCGCATGCACTTCCTGCAACACATCGTGTTTCAAGTGGGAATCATTCCAGATCTCAGGGCCATCGGGATACAGAGCTGTACAGTTACATTACAGTCATTGCTTTTATTTTTTTCTGGGCTAAGGGGATGATGAAGTAACTCATAAAACCTACAGTTCTCCCTTCCTACCTCCCTCCATCTTATTTCCATGCTGAGAGACAGGCCGAAGTTCTCTCTATTCACTTGAAATGAAAATCAGACAGAGTTTAGCCTCTGAACTAACACAGGCAGAACCTCGAGGAGGTGTTAATATCTGCCACCGGTAGAGAGAAAGAGTACCGTACTATTTATTAGTGAAAGAATTAGTACATGCACTGGTGTTTGCAAATATTATTTGAACTACTAGCAAATTGCCCATCAAGAATGATGGGGGAGGGGAGCCCCGCATCTGGCTCTGTGCCCCACCTCCTTCGGGTCCAACCCCACCCCCACTCCCACTTCAAGTCCGCCCCTGGCCCCCATTCTCTACCTCCCTCCCATTTGGGTTTGACCCTGCCCCCAGCCCGCTCTCCCTCATTCAGGTTTGACCCCTTCCCCCTGCCCTGAGTTTGTGTTCAACCCCACTCCACCCCCTCCCTCC
>NW_017728947.1:103554925-103558694 GCF_001723895.1 Crocodylus porosus
CTCTGGACCCTCTCCATGCTGTCGACATCCCTCTTGAAGTGTGGCGCCCAGAACTGGATGCAGTACTCCAGCTGCGGCCTGACCAGTGCCGCGTAGAAGGGGAGGATCACCTCCCTGGACCTGCTCATGATGCATCTCTGGATGCATGACAAGGTGTGGTTGGCCTTCCTGATTGTGATCCCACATTGGCAACCCATGTTCATCTTGGATTCAATTGTGACACCAAGAACCTTTTCTGCCTCTGCACTGATGAGAAGGGAGTTCCCCAGCCTGTAGGTATGGTGCCGGTTCTTCCTCCCCAGGTGCGTCACCTTGTAGTCGTCAGGGTTGAATCCCATCCTGTTCTCATCCACCCACCTCCATAACCTGTCGAGATCTAGTTGTAGCCCACCCCTCTCTTCTAGCATGCTCACTTCTCCCCACATCTTAATGTCATCTGTGAACTTGAACAGGGTGCTTTTCACCCCCTCGTGCAAATAGCTGATGAAGATATTGAACAGTGCGGACCTGGGGACCGAGCCCTGGGGAACCCCAGTGCCCACATCTCTCCAGGTTGAAAATGACCTGTCTGCCACCACTCTCTGAGTGCAGCTGCCCAGCCAATTTGCAACCCATCTGACTGTGTAGGCATCAACACCACAGATGCCTAATTTTTTAATTAGGATGGGGTGAGAGACAGTGTCGAAGGCCCTCCTAAAGTCCAGGAAGACAACGTCCACTGCGACACTTGCGTCCAAGGATTTTGTGACCTTGGCGTAGAAGGCCACAAGGTTGGTTTGACAGGATCTGCCTCTAATGAACTCATGCTGATTGCCCCTAAGCATAAACTCCCCTGCTGGTCCCTCGCAGATGTGCTCCTGGATAATTTTCTCAAAGAGCTTCCGCAGGACCGAGGTAAGACTAACAGGCCTATAGTTTCCTAGGTCCTCTTTCCTCCCTTTTCTGAAAATGGGGACCACATTGGCCTTTTTCCAGTCATCAGGCACCTCACCAGAGCACCACGTGTGCTTGTAAAGCTGTGCCGGGGTCATGCAATGACCTTTGCCAGTTCCCTAAGCACTCTGGGGTGGAGGTCATCATGACCTGCTGATTTGAACACATATAGTCCCTCCAGAAGTTCCCTGACTAGGTACTCACTGACCCTGGACCTGGCTGCACCTCCCCTAGGTCCATCCAGAATTTCATTGGGTGGGGGATGACCCTGTGCCTGCTCAGAAAAATGGAAGCAAACAATTTGTTAAAGAGATTAGCTTTCTCATCTGGTGCTACCACCAGATTACTAAGCATGTCCTGCAGAGGCCCCACATTATTTGGCACCTTCCTTTTACCCCATATGTATTGTAACAGCGTGGGGTCCTACGGGTGGCCGTGATATCTCTTAGTGCCCCTTACCGTGCCAATGTGGTATTAAAGCACCCTGACATCTCGCCCGCCACATCTTTGATGTCAACAATGTATAAGGGAGGCTGCCTTTTGTCCTCTCTGACATGGTGCTCTGATGTATCTCGGTCTCTGTTCTATTTCGGGTGACTCGGTGCACCCCAGCCTTATGGGCTATGCGTGGCTCCAACCACCCCTGTACCACGCCCCAAGCCTCACAGATGTACCGGACGTTGTTTGGTCAATTCCCCTCTCCGTGCCCCACTGGCGCTCTCTGGCTTGTCCCCTTTTAGGGGCTTCTTGCAACTGCCCATTCCGGGGCTTCTCGCCTTGGGGCTCAGGTGGCTGTAGCCGTGCCTGGCCCCCAAATCTCCTCCTCGGGTCTTAAACCTCCTGTAGGGCTCAGGAGGCCTGGGCCTTATCTGGCCCCCCCCCAATCCTCTGCTCCCCTTCTCAGGGCTGGGGTCAGTGCACCCCTGAATGTTGTGCCCTCTCTGGCACCGGGGTCCCCATGCTACCGTGGAGCCCCTATGAGGCTCCACCAACCCCTAATAGCCTCACCCGGTCCTCCAGACCACACCATATCTCTCACCCGTGTAACTAGCAGCTTGTACAGCCAGGCCTTTTTTCTTTCTCACATCGAGGGCTGATCTCTTTCCCTTAGTCAGGCAGTACTCCTTCTTCCTGGCTGCCAGCTGAGAGAGAGCACTTGCAGTCTGCATTTTATAGGAGTCAGCCCTGCCCCTTCCGGTCAGCCGACTCACCAGATGTGGGCCCTTAGCTCCTCCTGGTTGCCCCTAGCAACCAACACCTGAGCCCATACTGCTGCTTTTCAAGTAGCAGGCACCTTCGTGCCCTGCTACATGTATTTAAAAAAGGACTTCTTGTTATCTTTGATCTGGGTTGCTAGTCCCAGTTCCATCTCTGCCTTAGCCTTCCCAATAGCCCCCCTACAATCTCAAGCCAAGGAGGTATAATCTTCCTTCGTGATGGCCCCTCCCTTTCATTGGGTGTACACCTCCTTTTTGGCTTTAAGACATTTGTGGAAGATTTTGGTGAGCCATGGGAGCTTTTGAGCACTCTTGCCCCCTTTGATCTGCGTGGGGATTGTCACACTTTGGGCTTGGAGGATCGTCTCCTTAAGGAATGACCAGTCTTCTTGGACTCCCAACTCCCCACCCCTCCGGGACCTCAGTGCCTCCCCAACTAGTCTCCTTACCTCACTGAAATCTGCCCTCCTGAAGTCCAGGGCTGCTGCCTTGCTGCAGGCCTTTGACACCCTGCGCTGGATGGTGAATTCCAGCAGGTGATGGTTGCTATCACCCAGGTTGTCAAGCATGTGCAGTCCCCTCACCAGGTCATTGCCTGTGGCCATGACCAGGTCCAACAAGGCATTTTCCCTGGTGGGACTGTGCACCTCCTGGGTTAGGTGGATGTCCTGTAACACAGATAGGAACCTACATGAGCGGTCACACCTGGCTGACTGCTCTTCCCAGCAGATGTCTGGGTAGTTTAGGTCACCCGTGATGACCATGTCTCTTGACTTAACTGCCTCCACGAGCTGACCTGACAATTCCTGGTCCAGCTTTTCTCCCTGGTTGGGTGGCCTGTAGTAGACCCCCACCATTAGGTCCCTTTCCCCCCAACCCCCTTGTATTCTGACCTAGAGCACCTCCATCTGCCCTACCTCAGACCCAGTGCTGTTTGCAGGGGATGTGTATTGCTCTTTGACATAGAGCACCACACCCCCACTTTTCCTCCCTGTTCTATCCTGCCTATACAGCCTATAGCCCATAGCCCTTGATGTTTACCGCCCAGTCGTGTGTTGGATCCCACCAAGTTTCAGTGAGCCCCACTATGTCTGGTCTGACCCCGCTCAAACCCTTTCCCCACCAGGTTCTGGTCCTACCCCACCCTACCCCCGTACACTCATTTGGGTCCGACCCCGCTCCCCGCCTCCCCCTGTTCAGGTCTGACCCTGCCCCCACTTTGGGTTCGACCCTGCTCCACCCCCTCGGGTCTGATCTTGCCCCACCCCTGCCAGGTTTGGATCCTACCCCGCCTCATCCCCTCACCCCAATTCGGGTCCAACCCCCTTCCCCTTAGGTTCTGGTCTGACCCCATCCCACCCCCATTTGGGTCCAAACCTGTTCTCCCCTCCCCCTCCCCCTTTGGGTCCAATCCAGCTTCCCCATTTGGGTCCAACCCCACCTCTCCCCATTCAGGTCTGACCCTCTAACTCCCATTAGCTCTGCACTCTTGCAGCAAAACCAGGCAGTCTGTAAGCTACTTACCCTTAATGGAAACTTTCTGTGTAGCTTCAGAAACAGTCACTGACTTCTAGGTGACCCACAGCCCTTTCAAGTTGTCCTGAGACATTGTCTTCAGA
>NW_017728947.1:103566087-103588113 GCF_001723895.1 Crocodylus porosus
TTCAGCCCCCAAATTAGAACTGCTCTGTACAAGCAGAAGACCTTCCCAGCAGACTCCTGGACCCACTAGACTTCCAGAAAATCCTAGTGGCAAATGCTTCCTAACCCGGGCTTGAAATACAGGGGGGAGGAGCCATTGCAACCTCCTTTTCTTGATACTTGTTTCTAAGCATGTCAGCCCTGTGTGCTCTAGTACCTCTGTGTTTGTATTTTATCTTCCCACTTTATTTTCAGGATCTTACACAGGCATCTCATATGGAAGCTGTTCAGTCTCTTGATGTGCCTAGCATATGTAGTCAACGTTTCTGAACCATAAAGCAGGGATACCAGCACACCAGTCTCATAGATTCACATCTTCACCTTTGTTGATCGTTTGCTGTTATTCCATGCACATTTCTAGAAAAGTTTGAAATTCCTAGCTGCTTTTCTTATTGTGTTAGTCACTTCAGTCTGAAGGTCAAGATTCCTGCTGATCGTAGAACCCAAGTGACAAAAGCTGTCTATGACACCAAGAGATTTAACCTCCAGAGTGATGTCAGGTATTGGTTCTTCCACCCCTTGGTACGTGAACACATTCTTCCTGAGACTAATTGTCATCCCGAAGCTCTTGCGTGACTTAGAAAATCTGCCCAAGAGATTTTGGAGGGAAGATTCATGGTGGGCAACAAAGGCCACATCATCTGCAAACAGGAAATCTCTCGGAACCAGCTCCTTTACCTTGGTTTTTACTCTAAACCTTGCGATGTTAAACGAGCCTCCATCTGGTCTGGTTCAAATATAAATGCCATCATTGCTGTCCTTCAATGCATGAAGAAGCAGGAATTAAAAAGTATTGTAATTAATTAAGATTGTCAGTAATTGTATGTAATTAAAAAGATTTTAAAGAATACAGGGGCTAAGACACACTCCTGTTTCACTCTGTTGTTGATGGCAAAGGCATTTGATTCTTGGTTTTCATACACTACAGTTGTCTACATACCTTGATGTAACGAGTGAATGAAGTTCAACAGTTTGGAGGGACAACCCAAATTCCTGAGAACAGTAAAAGGCCCCTGTTGACCATATCAAAGGCGTTCGTCAGACTGATGAAAGCTATGTACTTGGGTAAGGCTATTGCACTTGGGTAAGCACATGGATCTTTTCTACCCTAAAAAAATAGAGTACAGTGTATGCAGGGAGGGAAAAAAAAAAAAAGAGGAGACATGGACAGTTCCTCACATCAAGTGTCATTGTAGTTACGTTGATGGGAGTTATCCTGAAACTGTCATGGAGAGATGCAAAGGTGGGCCCGACACACACACCCAGAGATGCTACCAATGAAGCTGTACTGCATTCTCAAAGCATCCCACCCAACTAGAAGCAGGGCAGGTCTAACATGCCATCGGAGGTGGTTCAAGTACCAACATTAAGCATCCAATTTACTCTTGAAGGTGTTCATTTTGCTGGGATCCTATAACCCCAGCTGACTTCCTGCCCTTTGGGCAGGGGGCTGGACTCGATGATCTCCCGAGGCCCCTTCCAGCCCTGATGTCTATGAAAAAAAAATCTATGTACAGTGGTATTCATTTTTCTCTATGCTCCTCTTGTAGTTGCTTGACTGAAAATCAATGGTGGAGTGTCCTGAAGAAAAACTGCATTGACTTTCAGGATGGATACATTCACCTGGAGACTGCAGCCTAGGGAGTATAATTCAAGTGACAACTTTTACATCAGTGTTCAACAGGGAGATACCTCTATGGTTGTCAAAGTTGCTTCTGTCCCCTGTGTTTTTGTATAACTGTACAAACCAGTCATCTTTGAAGTCGTGTGGTACCGCTTCCTCTTTTCAACAGGGCAGCATAACTTCATGGAGCTTTTGAAGTAATTTGTCCTTGGCACACTTGCAGATTTCAGCTGGCAAGCAGTCATTGTCTGATGCCTTGTTCCCAGGACTTGATTTAATGGCTTTCTGCGAATCTTCTAATATGGCTCGTTGTCCAAATCCATCATAACTTTGAACTTCAAGCTCTTCTTGTTTTATTTCAGTCTCTCTGGAGTATAGGACTCCATAGTGTTATATCATGACTTTTGATGTGTATGACTAGGCAAAAATATGGAGGAGTGGAGGCTACCCTAGACCTACCATCCTCCCTTTAGACCACTGAGACAGAGTCCAAAGGCCAGGCTGAGTCCAGACATTCAGTGCCTCCATGGTTGTAGCTTCTGCCAGACAGCAAGAAATAAGACCTGCTGCCAGCTGCTTAATACCTCAGTGAAAGCACATTTCTGTTAGAGTGATGTCCCTTAGTCTAACTCTAATCAAGGAATACCCACAAGGCAGTGGGGGCTAGGGCTCCCTATATTTGCCTTACTCTGGAGGTTGCAACATTTTATAGGAGCTACCCTGTATTTATAGGAGCTACCCTGCCACGAGTAGCCCAACCATGTTGTCACCAGGCCCTCCAGTCAGCTGCAGTTTACAATCATGCCTGAGACCATATGGTAGGTGTTTAGGAGGTCAAGCTAACCCTTTCCTAGATTGGGTTACCACTTTCTCAGTCTAGGTTAGCACACCTCCTGAGGTGCACTAACTTAGACCAGGTGTGATATTTTTTGGCTGAATTAACCCTTCTGAATGCCTGCAAGATCGGGCACTTAGATTGACCTAACCCTGGTTAGGTCAATCTAAATGCAATGACTGTACAGACCCAATGAACATACATGTAAACAACCTTGATTCTTCATTCCTCTCCACTGCCCCAGGGTGACCCAGCTCTGCAACCTAGATGCAAGAGAGAGATCACAAAAGCTGACATACAGAATGCCTTAGTGGGCAGCTGGAAATCATGCCAGTGATCTCTACAGGTCCCTTACCTGGTCCTGCCTTAGCAAAGAGACGTAGCTGGATCCAGTGGCAATGAGGGCTATTCACGCTGGAAAAAAATTAAATTTTCCATGAAGATATTTTAACCTGCGCTCCTGGCTTCAGAGGTATGGAACGATCTCCCAGTAATTAGCATGGATCAGCAAGGCTGTCCTGTATATTTTCACGTGGAATTACTGTGTATGGGCAATTTCAGTACAGTTGCTGGAGATAATGGGTTGTGACTCTCAGTACAAATCTAAGCTATGTTTTGAATCACAGTATTCATTTGAAATGCATAATTCACTCATCTGTCATAGAATACTATAAGCCTACAATAATTTTCTAAATCACTGATGAATCAGCTAATTAAGTTGTTAATTAGCCAGTTAATAGCTACACTGCAGATGAAAAACTGGGACTACTGCAGAACTACTACACTTCCCTATACTTCCTAGGGCTGCATATGATCTTTTATCCTTTTTAACCTCCACTTACATGCCTGAATGCATTCCCGATTTACAATAGTGTAAACAAAGTGAGAATTAGGCTTTGAATATTATGATAAATTAAGCTGAATTACTTGTGACAGCAAATCTCCATTTGATGAGATAAAATGGCAGCTGAGTTTTGCAAATGTTTGTAATTAGCTTCCTCTCTGTGAGCTGCAGTATTCTCCCCAGAAAGTAATTCCAGTCACTTTGGTAGATTACAAAGCCTTTGTTCTCCAAAGCAATGCATGAATCTATGTGTGCTCTGATTTTGGGGGGTTCTGACAAGATTGTGGCAAGTAAAATTAATCAGTAATCGGATAAAAATAATGTGGGGTGTTGAATAACAAGAGCAGAGTGTGTGCAGCCAAAATGCAGGGTGCTATTCTGCTCTGGTTCAGATAGATTTACAACAGGTTTTTGGGGAAAGAGTCCTTAAACAAATTCACTCTGATATGCACAGTTAAGAACTCAGAAATGAAAATCACCTTTAAATTACTGACCACTTTAAAAACATGCCCATTTAATTGAAAGCAAGCTCCTTAACTAAGCCCAATGACTGATTTGAATTAGCCCCCAGTACCATCCGGCTAAGGTTTAAGTCCATATGCATCTTGCCTCTGCCCTCTTGAGCACCTATATCACTTTGTTCATCCAGATCATTTTAACCTCTGTCTTCCCTTAAGCTGCCCTGGTCTCTGGCATACCCACAAAGCTGGGCAGAGGCAGTTCGAACAAAGATCATGATGGGTGGTAGGGCTGTGTGAAGTTTCAGTCCCTGATTCGATTCAGCGGAGATTTGGCCTGATTCGGCGGCTGAATCTCCGAATCTGAATCAAATCGGAGGACCCTTTAATCTCTCTGAATCGAACTGGAACCCTCCGAATCAATTCAGAAAGATTCAGAGATTTGGATATAGACACAGCTTTAAATGTTTTTTCTGCAGACCTCTAGGTAGCAGGTGGCTTGTGAATGCTGTGATGCTGGGACACATGGAGTGTCTCACAGAAGCGTGGGGGGCTTCCCTGTGCACTTCGCAGCAGACCTGGAAGTGGACCAGAAGCACTTCTGGACAACTTCCAGGTCCGCCGGGGAGCATGCTGCCCCCCCCACTCCCCCACCTTGGCGACTGGTGCCTCCTGGGTCTGGGAGTGAGCATGCAGGGTCACCCTGCAGCTGACTGCTGAGCCAGGGGGTGTGGGGGGCCCCCTGTGCACTCCCTGGCGGACCCAGAAGTGGACTGGAAGTATTTTCAGTCCACTTCTGGATTTGCAACTGAGCACATGGAGGGTCCCCCTGCACTCCTGTGGGACGCTCCATCTGCCCCAGCATCAGAGCATTCACAAGCCATGTACCTCAAGGCATGTAGCAAAAACTTTTAAAGCTGGGTCTATGTCCAAATTGCTGATTCTCTGAATCAGCATCAAATCTTCATTTCGGATTCGGCTGAATCTAATCAGGGACAGTGATCCAAATCAAGAATCAAATCACTGTCCCCAGTTTGGACCGAATCCAAATCCGAATTGAATAGGACCTGCTTTGCATACCCCTAATAGGTAGCTAGCTTGGCCACTGCCCCAAAGAACTCACTCTCTTAGGCCCCCAAGCCTGCAAAGACTTATGTGCACACATAAATTTACTCATGTGAGACAGTCAGTTAAGTCAGTGTATGTGTGCGTGTGCGTGTGCATGTGCGTGTGTACATGGGCAGATGTAGGACTTTGAAAAATGTGGTGCAGATGGTGTGGTGCATCACTACGTAAAGCATAACACATATTTTTCTTCAGCTGAAAAGAAACTAGAAGCTTTGCTAATATGCTAGGGCCCTAGGGTTATATTATTCAGTTTAAGATTGAAGCAAAAACAAGTATAGCTTTCCTGGAATGTAATGTGCTATATAATTTAAAATGTAATGTCATATATCATGCATTAAATACAACAGACTAGGCAATAAGTAATTAACATATGTTGTTTCCTTATCCCTGTAGTCATTAGCATGAAATGTACGGTTCTCTTAAGATTCATAAAACAAAATCCATCTTTCTTGAGCATCTTGTCAGTGCATCCAATACCTCACTGAAAGTTATTTCTACACCTTAGTTAACGTTCACCTGAGATAACATTTCCACGTGTAAGTTATTTTATTTTTTTTTTAGCTAAAGTTAAAAACAGCCTGCGGGGCTGTGAAATAGGAGCTATGTTGCCAGGAACCACTAACAGACAGCAGAATTGCAGAAGAAAGGATAGCTTGATTAGTGGAACATCAAGGCCATGTAAAAGGAGAGGGGAGGTCGTTAACACCTGTGGAATGAAGAGTTTAGAAGGAATCAGGTAGATTATAAGAAGCCATGACGATAAACGATTCCCTCAATGCTGGCCGAATAGAAATGTTGTTGCCACTACCAGGCAGTGGGTTTTACACGCTGTATGGACACAGAATCAAAGAAGGGTGAGACTGCGCCACTGGATTCCCCCCTGCATCCACCCCTGGTGGTGCACCCCCTGCAAAAAGTGCTGCCAACGCTGTGGTGGCTCTGGCGTGCGGCTGCTGCTTGCCACCCCCGTGTGCCACCGCTACTGCTATGGCTGCTTGCGGGAGATCCCCACTCAGCCTACCCCCACCACCGAGAGCCCCGCAGCTGCCTGTGGGAGCTCTCCATTCACCGACACCATGCCTCCATCGCCGACATTGCCACTGCCGCCTGCGGGCAGTTGCTGTGCTCTCCCAACCTCCAGGGGCATCCGGCATTCATGCTCCTGCGTGTGTATGTGTGTTTGTACAACTAAGCATGTGTGCAAGTCCTTGCAGGTTTGAGGCCTACGCTGAATACAACAACAGGTGTAACAGCGGGCCTTTCACACATCTAGGGCCTCATGACACGTAAGATTCCTCTGGCCTAGGAACAGCACAAGACTGGCTGTACACCGCTGGTCTCCAGGGTCACTCCTTACTTCCTTTTTGTGGAAGCTGGAAGGCGTGTAGTGAACAAAGCAACGGAAGAGAAAAAATGGTCTCGTGGTTAAGGTAAGTGAATACCACCCTAGAGAATTGGATGCTACCCCTGCCTCTGCCACAGTGCCCCTCTGTGATATTGGGCACTTCATTTGAACAGAGGTGTTCTTAATTGTTCCCTGCCCATTTGTTCCTCATATTCTGGCATGCCCAGTATGAGACCTCTACCTCATACCTTTATTTTATTGTCCATAGTTAAAGTGTCTGATGGTCTTCCATGTATAACCCTCAGCCGTAGCAAAGTCACTAGTGGACAGTATTAGATCATTGGTGATTCTTTAGGGTCACATCTCTGCTTAGACTAAAATCCTTTCATTTGTTGGGTGTGTGTTCGTTTGCTTGCTTTTTAAAGATGTTATTTATTGTTTTTTAAAGGCAGGAAAATTTACATATTTTGGGGTTGGCCGGTATTCAGGAGCACAAAGTGGGGTCAGTGTTAAACCTGATTTCAGACTTTGAGAAGTGCCGAGTGCTCAGAGCTTCAGCTGAAGTCAATGGGAGCTGTGCTTTGAATATACAAAGAGCTATAAATACAAACTACTGTGAAAAATTAGCCTGAGTGCCTCAGACTGAACACTCAAAATGAATGAGTGCCTGACAGTTTGGGTCTTAATCTCTCCTTTCTGTCTTTAAAAAATGGAATAATAAACCACCTAATCTCACAGGGATGATGTGAGGATATTTTCATTCTTGTTTGGCAAGTGCTCAGATGCTACGGTACAGACACTTCAGAATGCCCATGCGGAAATCCATAATATTGCAGTGAGTGAAAAGTTTGGGTGATATGCCACATTAGACTGGGGAGCATCAGTGGTTTGAGATATATAAAAAGAAATACTGAATGAAGGCAGGAAAACTTACGTGTTATTAGGTAATTAAAAACCGTATCGTAAAGCTTACACGTAAGGCAGCTGAAGTCAGTTTGCATGGGCAGCCTTCATTCTAGTATATCCTAACTTCTGTGTGCTCAATGCTGCAATCTCAGCATTGCTTTAAAATAGTTTGTTCTCGATGTAAGTATTAACCTAGTGCTTAAAACAGTTATGGGCTGCCCTTGCCAGACTGAATGTGCATGATCTGATTGGGTCTTAGGTGTAAAGCGGGCCTAGGCCTGGCTAGTATTTGGATGGGTGACCACCTTGGAATCCCAGGCACCATAGCTGCAAGCCAAGGAATTGTGATTAAACAGCTGGTAAATGCTAGATCGTAGAAACCAAATGAGTGGCAAGACTTAATTCAGCCCTGGGCTGATGGGCAGGAATACAAGGAAGGAAAGGAGGAGGAAAGCTGTTCATGTTTCTTTACCAACCAGTAAAACAGACAGATGCTCAATAGAGTGTATAATCTCATGGCCTGATCCTGAGACTGGCTGTTCATCCACATTCTCCACTGACATGAATAGCTTCAAATAATTCATTAACTTTAATGTGAGTTGCAAGTGCTCAAACCCAAGTTACGCATAGCAGCATGCATGGATTGGGACAGTTGGGGGTGGGGGGAAAA
This sequence comes from Crocodylus porosus, assembly GCF_001723895.1. NCBI lineage: Eukaryota > Metazoa > Chordata > Crocodylia > Crocodylidae > Crocodylus > Crocodylus porosus. Next base: position 103,573,936 of record NW_017728947.1, read on the forward strand.
TCAGCAGCAAGGGCGGGAAGGAAGGAGGGAGAGTATTATAACAGATATCAAAGTAGGCTTCATTACACATTTATTCATTTACCTTTCCATACCTCTTACTGTAGTCAGGGGCTTCTGTCCGTTCCTTTTCTCTATTTTGAGCGAAAAGATCATAATTTAAGAAAATAAAGCTGGGGAAAAGACCAGGCTGGGAAGTTTGCACTCAAAGGCTCCCCAGAAGAAAGCGAACCTTGTCGATTTTGTAAGAACATGTAAAACAGATATCAACAGGCTCTTATTTAATCACAGTCAATAGTGGTGGCCCCTAAAAACAGGGCAATTGCCTTATCTCCAGCTTGATAACCTCATTATTTGTAGTATTCAAATATTTCCTATAATGCATACAGGGAACTAGACTCTATTTACTTAGGTAAAGTATTTACTTACGTAAGGGCCAGTGCTGGGACGCAGGGGCAAACTGGCACCAAAATGAAGGTACTGTGCTCTCTTATCTCACCATCAGTCAGATAGGATGCCTCAGCAAATATGATTGCCACAGACTGGGAAAGCCCAGGTCTTAATGGCAGCCACTGCAGCAGGTTAACCCTTTTTACTTTGGGTAAGAGATTTAAATACAGGCTGTTGAATGCCAGGCAGAGGTTAAGCTGACGCCAGTATCCATTAAATCCTAAATTGCCATGGAGAGATTCAGCAAAACTGAGGGCATTCCTCCCAACATTAAACATGCATTTCTTTCTCACACCACCCTTCCTAGGTGTGTATAAACTCCATGATCCTTAGTGCTCCACTGGGAAGCACATTCAGCTTAGCATTTGTCTTCCTTATGGATAATTAAAAACCCTGAAAATGCCCCAAACTGATTTTTTTTTTAGTCAGAATTTTTTTTTTACAGGCATTGTTCAGGTTTTTCAGGTAAAAACTCAGTGTTTTGTGGGAAGCAGACCCTTTGCATAAAAGCATTCCACAACCAAATGAAAAAAAGGATAATTTTCTGGCATGAAAAGTGGCAACGGGAAATTCTGGACCAGCGCTGGGTGGATGCTTCAGGCTCCCATGGCCTCCTGCACCCACGGCTGCTTCTCCTGGCTGGGGGAGCAGATGCCAGGCCTCCAAACCCTTCGGTGGCTGCTGCTGACTGAGCGGTCCAAGGGGAAATGGGCGGTGAAGAAGTTAGCTTGGCCTTCCCAACTGCGGGTGGTGGTGGCCCAGACACAGGGCCTTCTACAAGAGCAGTAGGCGAGTGGGAGAAGACCAAGGAGCAGGACTAGGGGGAGAAAGAGGAGAGACACAGGGTAAGGGAGAAGGGAAAGAAGGAGAACTTGGACAGCGAGAAACAGAGAGAGGGAGAACCAGAGGAGAGACTTGGGGAATGAGTGAAAGGAGGAGAAAATGGAAAGAAACGATGAAATCGTAGAAATCATAGAAAAGTAAGGTTGGCAGGGACCTCCAAAGATCATCTTGTCCAACTGCCTGCTTGAGGCAGAAGGACTGAAGAGAAGCAATGGAGGTGAATGATGGCAGGAGAGGAAATAACCAGATGCAACCGAGAAGCAAAAGCCAATGAGACTGCAGAGCGCAGCCCATTGGCAGTCCGCTGGCCTGCCGGAGGCAACGCTGCTGTGAAGTGAGAGAAAGAAAAAGCCTGATAGGAAGGAAAAAAATAAAAAGAAAGATCTTTCACCATGAGCAAGCCACAGGCCGTCCCTCCCAAAGGTGACGGTTCTGCAGAAGGATCAGCATGGACTGCAACTCTGCCAAGGCACTTTATAAGAAAAAAAAATACATGTGTATGAGAGGTCCCCCGAGCCAGGCAGGGCTGTGAAATGCCGACCACTCGGCTGGATCTGCGCAGAACATTAGACAGAGCTACAGCCCCCGGGATGACAGGGATTTTACAAGGGACATATACACACACAACACCCTGAAGCCTAATAAGGCAACTCTTTCCCATTTGTTTAAAGATCACATAATTTATGTTTTTCATCATCTTACCCGGGGAGGGAGTTGTTTACTTTTATTTGGTGATGCAGCAATGTTTAATGCACCGCCGCATGTCAGAGTTTATCCGGAAAGGGACATACCTTAGTGAGGACAGGGTAACCCCAAACCTTTGGCAAGCGAGGAAGAAAATGGTGGCTAAAGGATAGACAACTTATAATGCTGTACTCATATCATATACCAACCCGTGCTGTGTAACATGCACGAGCACAGATCACTTTGCAGGATGAGGGACAGAAAGGAAGATGCAAGGGCAAGATTTAGTGAGGGGGGAACATCTTACTGGCTTGGAGGGAGAGGGGCAAGGAGTGTAACACAGGGGACAGCACAAAACAGCCTCAAACGCAGAGGGCTGTGGGGTGGGAAGTAAGAGGAGTGAAGTAACCCAGTGGTAGGTATAATATGGAGGTATAAAGTCAAGGAGGTAGAATGAAGTGAGCCCAAGGAGAATCTACAATGATAAACTGTTTGCTCTTAATATAAGCATGACTATAAACCAATCTAATCCTCCAACCTTGAGAGAGAACAGATATCACGAGCACATTTTCAACTGTGTATCTGACAGCAATCATAACTGGATAGCTGGACCCAGGTATTTTATTATGGTATACTTTTGATTACTTGTGCTCCCCTTGCTAGGGTACCCATCACTGTCACTCATGAGCAAGTTCTCAATTTTGTATGCAGGCTTGATTTTGTAAGTACCTGTGGTGCACTCTGCCTCAAATGCACATTGCCGACGTAAGAAAACAGTGAGGGCTCAGTGCACAGGTGCCTATAAACAGTCCTTCAAAACTCCCCATTAAGCTTCTGCTTATGGCACCCCTGTAGACAACCCCCAGGAATACATTTTTTTTTCAAGGTCATGATTTCTATCAAAACTTGCCCTTCTCTGGTTTGCCAGAGGAAAAAAATAAATAAAATAGCCATAGCAAAAAAATAAAAATGGACCTGTTTCCAATTCTGGCTCCATATCAAACTGGGCAGTCCTGTGCTCTGAAACTCCAGAAGCCAGAGGACAGCTCTCAGCTGTGCCCCAGACTGCCATGACCTTGAATATGAATAAGAATACGTTCTACTCAGATGCTTTGTATGTCTTGTCTCTAACTGTGAGATCAGTGGTCCAGGAGCAGTCTCTCACTATGAATTGAGAAAGGTAGTTAGCTGTGTTTGTCTGAAATCAGGCAGAAGGCAGGGCAGGGTGGCACCTTAGAAACTAACTGGTTCAGAGAGCTTCTGTGAACTTTCATGGATGACAGCCTACTACATCAGACAATAGCTGTTGCCTATAAAGCTCATGTGTCATGATGCGTTTGTGCAATGGGAGCCAACCTCACCTGAAACCTCCTTGAGCTAGCACAACTAATCTATATTAATCCAAACTGATTATAAAAACAGTAACAAGCAGAAAGATTGACTATATTTTAAAATAAAATATAGGCAATAATGGTACTTCCGACACATTTAGAATAAACAAGCATAAGGATTGGGCACCCAGCGTGCTAAAAATCACAGCTCCAGCCCTCTAAACCAAACTCCAGCACAAGGGCATACATTTCAGGCAGACATACTATTTCATTTTTCTGTGTGTACATTTTGTCATTGGGTAATTTACAGGTCTCGGCCCTCGCCGAAGATTTTAAAGTTCATACTTCTGCTCCGGTATCCTGGCATCTCGTCTTGTTTTCATTCAAGATATACAAGTGCACCGATGCTTATAAGAGGGGACAGCAGATCTACAATTCTTCAAACTTTTTACAAGAAAAGAGTGAACTTTGCCTAATATGGGCTGCTCGAGGGGCTCTTTGCTTACAGCTCTTATTTTAAACAGAAGGCTCATGGTTTTTCCTCTCTCCTCCATTTCATTTATTTTACTGTAAAAAAAACATTGGAATGTAGTTTCGTGTCTTCGTTGTAAGGGGTGGGCTTCAGTGAAACGACAGGTTTGTCAATGTGTTTTCTTATACCTCGTAAACGGTAGGGTTACATAGAAAAGGCCGGATTCTTCTTTCAGTTCCAGTGTGAATGTGAAGTGAGCTGGGACAAGCTGGAAGCAGAATTTGGTCCAGCATGCACAATCTGGTTTTCTACTCAGTGCCCTGATCATGCAAAGAACTCTGCCTGGGCCAGGGAGCCTGGAGCCTGCAGAGACCTCTTTGCAGAGACCTGAGCATGCAAAAGCCAAGGTTGAGATTTTCAAAGCCCATCAGGGAATTTTGTCCTACTTACGTGGATGGAAAAATGCATCACAAACGCCACCGTGGGAACCATTTCAATGTGGGTGCCTGGGTCATATTTACAATGTTCCTGAGTATATTTCTTAAGAATTAGCGGCTAATACTATATTTCTAAAAAAGCAGCTGTTCCACAGAATCCAATCCAATCCTCTTCCTTTTCCTTTAGCCTGAATGCTCTTTACATAAAATGTTTCTCTCGTTTTTTAATATTTGTCTTTTATGTTTACATCTTAGTGCAGCTAGGAATTTATTGGCAATATCTGATATCAGTACTTCTACGTTGTGCCAAATGTTTATTGAGTGGTGTTTTGTAGAGACAGAAGAAATGACTTCATTGTGTATTGACTATTCTCTAGCCCGTCTCTTTACTTTTGCTGTTGGAGGCCAAAAAAGCAGCACATCTCAACGAGCAAAGCAAATAGCTAGGGTTAGTGAGAAAAGGATCTTTTTCCCCCCACGAACATTTTTGGAAAAGATGAAGTTTTTGGTTTCTAGTAAACTCTTCAGTTTCCCCAGCTGAAGCTTGATTTTATCTTGCGACATAATACAGTCGTTGTTGAAAATTTATTTTTCCAGCAGAAAAAAACCATTTCAATTACGTCTGCTAATGACCAAGTGGTATCTATTCCCATTTGCAATGGCGAGTTATTCCAGTAAGCACTTGAAAGTAAATACACAGCTATTAACACAAGGCAGTTTTAGCTGCTGCATTTTTTATGCTCAGATTATTCCATCTGAATCATCTTCAATTCTAGAATCATTCTTCTCTAGTTTGAGAGGTGCCTTTCCTTTACCTTCAGTTTCCATTTCTCCATTAAAAAGGAAAACTTCTTTGGTCTCAAAACGCATATATTATAAATAAGAAAATATCCCGCAATATTTGCTGTCTATACTTGCCCTTTTGTGTGAAAATAAGCAAGTCTTCATTATATGAGTCCTATTCTGAGGGGTTTAACTCTCACAGCCAGTGAATCGGGAATTTAGGAATCAGGAGTCCAACTCAGGGCTGTAGCCTCCACTCCAGACACCAGGAGCCTAAAAGTGGGGTGTAGCAACCCACAGTGCTGCCACCCTTAGATACTTTGTGGCTCCATCTCTTAGCCCAGGGGTAGGCAACCCCCACCATGCATGCCAGAACTTGGCATGAGAAGGCATTTTGCTTGGTACTCATGCCTCAGGGTGGGGGCCAGGGCTGTGCTGCCACAGCAAGAATTGGGCTGCTCGCAGCTCCCCTGCTATCTGCCCCTGGCACGCCAACACCTTGCAAACCAAGGTTGTGGGTGTTTTTGGCACCCCGCCCCAAAAACACTGCCAATTCCTGTCTTAGCCCCTCTGTATGTCAGCTCCCCATCTACACGGGGAAGGTTAATGCTACTGGTCTTTCGCCATCTATTTAAAGGGTCCACCCTTCAGCAAGAGAGACTACTTCAGACACTCAGTGCCATCATGAACTTTCCTGAAAAAACACCCAGGATGCATGCTCCCCCATTGTGCAGACTCCCCCCACCCCTTTATTATTGTTTATATTGGGCAACTATTTAGAAATTTGCTAAGTCACTTGGAAGCATTTGAAAAGGGTCCTTTTTTATCCTTTTGGAAACACCCATTCTCCACAGCAGTATCATAACCATAGGCATCTAGGCCTGGAAGGGGACCTTAAAAGATAGCTTAGTTCACCACCCTGCACTGGGATAGGGTCAAACAGCCTAGACTTCAGCTGGTGGAAAGGTTAAGGGAAAGGCTTTTGATGCCTGAAAGTTTGTCCAACAGCTCTCCCAAGTATCCAGTTGGTCCAATAAAAGATATCAAATATCAAGATAATAAATCCTTGCTTCTCACTTATCTTCATGCTATTTCAAGAGGCTCCTGCTCAAGTGCTGACTCATACGGCAGCAGGTGTAGTTCAGAGAAACAATTGTGTTGTTCCTCTTTCACTCAGCTGCTCCTTTCTGTAGCTGCAAGGCCCCTGTTACCTGAATATCCGAGCACAATGATTCCCACAGTGCATTTCCAACTAATGCTCCATGTTAAGTCCCCATTCCTCAGACTATTCCTGTGCAAATCAAACAGTCCAAAGTCTCTCTTTCCAGCAGGCAATACATATTGCAGTGCTCCACCGCTGATCGATTAAATCAGAGGCATTTAGTTAAAAGCAGCAAAAAAGTCCTCTTTGGGTCCTACGGTTCCTCAGAGGCAAAGGGCCAGTTCAGAGGCAGAGGCAAATTCTGCTCTCCTGTATCCTGCTGTTAATCCCACGTCAGCGCAATGACATCTCTGAAGTCATTCTCAACCTGCCAAGACCAGTTGCTTTTATTTAGCTTACCAGGCCAATGAATGGAGGAGACAGGGACCGCCAGGGCATGACTTCAGACTGAAATCTGTCAGGTAAAGCAAATAAACTCTCTATCCAGAAGCATAAGCCAGCAGTGGTAACTGAGTTTCCCAAGGAACTACCGCACTCCCTGCTGGGAGTAATAAGGTGTCACTGCCTGGTTGATTAGATTAGGTTTGTGAGTGAATTTATCTCAGCTGCATACAGAGCACAAGAACTGAATTTTACTGCAGTTGATATGTTGCTGGCACATAAATGTACTTTCTTCCCCAGTCCAGCCTCCTTTAACAAGGCTATGGGAGAAGGAGGGCAACCTTTGGTGATCTTCTAATGTAAAAGCATGTGGGGCACTTGCTTTAAAACCCACAGGCATTCAATCCTAGGACAGCAGTGCAATTCAGGGCCCTGAGTCCAAAACGCATGGATTAAATTATGCACTGGACTTGACTAGTTCTCCCAGGTCAAGAACCGTCTCTGAACCCAGCGAGGGAACAAGAGGAAAGTCCTGATGGGTCAGTTTACAGTTCCTAGAGAGAAATGGGAAGGGGTAGTGATGGGGCTCCTCTGCACAGGTGATGATTCAGTGCATCTCCTAGGCAGCCTCTCGTGCCAAGGCATGCCTGGCCATTAATTGGTTTTGGTAGTGCAACTGAGAGGGCCATGGTATTGTGCCCATGGGCTGCAGGAGGAGGGCACGCTGCTGTAAACGGTCCCAAATATTCCTTACAAACTAAGGTTCTTTGGGTAAATGTGATATCTTTTATTAAACCAACTAAGTAGATGGAAATTAGTTGGTCTAATAAAAGATATTACATTTACCCAAAGAGTATATACAGGAGAATCCCCAGCCTTCCTCTCCCCTAGCCTCGCTTTGCTGGGCATCCAGTGGAGGAGAGCTCTTGGCACATGGGAGAGGTCCCTACCCGGGTCTTGTACATGGAAACCACGTGTGTTTTGGAGCACTCTGCACTCATGGAAGAGGAGGCCGGCCTTGCCTCTAGACCAGCGGTTCCCAAACTCTGACAGATTGCACACCACCAGTTTCAAATGATACAACCTTAAGTACCACCAACAAATTTTTCAGTTCAACCTTAAGTACCGCCAGCAAATTCATGTCATGTAAAGTATTTATAATAAATCTGTTAACGTGCACCACTGACTGGTTGTCTGTGTACCACTGGTGGTACGCGTACCATGGATTGGGAACTGCTGCTCTAGACAAATACGTCTTCTTCAGTCGTCAGCGGTGATAGTTTTTATAAATGGGACAAGGGCACTCTCCTGCACTTAGTGAGCTTTGCACACAGCTTGTGAGTGGATTTGCAACATTTGCAGACACTTTGTTCACTTGTCCTCAGCCCCTGACCGCAGAGGCAGCAACAGTGTGATGATCACCCATACTTTTCATTCCCTAGCAGACAGACCACAAGCATCAGAGCCTTGCCTTTGCTCGAATCATGCAGAGACTGAACTAGCTGTGCTCAATAGATTGTGCATTTATTTATGAGCTGATATTTTACTTTACTGCCTTACTCTTGAATTCCCACTCATAGCACAGCTTTGCCCTCAAGCCCCTGCTGAGCACACCAGCCTCTCACATTTAAAGGTACCAGAGTCACTTGACTTGCTATTCTTTTTTGTCTGCAGTAAGTTAAAATGAAGACTTGCCATTTGGACCGGGATCACTAATGCTGCCTTTAAAACATTAAGAGCCACATTCCTGACTCACTGCGAACATCTGTCTTTAGTCTGATCATTTGCTAGAGCCTTAGTATTCCTCCTCCCTTCCCTCCCTTGAACTGGTTTGTATAAAGTGCAAGAAGAGAGAGAGATAGAGATTTTTTTTGTTTCTTTAGGTCTCAAATCCCTGCTCACACATACCCACCCCTCCATACACAATAAGGCAGCGCTTCTGAAAGCAAGAGTGAGATCACTCATTCCATTACTTTTAATGGGTTAGCCCTCAGTGACCCACCTGGTGCTCATGTTGTTAAATATAGCAGGCTTGAGTGGCACCAGCAAACACATCTAATTGTCATGCAGCAGATTTTTACAGTAGATGTCTCGTGCTGATTTACCACGCTAGTCATTTGAAAGATAAAGCATGCCCAGGATAAAAGCCTCAGAGATGCCTTATGGAGAGTTCACTTACAGCCCCTGAACTTGTCTTGGAAACAGTTGGATGTGAACCCATTGCAAATGTTTGAAATATCTGCACAACATATTTATCTCCCTCATGGCTTCAGCACTTAGCATGCTCTGAAGTCTGTAAGCGCAAAGTAAAGGGCTCTGCATCTGCCTATTAGAAAAATGGCCCAGGGATGGTTCTCATGAAATTAATGCCACAGAAGATTTTATATATGAACTAGAGCAAATGCATGGGTGGGTCCATCCTACTGACACCCATGGAGTTGGCTGGTGACAAATTCAATTTGTATCAGTATAAGTGCTTTTGTCCTAAGTGAGTACGGAGGTGAGACACAGCTCCCAGCTCCCACCCCCATTCAAAAGCAGAGAAAGAGCTCCTGGTCTCACGGCACTCGTTACCACAATTAGTCATTCTGGCACTTGACATAAACCAGGAAATTGAAAGCAATGTGCTGGGGTGGTAAGAAAGGATGAAGACGATACATCTCGGATAGGGTGAAATTCATGCTTATTGCATGAGCTACCGGGGGGCTCAGGGAAGAGGCCAGCCTCCCAACTAAGGCTGTCAACTCTGAAGCTATTCAGGGAATTTTCCCTCCCCCCCCCCAACGTGATATAATGTCATTAATTTCATTTTCTTAAAATAATCCTATTAAAATCTCCCGGATTGCATTCAGTAGTCACCAGGAGATCGATGCTGATTCCAGTAGGCTCCTGGCCAGTGCGGGAGGCTGGCAACCCTGCTCCCAACCCAGAGCCAAGGCAAAGAGCATTTCACCTTTCATATAACAGAGGAGAGGGGGAAAGCATGCACTTGCCTCATAAAATAACAACAGTGCTCTGTGCTGCATTTCTGGGTGCATCTACTCTGGCTAATGTTTGCAGAAATTATATTTCCTTGTGTTACTCAGGCAAGCCCTAGCCGGATCAATACCAAACATACCTAGCTGTTCCTGAAGCCTCTGCCATGAGGGAGGTAGGAAAACACGTGTAAAGCTGCAATGAGTCTGTGTAAACTGAAGCAAGCAAAAATCCTCTCTGTTACACTTTTCATGCACAGAGTTGGAGACATCTTACAGCAGCAGGAAAACATCGTCCGTGCCCCCATTTCCCTGAGGGCAAAACCAAGACCAAGTAAGGTTAAGTGACTTGCTCAAGGTCACTCTAGTGAGCCAGTGGCAGAGCCTGAAAGACAACATACCTCCTGCTTTCTCATCTCGTGCCCTACACAGAGCCACAGCCCCTCCTAGCATCTTCGAAGCCAGGACTTCGTAGCAATGATCCATTGCTGGAGGGCAATGAATGAATAACGAGGACACAAAACTCCAAGTAATACCAGTGACAGCTGTGGAGGGGCGGGCACTTCTGAAGGTCAGGCCGCTTGTGCCCACTATAATACTGTATCACTGAGGCTGGCAATTGAATCCTTTCAGGGGGGGTTAATTTTGTTCCGAGTGCTGCATGTGGCTGCCATATTTAAAGAAACAGCTGCCTGATAACAAGAAGTTTTTATTTTTTATAGCCAAGAGACCCGTATCTCATCGACATCTATTGTGGTCACATGGCTGCAGTTCTCTATCATCACTGGGCCATTTTTTCCCTGTGTTACATAAGGAGGAATGGCGGCAGCCCTCAGAAGCTGCGAGGCTCAGCTAGCAGATCTATTTTAGTACAGAGCAGCCGAGCCCTCATTTTTAATTGAGGTGCACCCTGTTTATCTAGGTGGTGGCCCAAGAGCCTCCATTTATATACTTTTCTATAGTAAAGGTCACATAGATGGCTTGAGAATAGTTCACTCCCCTTACTGGTGTGTCATGTGGGTGAAGCTGAAAGTCCCTCCGGACCGGTTGTCTCCTGCATGTTTATTTTATTCAGCAGTATCATGTCAGTGTGTCTGCCTAAATATAGCTTCTGTGAAGAGCATTTGTAAGGTTCCTGTTACAGTCTCACTCCTAGTTACCTTACAGTAAATGGAAGAAAATCAATGCAATCTTCATTACCCACTGCATCTGACTGCAAGGAGCTGGAAACTTGGGCTGGATTGATTCTCTTTGCATGGAAGTCCTTCTCATTTGGGTGGGTTGGGGTTGTTTTTTTTCGGAATAACATACAATTTGATCCTTCAGAAATGCTTCTTTGCTATTGTCCGATACGAACTGCAGATAAGTCCCTCAGAGAAACGCGTGATGCAGAAACCAGGTCATCTGTGGGCAGAGTTGCAAAGGCAAACCTGGATTGAATTGATTGGCATTTGGATGCGATTGTATCCACTGTTCCTACAAAGTAAATTAAGCAGACAGGTCAGATTCAAGGAAATCTTCAAATGGAAAACATTAACCAAAAGCTTGCCCCTTTGCCTTTTATGTGCTATAATATCACCTGTTACAAGGAGCAAAAAGTAACGTCTTTGAAACTGGATTTATGTTGCCATGACATTTTAATGCAGCTTTGCTACCCGTGCCCCCTGGCTGGCAGTAGCACTCGCACAGGAGATAAATTGAAAAATACTATTGCAGTATTATTGGAGAGTTAAAGTCAGTCACTGACAAATGGTTACAGCTATAAAATGACCCATCAGATGCTTTGCCAGAGATGAGTAATCTAAAATAGTAAATCTAAAAATACATATGCAGGGCCAAGTTATACTCTCCCTTTTACCGCATGCTAAGCCATTCTTGGCCCAGCCTCGCTAAAACACAACTGGCTTCCCAGGGCTAAATGCAGCCAGCGCAGCAGTCACGGCACCTGGTAGGACAATGAGAGCAATCTGCAACGTTATGAAACTCATACGTGGGGCCTGCTCCTGCTTCCTGATGTCAGGGGGAGTTGGCTCAGGCCCCAAGTGAAAACCTGACTAAAGAGTAACGGGAACATTTATCCCAAATCTGCTTTTTCATATCTGCCATGGATGGTCCCATACGTTACCCCGTCAATTGACGTAAACGCTTGCAGCAATATTGTTTTCAGAGTCCCAGTTTCAAAACGTGCCAACCTGAGCGGTTGCTCAACTATCATGTTTTTTGCTAGAAAATGAGGACAAATTACATCAAATTCTCAAGACACCTGTAAGCAACCTAGCTCACTTGAGGAGAGAGACTGACAAATTTAAGAGGACCATGCTATGGGGTGGCCTATGATAGAAGGGCTCTGGACTCTGAAGCCTCTTTTGGTCCTGCATGCAATATACATGTGTATTGATCTGACAAAGCAAAAAAGTCCGGTTCAAGCAAATGAGATTTTCTGTCGCCTTAGCAAGTTTAGATGAATAGCAAAGGGAAAGAGTGGGCAGCTTGGAAGGACACAAAAATAACTCGGTGTAATAAGATTCACTCAATTTGAGAGTTATAAATATCATGTAATATTCAAAAGAAGAACCGCAAGTGCAAAGTGGCGTCGGGAGCACATTCTCCGCGTCGCAAGGAAGAAATAGCACGGTACCTGAGGTGGGGCATGCAGCCCTCCTACAGAAATTAGATCAAACTGATCCGTGTAAATTCTTTGCTGCATCAAGCGAGGATCAGGTTCAACTCAATTATTTTGGCCTGCAGCCCTACAACCCTCCTGTTGTGATCTCGGGAGATCTCACAAGCTATGCAGGGTCAGGCCTCCTCAGCAGTTGCTTGGGAGACTTCCAAGAAAAAGCTGAATGCTGCGGGAAGGAGCACCAGTGAGTCTCATACCCTGATGCATTTGGAGCCTGTGCTGCTAAGGGACATCTTTCTGTCTGAGCTGTGAAACCAAAGTACTGCCACCACCTGTGTTTTAAGTCCCGTAGCATCTTTTACAAGGAAAGGGGAGTTAATCTTGCAGTCCTGGCTAAACTGTGATACATAATCACAGCCCGCTGCCCTGGGACTCCTTTCTAGAGCACTTTCTCTCGGACAAGGCCTTTCCCAGCTCTCCACGGTGCTGCTGGGTGCGGCGTGCGGGCTATCATGGGCTTCCACTGCAGAGGTGAGTACACTTCAAAGGGGGAGAAAGGGTCCTTCCCGCCTTTCTCCTTAACCCTCAGTGTCAACTCGGCTTCTTCAAATGGAAAGGAGCCTCCTTACGTAGATCAAATTAAGGGAAGGGACCCATAAGGCAGTGGGGAGGAGCAGGGGCATCCCAGGGGAGTAAGTGCAGCAACAGGCACTGCTTTCCTCCCCACCCTGCGGGAACCAGGCCTGTTGAGAAGAAACAGCTCCCGCTGGAGAGGAGGCCGCAGCGGGGCCGCAGCGGGGAGGTCTCGGGCTGGCGGGGGGCTGCCCTCGCCGTTCACACAGTCCTGGGAAGATCCCTTGTTTCAGGGCATGGCGCCCGCAGCAGGTTCTGGGAGGGGAAGGTCCTGAGCGGGGAAGTTGTACACATGATGAAATTTGCCCTTCCTTGTGTCTCAATGGCGCTACAGTTTGCACATGCAGGGTTTTTTTTAGCATTTTGAAAGTCTTTCTGGCATTTTAAAATAAAACACATCCTGATGTATTTTAGTTTGAGCTGCCACGAATTAAAATGTTGCGTCCATGGATACCCACCAGCAGATTTGCCCTGAAACCCACCAATATAATCCTCCCTTGAAGTGCTTGCTGCTCTCATTTCCCAGGGTCCCGGTTGGGTGGTCTGGCCTCTACTTACCTGGCAGGGGAAACACCATGTATCTGGGTCCAAAAAGGCAGTTTGCCTTAAGCGTTCCTGGGGATAACTGTTCTTTTGGCGTGGTTTAGTACCCACCAAGGTGTTGGGGCTTAATGACCATTTTATGGAAACGAGAGGCTGCTCCCTAGCTTGCTCCTGCAGCCATATGGCTGAGGGCAGGCAAACCTTGGGGGCATCTGAACCCCAAGCCTCCAGGCTTGGGCCTGCAAGTAGGATGCCTGCCAAAGGATGTGGAAACATCTGAAGCCCCAGGTGTGGGTGGAGGATGTTTGCCAGTAGTAGGGCCACTTATGGTTTTGGACTCCTGGATTTGGAATTAGTTTGGGTTAATTTGGCCTGGGATACATAAACATGAAAAAAAAAAAATTCCCAGGAAGGCAAATGGGTGTTGGCAAGCCTCTCCCTCTGGCCCATGGTTGGGAGTCAGCAGCATGGGAATCTAGCAGAAGGTGCTTGAAGTAGGGTCCCCCCCCATACTGCTTCTTGGCAGGCAGGCAGCAGAGTTAAAGGGCCCTGGCTGGCTAAGTGCAGGCAGCCCAAAGCTAAGGGGTTAACAAGGGCCTTAGCAACCCTTGCACTCAGTTAAGGGCCGGCTGACCAGAAGATGGAGCCAGGCTGGGGATATCCAGAGAGCTCCAGAGCTAGAGGGGGAACTGGCCCTGATTCCTGGAGAGGAAGGAGCTCTGCAGAAAGATGCATAACCTCCCCTGCTGGCCCCTCGTGGACATGCGCCAGGATAATTCTCTCAAAAAGCTTACCCAGGATCGAGGTAAGACTAACCGGCCTATAGATTCCCGGGTCCTCCTTCCTCCCTTTTTTGAAGATGGG
>NW_017728947.1:103589253-103601666 GCF_001723895.1 Crocodylus porosus
TCTAGCTCTTCCCCTTGGTTGGGTGGTCTGTAGTAGACCCCCACCATTAAGTCTCTTTCCCCTCAACTGCCTGGTATCCTAACCCAGAGCACTTCAGTGTGTCCCTCCTCTGACTCTGTGCTACTTGATGAGGATGTGTATCCTCTTTAATGTAGAACGCCACACCCCCACCTTTCCTCCCTGTCCTGTCCCTCCTATACAGCCTATAGCCCTTGATATTCACCGCCCAGTCATGTGTTGGGTCCCACCATGTTTCTGTGAATCCTGCTATGTCTGGGTTGGTGTCATCTAGCAGGAGGGTAAGTTCCTCCTGCTTGTTTCCCATACTATGGGCGTTTGTGTAGACACATGTGAGGCCTCCAGAGGATATGTGCACTGGCCCCTAATCTCAGCATTGCCCTGGCCCCTGTTGCTTACCTGGGTATATGTTCTGTTCATTGGTCTAGGCTGGGCTGTACTTGTGGGTGCTGCTTGGTTTAGTGGTCCAAGACTTCCTCCGCCCTCACTTCCCCTTCCCACGATGAGCCTCGTTTAAAGCCCGCCAGAGGAGATCCGCCAACCTAGAAGAGAACACATGCTTACCTTTAGGGGAAAGGTGGAGCCCATCCCATCTGAGCATGTCTCTCAATGTTTAATCCTCATGAAATTAAATAGCTTTATAAAATTTAAACTTGTTTATTTTGGAGCATCACATCAGTGCTTGCACGCACTAGGTTTTCAGATGAATTAAGTCTAGTCCCTGGCAGGTTTTGCAGGAGAGCAGGATGGTCCAGTGTTGCACCCCTGGCCCGGGGATCCCCACCCCGTGCCCTGTCATGCAGCTGTGGAAACAGGGAGCTGGCAAACAGCACAAGGAAAAAAAGGTGGAAGCAATTCAAAGGGGTGAACTACAAAAAAAGTTGCAGCCCCATCTTTTGGAGAAAGAGACTCATTACACTTCATTGAGTGCCTTTGTGTTTGCACGCAATGAATCCATACACATGACACTTTAAATCATGGTGAGTCAAACAAAACTGCCTCTAAGGAGTTTTACTTTAATGCACCAGAAAGACTTTTAAAGCATCCAGAAAACCTGCTCATGTAAACAGTCATGCCATTGCATGCAAGAAAGGGCAAAAAACATTGTGTGTATAAATGCCCCATGACTTGCACTTTTTAAAAGACAAATCAGAAAGTGAGATTTAGCATGAAGCTGAAATCATAAGCCAGGGAAATAAACAGAGGTCCATTGCCCACTGGCTTCAGTGGAATGACCTCAATACACTCAGATGATGAAACAGCCCTCGACTATCCACCAGTACTAGGTTAATTCTGGACATGATTACCTGTGTAAGTGCAGGTGTTCCCTCCTCCAACTCCTCTCCTTTTGTATGTGAATCCCACCTGTCAAATCACATCTTAAAATACATTGACAAACATTAGGGGGTGCAAATATTACTTTGTTTATGTACAGTGGCCAACCCACTGGGGGCCTGCCGGCACCTTGAGGTACTTCCGTAATGCAAAAAATAAATAATCTTCATGTCCTCAATTATAAGCTCAGGGACTGCCATTGTGTTTGTGCAGTGCCTAGCCCACAAACCCATTCTGGTGGGAGCTCATGGGTGCTATCAGAACAAAACTGTTAAACGTTAAGTAACAAATCAGTGTATGAGAAAGGAGTTGCTATATGACTCTCACCTATAGGCTTGAGACTGTCATTAGGGTATCAGCGATAAGAGCCATAGTGCTATGAACAACTGTAAACAAAAATGAACATAGATTAACGCAGTTTCTAGGATTTCTTCATGAACTGACTCCACCATAGGCTCACACAGATGAGTAAGAACCAGAAGCTGTTTCTGCTTCAGTGACTTTCAAACCATTTAAAAATAATCTAAGGGCCTCTTCTGTTAGCCAGACTGACTCCATGCTCCAAGAGCATCTCCACTGGAGTTGACTGCCTGTTGCCCTTTTCTGTAGGTGAAATCTTAGCTGTACTGAGGTCAGTGGTACTCGTAACACTTCCACCGACTTCATCAGAGTCAGCCTTCCACCCCTTGTACGTGGTCACTCTCAATGGGCCTAGAGTGGAGCTATTCTGCTTTTGGTAGTATTTTGTCCCCAGTGGGTACTGATATAAATGACCACACAAGGTGCAAACCAATAGGTAGTCAAGCCTATTGATTTCAATGAGCTTTCATGCAGGGAAGGGCAACTGGTTTCAGATCTAGCCCTTAGGAAGCAAGTAGTTACTTCTTCTCTCATTATACCAGCAAAACTTCCATCTTCTCAATGCTTGTCTTACTTTATTCAGGAAGACCAATAAAACTGGGCATAGATTCAAGCAATTGTTGTACTTTCCCTTGAAAATCGTATACATCTTTCCCCCCCACCCCAGAATAAGTTCAGCTCTGAATAGACTCTTTAATTTTTGTTTTAAGTTAAACTGGCCTAAATTATTCTTTCTCCAACAAAACTGCCTTTTCTTTGGGTTTTTGGATATGGATTAAAATCAATAAAGTTTATGCTTATTTTGAGCACTTTAGTTTATCAGTGAAATTTTCCCCACTTTCCTGCCCATTGTTAGTTTTTCACTGCTGTTTGCAGTGCACTAGGTGTCGTAAAATAATGTTTCACAATCCCCTTTGCTTTCAAAGGCCTTTTTAAACAAGGCCCACAATGAGGATGTAATTCATTTGATAACCTTGGTAAAAAACAAACATACGACACATGGTGCAGCAGGTGCAAATGAGCTGGCAGACTGATAAGTGTTGTGTAAAAAAAAAATTTAAGTCTGACCCTACTTCAGAAGTTAGACATTCGTTAAGTCACCCTGCAGCACAGTCCAGGGAACCTGCGGTTGCCCACTTTAATTCTGTAACATGCGTTTGTGAAATATATTTGCCAATCAGCTATATTTTTCAGAAACGGGTAGTTAAAGGTGATAATCTAACTCTGTAGTCAGGTTCCTACATGTGTTCCCAGCATTAAGATGTGAATACATTTATACAAGTGAGTAACCCTGTGGATCTCTTTAGCTGGTGACCAGTTTCATTCATACAAGTTGGAAACACCCTGGAACTTGGAAGGAACTGCACAGGTTGCAGGATGGAAGCATCTGGAGGAGGCCCTCAACATCAGTTGGGGAAAAAGCGGGCAGGACTTTTTATCTACCTTTGAAATGTACTCAGCTCTGGCATAGAAGCTGGTAATATAGATATACTAGATGCCAGTGTAGTATTTCTGTAAATAGTTACCTTAATTAAGAGCCTATTTAGTTTTACATGCACTGTTCCTTCCACATTACTGCCCCTCCCCCGGTGCATTTAATAGCCAAAGTCAATGTTTGCAACATGGGACCCTTTGTGACTTTCACTATTAAGCACATGTGCTTCCTGTTGAACACTCCCAGCACTCTTGAAAATCAAGTCACCTATTTAGGGGCCTCATTGTAGCATTATGCGGCACTGGTTATGGTTAGGCCTCATCTAGAGTACTGTGTGCAGTTTGGGGCTCCGTCTTTTAAAAAAGGACATGGAGAAGTTAGAGAGGGTCCAGAGGTGGGTGACAAAAGTGATAAAGGGCTTGGAAGGCAAGTCATACGAGGAGAAGTTGAAGGCAATAGGCATGCTCAGCTTGCAGAAGAGGTGCTTTGGAGGGGACATGATAGCAGTCTTCAAATACCTGAAAGACTGCCATAAAGAAGAGGGAGAACACCTTTTCTCATTAGCTGCAGACAGCAGGATGTGGACCAGTGGCTTGAAGCTGAGGCAAAATAGGTTTAGACTGGATATCAGGAAAAACTTCTGCCGTGTTAGAAGTGTGAAGCAGTGGAATAGGGAAGCTGTGGAACCCAGTCGAGAAGCTGGATAAGCATCGGTAAGGGATGATCTCGGAGTAACTATGCCTATATTCAGCTATGGGTATTGCCCATGCTTCTGGTATTGCTGGTTGCCACATGGGGCCAGGAAGAAAATGTTTTTGCCCTCCTTCTGCTACGTCAGGTTTTTTTGTTTTGTTTTTTCATCAGAGGCATTGGATGTTGGCTGCTGCTATCTGGCTGGGGATTTTGACAGGTGTACCAGTGCTCCTGCTGGGACTTAAAACAGGGGGGGTCCTGCCTTGAGGGTCTTGCCCCACCACTTGGGGTCAGATCGACCACCACACTGGGGTCCAGAAGGAATTTTACCCCACAATCGGACGGTATGGATGGTGGGGATTTTGGCCTTCTTCTGTCGTATGGGGCATGGCCTTCTTCCACGGATCTCTTGAACATATTTTAACAGCCCTTACAACATCTAGATACTGGTTACTGTTGTCCCCCTCGTTGGCCTGTGGCCGGTTAGGGTGTTATGCCTTGTGACTGTGTCAGGGTAGACTGTGTAGTTTTAGTAACAGGATTTGTATGGGATGGTTTGGATAGGGATGATCCTGCTTCAGGCAGGGGATTGGACTAGATGTGACCTCCAGAAGCCCTTTTGAGCCCTACTTTTCTATGGCTGTTGGCGTAGAATCCAAGCACACTGCTTTGAAAGGCATGGGTCCAACCCCCCAGCAGCTCCACACAACTTCCCATTGCTTTCTGCTTAAACTGTGCCCGAGTAAGGGACTTATACACAGGATCCACACTGTATACTGGGAAAATAAAACAGTAACAACAAACAGAATTGAATCAGTCCTGATATTTTGGGAGGCATCTGGTCCAGAACAGAAAGAAAGTGATTTCACTTTTCAACATGGATTTGGAGCCAAGGTTTAGACCTTTTCACTTATTCCTTCCTTCTCTACCATACGTACAAATAATTGCAAGTTAATACCACATTCTCCAGCCACTGGAGCTCACACAGCAGCCCTGCCTGGTTAGTTCTGCCAGGAGTAATTTGAGGAGCAAGGTGCATGGAGACTGCATGGATATCTTGGTAGCAGAAGCTCTGAACTAAATTACATGGGCTGTGAGTTCAATTATAGTAGTAGTTTCATAGTTTCATAGTATTTACTATGAAACTAGGAACTCAATTACTTGGAGTGCCTTGCTCAAAGCACTGTGATTTGAAAATGAAATGGATGCAATGGGGTTTATTAATCATGTCTACAAGCATGCACACCACTCTGACTGTAAACTCCCTGAGGCCCACCCTAGCATGTACTGGGCTCAGGATGAACCTACACAGCAGTAGACTCATCATCTCTTCCAAAGCCCTGGTCAGGACTCTGGAAGAGATACTGTCAGGTTTCTACTTGATTTGTGCCTCCCTGTTGTCTGCCTTTTGTTTCAGAAGGCCCTTTACCAGCTCAGCAAGAAAACTGGAAAAGCAGGTGTTTGGGACCCAGTGGCTATATCTAACAATTACCCTACTGCAGCATTTTCAATATAAGCGCCCACTTACAGGCCAACAGCCAGAAGGTGAAATCCTGACCCTCCCTCACTGGCTGTTTTGCCATCAGTTTCAGTGCAGCCAGGATTCTTAATTTCTTCTGTGATTTGTAAACCTGTTACATTGCTGGCTGACTCCTGGGCTAAGTACACACAGTCAAAAAGCCTAAGGCTGACTCAATTCAGTCTTTGCAGGTTAGTCTAAGCTGCAGAGATTAAACTGAAAAAAAGAACTCAACAGACATTTACCTTTGATTCAGGAAATGCAGCCACATGCCTGCAGTAGCTCAAGCCAGAAGCTGGGGGGGGGGGGGGTCCATTTTGAAACTGGTTTATGTGCACTGAACTTATGTTCTGTCACAGGTTTAAATCAGTTTCTGATTACTTAAATCTGTTTATGAGTCGCTTCTGTCCCTAGCCCTGAAGTTCAATTCTCCCAACATAGGGATTGTTTCCTGGATATGTAACATCTCAGTACCAGGGCACTGCAATAACTCTGCTGGGTGACTTTTTAAATCTACATTTTTAAAAGGATATATCATTGTCAGGCCCGCATTTTCCTTCACTGTTTGTGATTTCACCAACTCCCAAAGGGAAGAGAGGGTACCTGATCCTGAACCTTCAGAACTATGTCTTGTCAATGACATGGGATCAGCAATTTCAAACTTTTAAAAAATCAAATGCAAAACTCATTGCTTTGCAACTTCTTGATTGGGTTCCACATCTTCCCTATTCCACTGCTTCAGCTCATTGCTTTGCATTTGAGATAACTGAGACCAATTCAAACATTCAGCAGGCAAGTGAGCTACTGTGCTGAGCACAACTATTTCATCTAGAGAAAATACACAACTCACAGCCCAAACTCTCTTGTTCTTGACTGACAGGATAAACCACAGAAGTAGCTTGCAGTAACAGTTCTTTCCAGGATGTGTTTTTAATTGAAAGAAAGCAATCATAAAAACTGAGATTATGACTTAATAGTGAAAACTCTCCATCTCTGAAGTGTCTGATAAGATCCTAAAATGTAGGGAGAGGATTTTGGCCAAAGGAATTATCTTTTTAAATTGGACCTTGCATACAAAAGGTCTTGGCTGTGGATGACTAGGTTAGGAAATGGTTGTTGTAAAAATGATCTCAGATAAGGGAGGCAATTAGCCTGGAATCCATAGACGTGAGTTACTAAGTGCTTGGAAAAGGATTTTTTTAAAACCTAACTCTGGGATTGAAAAGAAAAAATGATGTGATGGTACTGAAAACTTGCAAGGAATAACTGGGATGGCGCCGAGGTAAACATTGTGATAAACTGCAACAACAGTACAGATTATGAGAAAAAGAGAAAATATCTTGAGAAGCCTTGGCTCATCCATTTCATAATCAGAGCAGGTCTTCATAAAGCTTGAGCAGGTGACTGATACTGGTCTTCCATCAGCCCAGTGGCTGGCAAAAGGCAGGATCACCGGGAAAGAACGAAATTACACCTGCCATTACTGCTGATCTTGTAAGGGAACATCTTAAGAGGCTGGACATCCACAAATCAGCTGGCCTGGACGCAATGCACCCAAGAGTGCTAAAGGAACTAGCTGACATTATAGCACAGCCAATGGCGAAGATATTCAAGAACTCGTGGTGCTTGGGCGAGGTGCCTGACAAAATGGAAGAGGGCCAATGTGGTGCCTATCTTCAAGAAAGGGAGAAGGGAAGATCCAGGGAACTACAGGCCAATTAGCTTGACTTCAATCCCTGGAAAGATCCTGGAAAAAAATCCTTAAGGAAACCATTACTAACATCCTAACAGAAGGTAATATTCTGAGAGAGGGCCAACATAGCTTTATGGCAGGTAGATCTTGTCTGACCAACCTGATCTCCTTCTGTGACCAGGTTATGCATCACTTGGACAAAGGAGAAGAGGTAGATATATTCTTGGACTTCACCAGGTCTTTGACCCTGTGTTCCATGATGTCCTCATGGGAAAATTGGGGAACTGCAGCCTAGACAATTTCACAGTGCAATGCTGGGGAACTGGACGGACCCGGAGAGCGACAGCGGATGGAAGCAAATCAACTTGGCGCACTGTAACCAGTGGCATCCCCCCGGGCTCTGTTCTTGGACCTGTAGTCTTCAGTGTGTTTATAAATGATCTGGACTCGGGTGTTACTAGCGGACTGGCTAAGTTTGCTGATGACACCAAGCTATGGGGAAGTGCAGCCATGCCAGAGGACAGGCTAGCAATCCAGGCCAACCTCAACAAGCTTACAAGGTGGGCGGATCAAAACCTGATGGCACTGAACACCGCGAAATGCAAGATGCTCCACCTTGGGAGAAGGAACCCACACCACCCTTCCAGCCCTAATGTCTATGAGATCTATTACATACATGAAGACAACTTCCAGTGGAGTGATAGAACAAAGGCTCAAAGGAAGAATGGAGAAAGATAGTCCGGAGGTGAGAGCACTTCTGGATGATGTTTCTGAACGAAGAGTGTTGAGCAGCATTACAATCAAGCCACTTGTCAGGCAAGGGATACTCACATGAATTGCAAATGTCAACAGGAAGCAGAACATGCATCCTTGGTTTGTTCTAGTGTCCTGTTAAGCACAAGTCTGAATCGAGGGGTGCAGAGGAAATGTTTGCTCAGAGCTTCTAAGAACAGAAAGTATGTCTCAACAGTAGCCCTCGGTGAGTGACAATCCTATTTCTTCCACTATATTAATCTTAAAGAAAAGGAAAACAAGAGGACAAAATGGGAACAAAAGGAAGGGAAGACAAGTGTCTGTTAAATAGCTCTGTCTTGTACCCTAGTCCCCTGTCCGTTATGGGGAAATTCAACTCTTCAAAGAGTCTCATTTAATTCTTGGAATAAAGAATATATTCTTGGACTTCACCAGGTCTTTGACCCGGTGTTCCATGATGTCCTCATGGGAAAATTGGGGAAATAGGCTCAGGGAATGTATATCAAGTTGGGGAACAAGGCGTCAGCAACTGGGCACTGAGGGAAGTGGGAGGCATGGGAGCAGCGATGGCTTCTGGCTGCTGCTGGAATTAGTGCGTAGCTGTAGTGGCAGCTGATATTTTCCCAGGCCCTCCCTAAGTCAGCACCGGGGCAGCTGCCCTAGTAACCTCACCCCAGCGATGCTACTGTCTTGGCAGGTAGGACAGAGACTGGCCTACTTGCAAAGTAGCAAATGATGATTTCCTCATTAGACCTTTCCCACCCAAATCTCTTTTCTTGTCCAACCTTTTTGGAAGACTTCAATTTTGCTGTGTGCGCTCCATCTCCGTAAGGAGATATCAAGACTTCTTTGCAGGTAAGGCACATCGCGCCAAGATCTACTCCAGAAGAGCTGGAAAAAAGATTAAAAACCATAGACCAGGTACCTGGTACTGCGAGTTGAAATCAGTGGAGTGACACAAATCTATGACGGATGAGGTTTTGTCCCAGTGAGTTCTGTGAGAGGTACAGCACCTGGGCAAAGGTCTCTGTGACAGCTGAAAAGCCAGCAGACACTTCCCTGCTTTGGGAGCAGCTCTACCTACCAAACCCTGAGGGATGAAGCTGTGGTCCTTGAGTAAACAGACTTTCATGTCATCCTGTGGAAAGTTATGACAGCCATTAAAAAGAGAGTAAAAGAATATCATTGTAGCAATTCAGAAACCGGATCCCACAGGCTTCCGAAGAAGGAACTCACCTGATGCTGAAATCAAGGGGAAAGAGGTCACTGCCGACTGAAGCGTGTGCTTTCCCACTGGCAATGCAAGTGCAGACACTTGCAGGATACTGGCATGGAGAGGAGCTGGGAGTAAGTACTCCGAGTTGTGCCAGATGTCTTCCCAGTCTTTTGGTGTATTCAAGGTCTGCCGCGTTGGCCAGGTATGAACACTACATTTTTACCGGTGTAAATGATCAGAGACTGGTCTATCCCTGTAACAACAGAAGTTCAGTCCGCATAAACTGGTTTTAAAATGGTGGAACCTGGTCTAAGATTTGCCCTCCATCAAAGGGCGAGTGTGTGTTCTGTTCGCTACCGACCTAAACTACGCTGCTTACAGAAAACTGTGTAATTGAGATTCAGTCTGCCGTAGGCTTTTTGAATGTCTGTACCTAGCCATCGTCTCTAAGAAAACAGTTTATAGGCCAGCCCTTGTTAAGGAACCTAGCGTCTGAAAACCTGATTAAAACAAAGAACAGTTGAGTGGTATTTTCATCATTCTTGGTTAATATTTGTATTAAAAGAGGTGTCCTAGTCTAGACTAGGGCTTTGCACTGGGGGATGAACAAAACCAGAGCCTTGCCAGATTTATGCCCCTGTATGAGGGGCAGTTCCCATCCAGAGGGCACCCCCCGCATAGGGGAAAACACCCTCAGCAGAGCATCCCCCAGCAAGACGTATTTCCTTTTCTCTCCAAGGTGTCACCATGCTCCCCACATGGCTAATTAACTCAGCACCAGTGAGCATGTTCAGAGCAATCCTCATGCTTAGACACATGATCCTATGGCACACCTGTTTCTTACCCGAAGCAGCTCAGTTGTGTGCGTGGCAATGTGGATGGGCTAGGTCACGCTGGCCAGAAGCAGAGCTAATTCTCTCAAACACAGTGCCATGCAAGCACAGCAACCCTGCTCAGGGCCCTGGAGCTGGGGCAGTTGTAATCTTGGTGATCTCACGCCCTGTGCTGCTGCACTGCTCAAACCATACAGGGTATGGGTCTGCACACACCGCAAAGATCCTTAGGAGCTACATGCCCAAGAAACAGATAGAGGGAGGGAGAATTTGAGAAACAACATGCAATGCATTTCAGGGGCCTGCATATTGAACAAGTGTATCACTTGCTTAAGTGATTAGCACAATACCCGTCCCAGTTTTTTGCCGACACCTTTGATTCTCACTGTCCGCTTGTTAGCATGTCTACTGGATAAATAGGCACTCTTGAGCCCCACTCGCTAGCAGCTGTCCAGGCTATTAGCTGCATACTGTGCTCTGAGACAGTGTAACCAGCCTTAGTAAAGCTTAACATGGGTAATTCCTGTAGCTAATGAGCATGTTTTCATTGAATTGGAGTATGTGCACAGCCTTTCTTCAGTCCCCAAGCTATTCCCTGTTACAAGCAAATGGTCCAGGGGAAGAAAGCAACAGGGGAGGAAGCGACTAAGAAAGGAAAATAATCATGTGTATTTTATGTTTACTTACTGCACACACTTTTTTGGCTGAGATGCCTAAAGGCTCCAGAGGGGCTCAAATCCCATTAAATAGCAATTGGGGGCCTACCTCAGACTCTTTGAAACCCCTTGCTTTATACAGACACATGCCCCTTTTATTGCTTTTGCTTTATGCACTATAATGGAAGCATAAATTGGGGCAAATACTTTCCCCAGCCTACACTTACTACTGTACACCGATCGAGTCTGGCCTCTCGGATCTGGAAACTGAACATGACCCAGTTTTCAGGGAACATATATCTAGTCACAGTGGTGTTCAGATCTCAGTGTATTTTAAAATCTTAGCACAGCCTGGGCAGGAGAACTGCCTTCTGGCTCCAAAGATAAACTGTGAGGTCAGCTGGATTTTAAGACCTCTAACATGGCATGTTAGAAACATTTCACAGAGGAACCAAGTTTCCAGCACTCGGCCCTGCCCATACTTGGAACAAGAAAATCTTATTGGCGGGGGGGGGGTAAGTAAAAATTAAACTTAAAAGATACTTCTACACACCCACGCACACAGACAGACACACACGTGCCCCCCCCCCGGGCAGGTAAGTGTGTAGGGGGCAGGGGTGTGGGAGAGGGAAAGGGTATGGGTTCTGGGGGACAGGGAATAGATCAAGATCCCTGTGGCGAGGGAGGGAGTAGGGCAGGGGCAGGAGTGAACGGGACCCTGGGGCAGGTCATGGGAGGGTCAGAGACCAGGCAGCTCATCCAGGGGCGTGGGGGGCTGCTGCCGCTGCACACACCCTTGGGGCAGGCATGGGGGGGCACATGTCCCTTGGATATGTGCATGGGGTGGAGGCGGGCTGCCTCTGTGAGCTGGGCTCTGCATCCCACTGCCAGTGCCCTGGCTGACACACGACCCCATGTGCCTCCTGTCACTGGGTGGGCAGGGGCCTCGGTGCAGCCAGCATGCAGGAAGCACATGGCATCACACAGCTGCTGGGGCACTGGCAGTGGGGTACAGGCTCCAGCCCACAGTGGCAGCCTGCCTCTGCCCCATGCACAGATCTGGGGGGGTACATACCCCCCATGCCTGTCCCAAGGATGTACACAGCAGCAGGAGCTCCCTGTGCCCCTGGATGGGCTGCCACAACTCCAACCCTTCCATGACCTGCCTCGGGGCCCTGTTGACCCCTGCCTCTGTTCCTGCCCCTGTTCCACTCCCTCCCTCACAGTGTGGCCTTGAACTGCCCCTCCAAGCCCTTTCTCTTCCTCCCTTCTTCCCCCCCTACATACTTACCTTGCACATGCTGCAGGGCTGGGCTGAGTTCCTGGCCGCCTGTGGGCTTCAGCTGCTCATCTGTGTCTGTGCGCGTCCCTCCTGCCCTGCTGCAGCAGCCCAGAGCCTGCACCCAGGATGCCCTGCGACCTTCTGCCCTGCCACCACTGCCCTGTGTTTGGGGGGGCTCAGCCCCATTAGCCTTTCACTACCTATGGCCTTACCTAAGCATGAAGAAACTCATGGGTGCCTTGCTAGCTTTGTCATAACTTTAGAAATAAAATGTCCTTTTGTGCCTCACAATCATATCAATCCCGCCTGATCCCTGGGGTCTTACCTTACTATGCCCACTTCAGGTACCTGGCATGTGGCCCGTGCTGCTGCCCCAGAGGAAGCTGTCTCCCAGGCAGTGAGAGGGACAGTCCTCAGTGCCGGGTAAGTTTGTTGGAACAAGTCAATATCAGAGAACAGGACCATGGTAGCTAAAAATTAGCTAGGAACAAATGAATTAGCTAGGAACAGCGACCATGAGCTGATCACCTTCACCATCCGCCGGAAAGCTGGCAAGTCAGTCAGCAACACAGAAGTCCTTGACTTCAGAAAAGCCGACTTTGACAAGCTCAAGAGGCTTG
>NW_017728947.1:103601766-103625589 GCF_001723895.1 Crocodylus porosus
AGGTGGTTCAAGCACCTACATTGAACACCTTCAAGAGCAAATTGGATGCTTATCTTGCTGGGATCCTATGACCCCAGCTGACTTCTTGCCCTTTGGGCAGGGGGCTGGACTCGATGATCTCCCGAGGTCCCTTCTAGCCCTAATCTCTATGAAATCTATGAATTGAAAAATGCAACTTTGGGAGGCCAGAAACTATTCACAAAAATGAGTTTAATTCAACGAAGAGTTTAATCTAAAACAGGGGCAATAAACTCATCAGGTCCTGTGGGCTGGATGAGCTGCACAGGGCCTGTCTGTGGGCCCGACTGGGCTGGCGGACTGGCCCCATGCATCAGAGTGCGGGGCTGGGGATAGAGCACACTGCATACAGCACGCGGCCTAGTCCTGGGCGTACCACATGCGGCTTGTGGGTCTGCTCCAAGACCCACGGGCAGCACCACCGGCTGGATGATAGGGCTATGCAGGCTGGATCCAGCTTGTGGGCTGCATCTTTGACATCCCTAATCTAAAACAATGGAAAGAAAT
This sequence comes from Crocodylus porosus, assembly GCF_001723895.1. NCBI lineage: Eukaryota > Metazoa > Chordata > Crocodylia > Crocodylidae > Crocodylus > Crocodylus porosus. The sequence continues at coordinate 103,602,292 of NW_017728947.1, forward strand.
CCAGAGAGGTCCAATGTTTAAGATGACCCTGCTTACAATGAAATGTTTCACCTTTTTCTTTAGACATTGCTCTAATTTTAAGGTAAAAAAATAAGGGTTCAGTAATCCAAAACAGAAACAAATTGTTTTATTTCAGATAAAACCTGAATTTTCAAGGGGAGGCTACTTTCCTAAAAAACTTTCTTTTGGGCTGATCTGAAATGCGGTGGTGGTTGTTGCTGTTGCTCTCTTAGGCCAGCCAGATGTGAGATCCCACCTTTCCACAGCCGTCGTTGCAGGCCTGAGCAGTGGGAGCGGCCAGTCCTAGCGTACGCCCGTCTTGCCTCACATCTCGCTCCTCCCAGAGGACGCAGAATTGCCTGACGGTTTTTGTGATGAGAACCGACATTCCCTGAAGGACAAGAGCTGGCTGGAAAACATCTGTCAAAACAAAATCTTGAGCAAAAATGGGAGAAGAAAAGTGTGGATAATTATTTTGCATTTGTTCGAAGCAGCAACAAAAATATTATTTTACTGCTATTTATGCCAGTGACCCAGAAAAGGCAATTAAGGGTATGTCTGCGCTCCAGCCTGGGACGTGACAGCAGTGCATACCATCCTACCTGTGCTAGCTTTGAAGTAGCTGGTTTGGGTGTCACAACAATGTAGCCGCAGCAACACAGACGCCAGGACAGACATGGTGTTGGAGGTTTTGTGGACTACTCTGAGCTCAATGTTGCCATGGTTACATTGTAAATGGCACCTAAATGGGCTAGTTTAACCTTAGCCTGAGCAGGCCAGGTGAGTTGCAGTCATACCTCTAACTGCAGACCAGATTTGCCTTAGAAGGCTGCTGGTTTGCTCCCGTGCAGTAAGGGCCAGCCAGTTCCTCGCCCCTGTGTAGTCCCTGCAAGGGCAAAGGGTTGCAGGGGGGGCCACTGGAATTGCAGCATCATAGGGATAGTAATGGACCAAGTTGAGTGCTGGCCAGGGGGCGCTTTTCAAGTCAGTGTTTGGCTTGGGCTCTTACCTGAAACCCAAGCTGCTCCCAGGTGCATGGAACTAAGGGGCAAACAGATGTCACCAAACTGAAGGGGACGAGCTGGCAGGACATGGCAGCCTGCGCCTCCATGCAGGGCCCTGCACTGATTTTTGCCCTGCTTGAAGCATAGGTCTGCATGGGTCCCAGCAAACAGGCACAGGGCAGTGGGGAGCTGGGGAGTTCCTGGGGCCCGGTGCCTTTGTGCTGGGACCTGTGCTGAGTCCCCCACTGACACAGAGGCCTGGGTCAGCACTGGTCCCAGCATGGAGCGCCAGGGATTCCCCGGGTCCCATGTCTCTACGCTGGGAGTCATGTGGGCTTTCCCCGCCTGCAACTGCCCCTCCTCACCTCCTGCCAGGGCCCATGCTGACCAGTGTCTTCTTATGAGGCATGGGTCCCTGCCTGCAAGCAAGGGGTGCATGGGATTCCCCAGATCCCACATCTCCATGCTGAGACGGCGTAGGTTTTCCCTACTTCCAGAGATGTGCCCCTGGAGATCCCAGGGTGAATTTCCGTAAGTGGGGAATCCTGACGTTGCCTGCTTACAGGGATGTGCCCCGGGCATATGTGTAAACTGAGAAAGCCAGGCTGGTGCTCTGGGGCATGAGGGGCCTGATCCTGCCTGGGGTGGTGGGAGGAGCCAGCTCTGGGCTGCCCACACTCTACCACCACATAGGAAATAGATGTTGGCTACAATAATGCGGCGCAGTTTATTAATACCTTTTGTCAGGTCACTGATGTGGTGCAACAAAGTGTGGGGGCATCTATTTGCTTGGCATTTGTGCCACCATAAAATTATTACAGCAGCACAAATGTGACGTCAGGGGATGCCTGTTTCTATCCTAGCAGTCTAGCTCACCTGGTCACCTTCACAAGCATTTCTGCCCCGCTCAGGAAGTTCTGGGGAGTGTAAACTCAGGGGCCCCTTTCATGCAAGAGCACATCACCGTATCAACAATATGTCAGTGTATCTGGGCTATGACTCTGCAGCCCCAGTTATTAATTGTCTGGCTTGCTCAGGACCAGAGTTTTTCATATCATAGAAAATTAGGGCTGGAAGGGACTTCAGGAGGTCACTTAGTCCAACCCCTGCCCAACCAGCCCCAACTTGATCGTCCCATCCACCCCTACCCATCGCACCTACCCATAACCTCATCTCACAAACCCAAATGCTTACTGGCATGGGCAAATGGGTGCCAGGAGGCCTGTGCCCCTGTGCTCTAGTCTGATGAACGACTGTCCTGTCTAGTCCCACAAAAGGAGCTCCAGCAACTTGATTGTTGCTTCTCCTTGTCCTGTGAAATCAGCTCTGCCCTGGCTAAGCGCAGTCCTACAAAGTTCACTGCCCAGTTGCAAAGCCCAGTCCTGCAGAACCAGCTCTTTGCAGGGCTCAAAGCCTGGATCGAACAACCCTGCTAGAAAGGACCAGACTCTACACAGTTTTTCTTGCCCCTTTGCTATACTTGCGTTCACTACCCAATGCTAATCCACTGCCTGTCAGCAGAGTCATTAACCCCATCTTATACCTTCCACAATTTCTCCCCTCCATGTGGACACTCCCGGTCATGTCATGTCCATAAACACAACACAAAGTCCAAGCAAGCTAATCGCAAAGTGCTCTGTACAGGATAATGCTGGGGTGAAATGATAATTTATGCAAACGAAGCCCGCCAGAGTTGGCATTATGCCCTCTTGCTTAGTAGGAACCAACTTCCATCCTTTTCCTTCCGACTCTGAGACTTCCACACAGGTACCTGGGCCAGGACCTAGCAGATTAGCCCAGAGACCCATCTAGTACACCATTTACATGCTGTCTAATGTGAGCTACTTCAAAAGGAAGGTAAAAACCTCCGCAACAGACAATCACAGAAGACCTTCTCTCTATGAGGGATGTAACATAGTGGGGGCTTCTCTATGTTATGCAAAGGGCTAAATCAGCCCACACTTCCCCTTGGAGTGCAGGGGCTAAAGTTGAGAGAAAACTTCCTCTAACACTGGTTGGGCTTTAGTGTTTTGTTCATTTGCGTCACAATGTTAAAGCAAGTAAAGATTCAGGCTGGAGTTCAAGCGTTCAGTTTGCTAGGTACCATGTAAGTAAGTTCCCTTCAGGAAAAAGCCATCTTAAATTCCTCCAAACCCCTTTACACAGAATTTGGGTTTAATCCTGATCCTTTTGAGTTGAATGGCTCAACTCCCATGAATGTCAGTGGGAACGAAATTAAAGCTTTCATTTTTGGAGAGAGAATCTATACTGTGCAGAAAGCAAAATATCCCATTATGACAGCTTCAGAGTTAAAAAGAAATGGGTTGTAGCAGATGTTGATTTGCAGGATAAACAAACTGATTCAATTCAATTGGGCCTCCTCTACCATTTTGCCGCTTTGTTCTTTGATTTAAAGTGTCAAATGCAGCACTTACCTGGCTTACATGACAAAAAACACATGCCAGGGCAGACACATAAATCTGCAACTAGAAAACACATCCAGTTGTCTTGTAGGTCTGTTGTATTCGCCTATCGTCCTTTAACCTCTAGACCTTGGCTTGTGTCCAGGGGCCGGTACGCTACAGAAAAAAAGCTCCATTTTCAAAGCTTTAACAGCTTGTAAGTGAAATGATTGCCTTTGATGCCGAGATCTCTCAGGATTACATTAGTGTATTAGGTTGTACTAAGTAAGCAGATTTAGCTGTGTTGGTTTAAAATCTCCGTCTCCAAAAGGTGGGCGGGGGGGAGGAGGCTTTACTTTTTAACATTTTTCAGTGCCATATCAGCTAACTCACTGCTGGGCCCACCAGGTACAAGTACGCAGACTTCCTCACGAACTGAAAACCCTATCTTTACATTAAAGGCCAAGCTTACTGTGCTAAGACAAATTGCAAAGGCCAAACCCTTGGCTGGCAGACGTCACTGTTGCTTTACCCACGATAATAGAATTATGCTGATTTCCACCGGCTGAGCTCGAGCGCTGGAAGGGATATTAACAACGATTACATTTCTGCAGCCAATGCATATTCCTCTTGACTTCAGTGATGGTTAACACAGCAAGGTCAATACCTCTACATTGCCTTATTTGGGCAAGGTTATAGGCCTTATTGATCACAAAGGCACCCCGTGTGGGTTCCCCTCGTCTGATAACTGTAACTGTCACAGGCAGACACTCTGCAGTCTGACTTTTGGAAATGTGCCAGACCAGGAAACTGGGCAAACTCCTTCCCCAGCCAAATAAACTCCATTGAGAAAGACAAGGCATTTAGCATGTCGTTTGGTACAGTGCCCTGTGCTAGTGTTTGGCTTACCTATAGCACAGCGCCTTGCCATTATGGCATCTCATCTGCATGGCCATATTTCAGTCCTGCGTAAAGGGCAGATTTGTGGTATGCTGCTGCCAGTAAATCAAGTAGACTCAGTCGCCTACTGCTTAGTGCTGTTCTCTTTCCGCTAACTTTCTTTACTGCTTCTCTTCTTTAGAGTCCATTTTCCTGCGTGACTGGGACAGTCCAAGTATGTACTGGGTGTCCTTTTAAATTACCTGGAGTTCATTTCAGTTGCATCAATACATAGAGGTCTCCCCTAGTAATGTTTTTTTCCCCCCTGAAAAGCAGATCTGTTACTTAGAGGACAGTATTTTGTTTAGAGGTGTTAGGGAAGAGAAAGGCTGTGTCTCCATTGACTTATTGCAAATGTAGACCACGACATAATTCAGATCCTTTAATAATTAAAAGGTATTTGAGTCTTCTTAGCCTAAAGAAACAGATAAGCAGCTTTCAGCGTACTAGAACCCGGACTGGTTTTACAGGGGGCATTTGTGGCATATTCTTCCAGTGCTGAATAATGCATTTAACACTTTCAGAGCCAAATCAGAATATTAATGCAGGCTCCTTGCATAGATAAATTGCTTGATATTTTCATGACTGCTGCATTTCTTCGAATGTGAATTTTAAATGATTATGAACTCAGATCATTTGAGCTCTGGCTATGTGGATCTCCTGATAAATTCAAAATAAAGGAGACATGCTGTCTAATTCTGCAAGCAAGATGCAAGTCAGAATGAAACACAAAACCCACTGTGGAATACAATTCCTGGTTCAAAGAAAGGGATCAAAAAGCTTCCTGCCTTCTATCTGGCCTAGAATTTCCCATGCCCTGGTGCTTCAAGGCCAGTTTTAAATGCTAATTTTATCTATATGTAATAATTACAAATGACAGGAAACTTACAAGAACTAATCTTTGTAACCTGCACACAGATGGCCGCCTGATTTGATAAATCCTGTATAGTTTATGATATTGAATACCGTTTTGCTGTGCCATATCAGATGCTGCTGCCATGGATCTTAATACCTCCATGTTGCATAAGAGGGTTGTTATACTTGTGTGCCCTAGAATAATACAGTTGGTTCAAAAACAGGGTAAAGGGGAAGAAATATTTTGTGCTTAACCTGCCCAGATGGTTTCCATCCATTCTGCTACATAATTCCTGTAATTCAGGGTCACGTTACAGGACAAAAGCCATGCTTCTCTACTAATAAAATGAGAGAAGTTGTGAAGAGCACAGAAAGTGTTGAGCTGTACTGCATTCTTGTAAAAAACATTTTGCACATGTCTGCAGCTTGCCCTGCTCCAAATGTTTGTGGGTGGAAAATGAAGTAGCCGCTAAACCTATTACAAGAGACATGAGAGAGCATGACACGTGAAGCTTAATGGGCCTGGATTTTAGAAGCACTGAGCTCCCCGCACAGCTCACTCTGACTTAGCCAGTGCTGAGTACTTCCGAGTGTGCAATACAACCCTGCTGGTTAAACTCTCCATTTCCAAAAAAACCTCACAGTTTCTTGCTACAGCTTGCAGCTTTTACACTGGTTTGTTTCAAAAAAACATATTTTTAAAAATCCTTCTTTTGCATAAATGATCTAAATATGCAATTGGAAGCAAAACTGAAGGCATGAAGATCTTACAAAAGAGTGGAGCTCAAACTTCTGGCTTCATGAGCAGGATGAGTGGGGCTCAATCCATCTATGGGCCAGATCCAGCTAATGGGCCTGATCAGGCAGGCATGGTGGGAAGAAGCCCAGCCCCAATCCAGCCACGCAGGGGAAAAGTGCATGGGTCATCCCTGATCCAGTGGTGTGTAGGGAATGGGGCAGGGCCTGACCCTCAATCTGGCCACGCAGGAGGAGGGAGCATGGCATGGCCCAAGCTGGCCATGTGGGGCTTGGGAATTTGGTGGGGGGTTGCAGTTAATTGTCACTGCTTCCCTGCCACCAACTTTCCCACGGCAAGGGGAGCCTGCAGACCGGATGCCACGCTTCCACAGGCTGGATCTGGCCCGTGGGCTGGGGGTTGAGCACATCTGTATACCTTTGCAGGGGTGACATCTTTAAGTGCAATATATTTTACAACAAACAATGTCAACAAATAAAAGTCAGCCTTGTGTCATACAGTGTTAAAATTGACAGATGAGTTTGGCCTTTTCTCTCCTGTTTATGGACCAGAAAAATGTGGTCCAATCTATGTAACTAGGCATGTAATCAGGCAGTGCATTTAATCTCATTCATATATTACAGCTTCTGTAATAAGGATGCTGAAAAAAATGGAGGAAAAATGGTTTTTCTCCAGTTTTATTCTTGGCTTAACATAACAGAAAGGGCGTGAGTGGGTTGCCCAGCCTGCTGGCTTTTCCTGGGGGGCTCCTCAGCCAGTCTTCCCAAATAACCCACAGTCTTTTAAACCAAAATGAGCAGCATAAAATCCTGCTGTCCAGTCCTGGACATGGAGGGGAGCCCCTTTGGCTCAGGACCCAGCACGGCAGCCTGGCCCATCTGTGCAGCAAGCAATTCAGCCCTCAGCTTGCTTCCTCTCCTGCTCTCTCCTCTGGGGTTTTAAACACCCGGTGGGATACTCCCTCATTCTCCAAATGACCTGCGGCTGGGCTTCCTCAACAGGGCAGACTGTTTTCTCTTCAAGTGACTGAGTGCCCTGTTACAGAGGAAAGATGATCAATTCCTCACATATACAGACCTGGGGAATATTAGGGGAGAGGAAGAGCTCTCCCCTATATGGGATAAAAAGCAGCACTGACACAAGATTAAATGGCTGCAAGCTAGCTACTGATAGATTTAGATTGGAAATTATAGAAAAGAAGATGTTTAACTATTGGAGGAGAAGGGGAGTGGGGACAGGGAGGGAATCTTTCAAGCAAAGTGTTTGGGGAAAGGAATTGGCATCTCTTTTTGAGCTGGAAAAGTGGAAGGGATGTGATGTGGACTCATGTCACTGCAATTTCCAGGTTAGGGTGTAAAGGCAGCTCTGTAATGGAGACATCTAGTAATCCTAGGCCTCAAGACTTTGGTGGTCACCAGTTGGCATTCAGGGTTCAAAGTGAACATGGTGGGGCTTCCTTTGGTTACCGATTGCCTGTGAACGTAGGGGACTCAAAGGCCCAGAAGGCCCCTTCAGGCTTATGTGCTTTTTCTCCTAAGAGTTCCCTAGCCAGAAAATAACTTTCAAGGGGAGAAAGCATAAAGGAAGTGAACTGTGGGGTACAAAGTACTGTGCCTCCATTTTTAGAGAACAAGGGTGAAACCAAAATCCTTTGAAAAGGAGACCAGTATTTAGTCTCTCGAGCCACAGAAATTATTCTTGAGCAACTTGGGTACCTGAAACCAGCCTAGCTTACACAGAGGCCCTGGGCTCACTCACCACTATTTGACACTGCTGTAGATCAGGTTACCTCAATGGAATTACTTCTGATTTACACCAGAATCAGATCAGGAACAGGGCACTTGTGAATACCCCTAAAATGAGAAAGATGAAAACAGGAAGGGATTATCTATAACATCACGTATGTAAGTGGACCCACCTACAGCCATTGCTGCAGCAAGGAGATGGATGGTACAACAACGATGCTTGTTTCGTTCTGTTACGATCATGGGCTTGCAGGAAGTTGTGTGGCATTGTGATGAAAACTACTGACTTCTGGGCCTTCATTTTTTTGCCCCAAATTATCACTGTGTTCCAGAACCAGATTGCACAGTTTGCTTCCACCTTTCTACACCTGACATATTGTTTCACATCAAAGCAATGTCTATAGCGATCGGTCTGCACCTTTACTCTGCAGTCCATAGTGCAGCAGCAAACCATGACCCACGGAGTACTCTTCAAGGACTACTAGAAGGTCCCAAAAGGTAACAAGAAAGAGTTGAGAGGTCTCAGTTTCTTTATCCTCCGTAAGAAGGTTTACACTAGAAGATGGCATCTTACTCCAAAATAGTCTGGCCAAGTTGAAGTCAACACTGGCCAAGTCAGCTGTGATCAACCTAGCGATTTGAATTAACAAGCAATGTTAATCAGACTTGATTATCAGATAAAGGCCTAGGTGCTAGGATCAGTGACACATCACTAGAAGGCAAGACTTTTATCATAAACTGCTGTCTGTACATTCATTTTGCTACACGCAGGTCTACATTAGTAGCTGTGGCATATTGCTTGCCACAGGAAAATGACTGTTCCCCACATAGTGTCTGTTCTGTGTTAAACCATCTCTCTGCTCCAATCAATATCTCAACCAATGACTTGTTCAGCAGAAGATGCTGCCTATTATTTTGATGCGTTGTTATGATTTGCATTGTACTCACCTGGGAAACAAGGGGTGCCTTGTACAGGAAATGAATTGCCCAATAAAAGGAAATGGAGAGAAAGAGAATTAAGTGAGGAAGAGAAAAGCACAGGATAGATCACTTTGCCAGCTTGGACCGAGGACAACCCCGAGCAAGCCAAAGGATGGGGATGAAAAGATAAGTATTATGCTCTTCTGCTCCATTGAGTTCTGGGCCGGCTCTGTACCGTTTTGGTCTCCAACTTAGGCTACACAGCAGGCTGCTAATAGCCTTGAGGAATGGAAACTACCAGAGATTAAAAGTGTTCAGGGCAGTCAGCTCTGTAGACACCCAGCACCAGGGTGGTTTTCCTGTGGGTTACACCATCGTGTGTTGAGAGTCTGCTCTCAAAGCAATCTGTTGCATGCCCTGGGCCAAGGCATGTAATGACACCTGGAGTTGTGAAGTGCCTGATTTGCAATGTGAGCTCAGCAAGGTCCTCACGGAGGCACAGGCTTGCATGCACACACATGCACTGTCACCTGTGGGGGAAACTGGTTCCCTCAGTCATTTCCTAACACACTGAGGTGGTTGCGGGTAAAGGGCTATAAAAAGGCATGCAAGACACATAGGAGAAAGCAGCAGTGACAGAAGGATTCCTAGAAGAGAACAGGAAATTAGAACAGCGCCCTTCTAGGAATCACACCCGCTACTTTCCTCTCTTTCTGTGTCTGTGCGGGAAGGGGGGGCAGACTGGTAGCAGACTTCCTCTCCTTATAACTGGCAGCGTTTGGGTGAGTTGTGAACACAGTGCGGCGGGGAGAGGACCAAGGGGAAGATCTCCTTCAGGTCTTCATGCACTGAAAGTGGGTTGTGCTGTTGCTGGAGGGGTTGAACTAAGGGGTTTGAAATGTAAATGGTCACTGGGCTTGGCCTAAATAGCAATGTAGACATGCCACGAGAGCCAACAGCCCTCGGATGTCATATAATCGCAGGGTAGGATGGGACCTCAAAGGTCGTCTTGTCCAGCCGCGTGCCTGAGTGTAGGAATGCTAATCTGAAACCAGCCCCGTCAAACACTTCCAGCCGTTTCTTGAAAACCTCCAGTGAAGGAAGTTGTATCGTTTCCCTGGGCAGTGTAGTCAATCAGTGGAACATACCAACAACGGCACTTCCTAGGGTAGGTGGCTAACTGGGGAATCCCTTGTATGACAGAAATTGTGGATGGAGTAGACCAAGGGTACCTGGTTCTTGGATAACGTCAGCGTGCTTGCCTACGCACGACATCCACCCTGAAAAACGCCAACTCATTCAAGCTTTAAAGGTTTAAGGGAGAGATTTTTTTGTTTGCGTGGATTAGGTTAGACACAAAACACAAGTTACACCTCAAGCTAACACTCTAGCAAAGTCCTTAAGTGCTTTTGAAAAAGTCACTTTTATATTGTACATGGAAGCAATGTCCTGTGTTTCCTGTTATGTTGTACATGTCCTGTTACCCATTTAACCCATTCAGTGGCTTCTCGTTAATAAAATGGGGAATGTCCTGTTATATTGTACCTGGAAGCAGCATCTATTTAACCCATTCAATGGCTCTCGTTAATAAAATGGGGAAAGCCAAGAAGAATGTCCTAAATCCCTGGATACTGAACTTCAGTGAAGCAGCCCATGACAAATGTATGAGGATGTTATTAAAGCAGCAAACCTTCTGGTTATCAGCATGTGAGTGCATTCTTCTGGGGTCAGGTGGGACGGGGAGGCGAGGGCCCCTTTCAGAAGTCCCATAGAGATGTTTGCGCAGCGACTGCCATTCATTAGAAGAACATTTCTTAAATTGTTTCCAGCACTTCCAAGGGCCTGATTGTGACTTGTCCCTTTTTTTTTTTTTTTCAGATTAGATTAATGCACATGCAACAGTGTTAATTAAATACCACATCCACACCCTCCCCCCCAGTTCTAACAAAGGAACCAGAATGGTCTCTTTGGTCGGGGTAGGGATCTGTAGTATGTTTTATTCAACACCGCGTCCGCTTGCCAAGTTCATCAGAAATTCTATTAGTAATTTTAGCCCTCGAAACTTTTCCCTCTGCTCACACAAGCAGGTGGAACAGCTGCATATTTGGATGCGGACGGCCAGTTGGAGCTCATCTTTTCCCATGGAGAATCAGCACAGCAGCTACTCTGTGCTCAAAGCAACTGAGGGAGGTAAAAACAACTGGTTTCAAACGGCAGCCGAGCGCAAGGCTTGTGCACCTGCCGGAGGTTCAGGGGGAAGTTTGGAAGATGGCAGATGGTCCATCCCACCTGCAAGTCATCGACAGTGACTCAGGCGCCCTCTGCCAGATGGAGCCAGTTGCTCCTTTTGGAACGGGCTCAGCATTGCCTGAAACTACTGGATGGAGCAAAACTATGTGAGGTTAGTCCCAGGAGGCTGCACTAACAGTTAGCTCCCATTTGTATTTATTTCCTTCATGTCGTCCCTTCCAGTCCTTGGATCCCAACGTTAGTCAAAAGTACTGAGTTCCACTTCAAAATGATATAAAGTGGGGTGGGGGGCAGCTGGCAAGCAAACAAGACATTTAACAAGACTTTAACAAGACATTCGCATGGGAGGTGGCTACAAGGAACGTGTGATCAGAAAACCAGCACTGTGCCAAGCGATCCTAAAGCAACAGAAAAACCACACAACTCACCTTGCTTCGTGGTTAATACAAACCTGCCATTGAAACTGTGTTTGTGAAAAGGTCTGCTCAAGTTCTGGTATTTCTTGCTGAGTAGATCTGGACCAAAAGGAGGGGAGGGTGGGGAAATCACATGAAACCTGCCTCTTCTACCCAAGTGTCTCTTACAAGAACAGAAGAACTGCCATTTACTGGGTCAGACCATGAGTCCATCTTGCCCAGTCTCCTGTGTCACACAGGGGCAGAAAGCAGATGGGAGAGGGAACTGGGCCTGACCAGGGTTTTTTCCACTGCTCCTCTCTTATTTGCAGGCTCCAGCATTTAAGGCCTCCTTAAAATGTAGAGGTGCAAATAATGGGAATTAACTACCCCTAAAAAAGTTATTTGGTAGCATGTTCCCGACCCATTTTCACATGAACCTTTACACAACCAAGTCCCTGATTTCTGCAACGAAGTGCCTGAAAATGGTTTCTTAGGACACTATTTGTAGCTCATCACAGCCAGTACAGGAGACTGAGTATTTGCACAATGCCAAAAAAACCACTTTGATAAAGGCCCTAGAAACGTTTAGGAGGTAGATAAGGGAGCTCAGTACCTGAAAGCACTGAGACACTGGTCCAGCAGGTAAATTCCTGATTTCCTCTTTGTCCTGTATTCTTCACCTGGAGAGTTTCAAGAGCCACGTGCTCCTGATTAAAGAATGCAACCACAAAACAGATTCAACAAATCAAGAACAGGGATTTTGTGCAAGCATCATTGCAAACTTACGTGTTGTTGCTTACAATACATCAAAACGCCCAACATGGGCACACGCTGTTGGAAATGAAAACTACTGATTATGGATCTGATCTCAAGTCCATTGACTCTAGACCTTCCATCAGACTCCAGTTGGGTTTGGATCAGGCCTGAAGTGGCTGTCTTCCTTTTTTTAGCTGGTTTTAGAAATACATTGTTCTCCTGTGTTCGCCTTTCTTTCATCAATTGTTTTAAAAACATTATTGGCTCAACTCCCCTGAGACAAGCCAAATAGCTGGATTGAGAATGAAGTAATAATGGAGTTAGGTCATGGATCCACTTTGTAGCTGTTCCTGCAGTCCTGAGCCTACAGAAGACTCTTTGTACCCAATCCTGCTGGGCACAATAGCCAGTGGCCCTTTGTCAAGCTTGATCTACCCCTATTGCCCCACCTCACTAGGGGAGGAGGTGCAGGCCGGGCCGGTGAGTGGGATACCTTTCAATTCCACTGAAGTCTTTAGGACTTTTGCAGTGACATGACTTGAGGTCAGGGTGCATGGTGCCTCCCAAGTTCTGCCCGTCTTAGCATCATGCAACTGCATCAGTAGTTCTGGTGAAGACCTAGAGGGAAAGGCATGATCAGTGTTACCCATTAAACTCGGCTACATGCACCTGAAACTCATTTGTCAGTCACTGCAGAGAAAGGGCACAGCAAAGAGAGCAGTAAGGGCCGAAGTGGAACAGTTATGGCTGCATCAAGTCACACTTGTCAACTTCTGAAACGACTTGCAGTCTGCACTAGGTGTGATGCACACTGAGTTTACAGCTGGTTGTGCCTTCCGCGTCTGCATAGAGCCCCAGCAGAAGGCTCTCCTGTGCAAAGCAACTGTCTTTTTCAAGTAGAAATACCATTTATAGAGGAATTCAAGGTGGACTGCTCTATCTTAACGGCTTGCATAGTTTAGTAGCAGTCTTGGAATGGGATCCAAATCTTGGCCCACTGGTCAAGAACCCACACCAGGCGAGGGGGTCCATCTGCCTGGGGCAGTCCAGGCATGTTTCTGCAGACAATAGTGCACAAGGGACAGATGTGACTAAGCAACAGGTTCAACTGCCTTGAACTCCATGGTTGTGTGCGACTCCATAGCCCCCAGGGCCACCTCAAGCCCCTGAAACCATAGCAAGAAGCGTTCTCTTCTCTGCCACTCTGTTCCAGCCCTGCTCGAGACCAGGGTAATTTTGCCATTAGGAGGACAAAAATTATACAGGAGGGTTTTATTACAAGCCTGGGCTGGGCATGGGGCTTAGGCTATCAGGGAAATATATTAATTCTAGAGAAAGGAGCTGCCTGGAACAGTCCATTGGGGTCTAGTGGATATGATGTAAGTAAGGATTCAGAAGACTTTGGCTCAAATCTCACTGCTACTGCTACCACTGTTGGTTACTTCACCTCTCCACCTCCCTTTCATCTCCCGTAGTCTACCCTCTGTATTTAAACAGGAAGACTTTTAGGACAGGGATATTTCAATGTCTAGTGCCACGGGTTGTGGAGATCAGGAGGGGCCTCTTGGTGCTAGCTAAATACAAATAATAAACAATGATAATGGTAAAATTGTGAATGATGGCAGCCAGATATATGCAAGGTCCTGACGAGGTCTTGTGACAGAAGTGCAGGCTAGTCTTGTTGTCCTAGTGTTGAGAATTTTGCAGTTGTGTATATTTTCAAATAATAGATGCACTACTGAACTATGTATTTCAAGACCATACCATAAACCACACCATACCTATATTAAATATATTTAATGCAACTCTGCTGCAAGGATTCCTTTCCTAATCATAATGTAATGGATTTAACTGTTCAAAAGCGATGGCTGATCCCATTCTAAGCGGTGGATTAGATCAGATTTGAATTTGTTGTGTAATCTGGGTTCAATAACTGCTTGGAAATTGCTGAGGACTTTATGTTTTGTTTTTAAGCTTTACTCTCTAAGGACCAAGGCTGCATGTATGACAATGGGAGAAGGGATGTATTTGAAATGCAGATGTGAATCTAGAGGTTGCATTAGCAGCATTTGCTCCCTGCTCTTGGTACTCTGCCCAAAAGTTGGCAGATGTAAATCTAATTTGCCCTAATGATGCTTTGCTAAAAGACTGCTGATTAGAGAAGTAGTGCACATCAGTCTCTCAAGTTGTATTCTTGTAAATATGAATCATCTACCCATTTAAAACCACTAAAACTTTTTTCCCCGTGTGTTTTCAAATCTTCCCACTTATTTTATAAAAACACTGCAGGAAGTAACGAGAAAAATATTTTAACTTTTCCTCAAATCTTAAATCTTAGATGAGCAAGGGCAAACTACAGACATTGAGCACACTACAAGGGATTACAAAAGATGACTACAAACCTGTATTGTATACAGACTATGGTTTTATTGTATCTTATCTACCCTTCATCATTACCGGTGGAGTGTCTTGTTCAGGTATACAATGGGCTCAGAAAGCACAAAACACAGAAATATTCCGCATGAAATGAAACAAACTCTCAGAAACTTTGTAGCTCAATGCATGATGGACAAGAAATGAATGGCCAAATCTTCAATCAGTATGAATTGATCTCATTCTCTGCAAGTCAACAGAGCTACACTGATTTCCACCAGCCAAGGACTGGGTTTGAGCAGGGATCAGAGATCCAGCTAACAAAATGTCTCAAGGAAATTTTTAAAAGCATCTTTTTGGTCCCTCTTCCCAAAATAGTGATCACATATTTCCTTACAAAATATGTTACCTGCTATTTAGAGAAGACAATGTGCAAGTGAAAAAAACCTAAGGCTCTTAGGTAGCTTTTTCCCCTCTTCTCTTGAGCGTACATTTTTTTCACACAAACTTTTCTCCTGGGAGAGGCTGGGAGAGTTTAATGTTCCTAACAAACAATGGAGCAAAATTCAGAGCTCCATCTTGCTCTCATATGAAAAACAAAAGAATTCAAACTGGAAATGAAGGCATCAGTGCTTAACAGAGGCGGCTGTCAACCACTGGGAGTACTTGATGAGGAATACATTAAAAATAGCTGGTCAGAAGCAAGAATTTTTATTACGGAGAAAATTCCAAAATTCTCAAAAAAACTCTTAAATTCCATTTCAGAACAAAACCCATACTTTCAAATTTCCTGCAGAATGAGGAAGAGAAAATTTGTCTGGAGAAAGAATAATTTGTAGAAAAGATATCATTTTTTCCCAGAATTGTGTCAGAAATGAGTTTTAGGCCAGAAATCAAGCAGAAGGTAGAGGCTGGAGGTATCTTAGAGGCCTGATTTAAAGTCCACTGGAAGATTTTGACATACTTTTATGTGGGTGATAGGTTCTCGTTGATTTAGAACAGCGGTTTTCAACCTGTCATCTACGGACCCCAGGGGTCTGCAGACTATATCCAAGGGGTCTGCAAATGATGTCTATGATCAATCAAGAGTATGTGAGTATCCACACTTACAATTCAAAGGGGCCCACAATTCCATTTGAAATTTATTTTGGGGTCTGCAAAACAAGGTTAAAAACCATTGATCTAGAATATAACACCTTGCTTTGAGCCACTATAAATGTGGATTTCTCTCTGTTGACTGGGAACTTGGGGTGACAAAGAGCTTTGAAATTTCCTACCTACCAGGGTGATCTGCCTTGGATTAGCTGGTCATTGAGCTTTGGCAGGACCATACCTTGTCTTCTTGTTCCATTAAGCAGTACCACCACTGCCAAGGCACTTGATGGATACTTCTGATGCTGTGGAAATACCTACAAGCAAGACCTTCTGCTAGAAGTGAGATGCTCCTATTAGGAGTCTGGGGTATTTCTGTCAGGTGAATGGACAATATTCAAATGTACATCTCAATGAGACAGCTGTGAACCAGGTTTGGAAATTTAATGAGCAGATGTTGAAGCTAAAGTCAGCATCCTGAACCTGAAATGATGGATAAATTTGATGAAGATATCAAAGGTCCAGTGGCTCCTTGTTTTGTGAGACATTAAAACTGGAAAGAACAGCTTCTGTCCCCAAAATTTAAACCTACCTTCTCTACTGCTTTAGACTTGGTACCCCCTATTCACTTTCTTTGATGTGGCCAGCAAGGACCCTGGCATGTACTACAGGCCTCTCAGGTTCTAAGACTTCCTGAGCTATATGGGGGGTGTCTAACAGGCACAGTAAGGGGCAGTCTAGGTGATTTGGTCTCTTCTATACCACCCCATATAGTGGTGGTGGAAGCATACAGGTGGGGATATACAGGCTGTGGAAGCAGGGGTAGCTACCAAGGAGGAGTATACTTACTTGGCTTGTAATTGCAGGGAGTCAGTTAGAAAGGCCAAAGCTGCAACAGAATTTAGACTGGCAATGGAAATTAAAGACAACAAAAAGTCCTACAGGTAGATAGGGAGCAACAAGAAGGCACAGGGTGACATAGGACACCCTACAGGGAAGACTTGGGCAGTTGATGACAGATAGGAGGGACAAAGCTGAGCTCTTCAATAAGTTTCTTGCTTCCGTATTCCTGAACACATATCAGGACAAATCTCCCAACTGGATTATAGACGAGCACAGGAGGGAAACCAGCCCACCAACTGTTAGCGCTGACTTAGTGAAGGGACACTTGGAGGGGCTGGATGTGTTTAAGTCAGCAGGCCCGGATGATCTTCTTCCAGGGGTGCTGAAAGAATTGGCCAGTGTCATAGCAGAGCCACTGGCATGGCTGTTTGAGCACTCATGGTGCTCAGGATGGGTGCCAGAGGATTGGAAAAGGGCCAATGTGGTCCTTATTTTCAAGAAGGGGAGGAAGGAGGATCTGGGTAACTGTAGGCCAGTTACCTTCACCTCTATCCTGGGAAAACCTTTGAAAAAATTATTAAGGATCACATGTGTGGGAGTCCAGCAGGAAAAATAATGCTGAAGGGCAACCAGCTCAGGTTCATAACAACTAGATCCTGCCTAACCATGTTTCTTTTTATGACCAGGTCACAAAATGCTTAGATGCAGGTGACGAGGTAGATGTCATCTACCTGGATTTTAAGAAGGCCTTCAATACGGTATCTCATCCTATACTCATAAATAAACTGAGCGGCTGTGATGTAGCTGATTACATGGTCGGGTGGGTGGCAAATTGGCTTAGGAGTCGCACCCAGAGTGATGGTGGACGGGTTGGCATCAACCTGGAAAGATGTAGGCAGTGGACTTCCCCAAGGTTCGGTCCTTGGACCTGTGCTGTTCAATGTCTTTATTAGTGACTTGGATGAGGGCATGGAGAGCACTCTGTCCAAATTCGCAGATGACACCAATTATAGGGTAAACACACTAATGGGCAGGGAATGAATCCAGGTGGATCTGGACAGGTTGGAGAAGTAGGCAGAACAGAATAGGATGCAATTCAACAAGGACAAATGCAAAGTGCTGCACCTAGGGAGAAGGAATCACCAGCACGCTTACAGGCCGGGGGGGAAAGACCATCTTAGCAGCACAGTAGCAGAAAGGGAGCTCGGAGTCAACTTGTAAGAGCAACATGGGTCATCAATGTGATGAAGGGATCAGTAAAGCTAACTGCACTTCATCATGCATTAGCAGGTGCATCACAAACAGGTCCACAGCGGTGATACTTCCCCTCTATGCGGCGCTGGTGAGTCTGCAGCTGGAGCCCTGCATCCAGTTTTGGGCGCCGTACTTCAAGACGAATGTGGATAACTTTGAGAGGGTCCAGAGGAGGGCCACTCGTATGGGTGGAAGCCTGCAGGTAAGGCCCTACAAGGAGAGGTTGAGGGACCTGAATTTCTTCAGCATCTCCAAGAGAAGGCTAAGAGGTGATCGTGTGACTGCCTACAAACTCATCGAGGGGGACAGCAAGGGATAGGAGATGCTCTGTTTACCAGGGTACCCCTTGGAGAAACTAGAAATACCAGCCACAAACTGACAGAAAGCAGATTCAGGTTAGACATCAGGAAGACCTTCTTCACGGTAGGGGTTGCCAGACTCTGGAATGGGCTTCCAAGGGAGGTGGTGCTGTCTCCTACCTTGGGGGGTCTTTAAGAGAAGACTGGACAAGCACCTGGCTGGTGTCATCTGACCCCAGTGCTCTTTCCTGCCCAGGGCAGGGGATCGACTCGATGATCTGTTGAGGTCCCCTCTGACCCTATTATCTATGAATAAAAAACCCCAAAAGATACATCAGCAGTTTTTGCCATGCTTTTGATGAAGTCTTGAAACACCTTGAAGTCAGTGACTGAGGGACGCATTGGAGGATTTACTGCTTTGTACGGAAGTGATGAGGTGTCAGTAGAGACAAGTCGTTCTTTAAAGATATTGTTTAACACTTATCATTGTGCTACCCTGAAGGTAGCCTTGACCCTACAGACACCACAAAATGGCTCACCTTCACTCACATCTGGAGCAGCACTGCTCCCTATCCTCATCGCAGGTCACTGAAGCTGCAATGGAGGCAGGTGACTGGGGCTTCTTGGTTGATGGACATGGGAATTTAGGGCAGAATCCCAGCTTACTAGGTCATGGACCTCTAAATCTAACTAGAGAACTGAGGTTTAGTTGTTTGAGCCTGCTTAGACAAGAAGCAATGCACCATGCATCACTCAGGAACATCTCTCTCCTAAAATAAAAAAGGCATCTAATCCACCTATCAGCCAGCCCTGAGACTACACATGAGCAACATTAAACACCCAAGACTTTGTTCCTGCCATTTTGTTGGGATGCAATTCCCAAACCCTGACTCAAATACAAATGTGTGTGTTCCCAATAAGCAACACAGACAATTAATGCTAAGCTATTGAACAGTGGGCAGAGAAGCAGGTATTATTTTTATTATTATTATTTAGATGTGTATCCTTTCCTACTCAGAAAGGCGCAGGGAGGTTTACATTAAATGACAAACTTACAGATAAGAATCAACAGTAACTCTCCACCTGATACTCCAAAACTTTAAGACTCCACCCCACCCATTTCTTCTTCCCTGCGTATTATCCAGGACAGCCAACACTGGCCCTTCTCATCCATGCTTGCTAACCTTTTCAACCCCCATCCACATGCAGGTATAGGAAAATCCCTCCCACCTTGCCCACTCACACCATTCCCCTGCCTCCCACTCTGGGGCATCCATCCCATCTTCCTCATCGTCCCTCCCAATCCCGCACTCCCATATCCTAAACAGGGTCTGTAGTTTGCACCCAAAATACATACATCCTACCCGTCCCTTCCAACAAATGTAACAGTAAATTCAAAAGACCCATAATGGGAAAGTAATGGGAAGACACCCCTGCTGATGGGCACTCAAGGCATCCTGGAGGGCTGCTCTTTGGCAGCATCTCAAAGCTGTGGCTGCCTGGTTGCCTGCCAAGGGTGGCCTGCTGGCTCTGCAGGGCTTGCAGGCTGGCTGGCTCCCTCTCCCACAGTTTGGGCAGCCTAGCTGGTAGTCACCAAAGAGGAATTGAGGAAGGGTTGGGTCTACTCATCCCGAGTGGTAGATAATGGGGCATCTATGATGAAGGTACCAGAGGGCCAACATCAAAAAGAATCTGATTTCACTTGTTTGGGGCGCACACATATCGACAGAGAAATCTATGTGAACAACGACAGCCCAGGGGTTGCAAGTTCAAAGCCATAACAGGCACGCTCGTGTCACATCTGCTAATTTTGCTAAATACCTTGTCACGCCAACGACATGTGAAAGGACCATTCAGGAATAATTAAGACCTTTGTATCTATACCTACACTGGGGACATGCACATTTGATGGAAAATATTTAGAATTTATACTAAAATCAGGAGACGAAACTTTTAGCTATGAACAGCAACATTCTCAACAGTTTAATACTGACATATATCTTGCGACAACTGAATTACAAATGTATGTGTGAGATCTAATACTTGCCCTGCAACCATCGCCAAGGCGACTGAGTTATCTGATCAAACTTACTTGTTACTAACAGCTGAACTAAAAGGCTCATTTGACTTCTATTAGAACTGGGGAAAAAAACCTCATAGTAATTATGTTCTTCATAGGGCTGTTTGCTAAGATTCTTGTTTGCATTAGCTGTACATCTATGCAGAACCTATTAACTTGCACAGGACTGTGGATTCATTTAGTCTTTGCTTTTTTCACTTTTTTTTTTCGATTTCACATTACCAGCTCCTTACAGACACACAATTTATGCAAATTTAGTTCCCTTAGCCATCTCAGAAACCAATACTGAATTTGAGGGTACAATTCAAGAAGCTCAATTTACCTTGTACAGCCTGAACTCACAGGGTAAAGTGAATAATGATTCAAATATTGCACATTCTCACTTTTTATTGTTGTTTTGGTAGTTCTCCCAGAATTCATAAATCTCTTTGATCCAGCAGAGTGAGCAAATAATGGAATAAAGAAAGGGAGTCAATCTCAGTAAAAAAAAACACTTGCTCGTCCATAGGATCAAAGTAAGCTCGGGATAAAACTGAAGCCCAGCCATGCAGACGGACACTTGACTAGGAGGTCAAAGCCCAAGCACTCTGATTATCAACTGGGTGAGGAGCAGTTGTATTATAGCAGTGGCACTGAGCAGAATCAGAGCTAAGGGTGTTGTAGTGTTGGATTTGGTCATAAAAGATGTTTTTCAAGATGTTATAACTTGGTCACAGATTTACTCTTGATTGCTGCTTGACGAACAGGCTCTCAACCAGCACTAAAAAGGGGGTGGGGAGGGGGAATTTTGATAAAAGATTATATGGAAAATATTTGTCGATTTATAAATTCTAGAGCGCTCGAAGTTAAGAAAGAAAAGTCAAGTTGCAAATATTTAAGCTCTTACATTCCTGTGTATAGGAACACAGGAACCTGAAGAAGACATCAGGGCCTACAAGTCCTATTCTTGATACCTTGTATTTTAAATTTTTCCTGACCATTGCATATGTGCTGAAGCCTATAGCCCTTTCTGGCATTTTGTATATGCATTTTATAACATATTTTTAGACGTATGTGTATTTATTAGCATTGCATTAGCTCCATGCTGCCCAGATCAGGCTATTTTCTAACTTTCAGAGTCATGTACACACTCTCATGACACATCAGTCAGTGACAGAGGACACCAAGCATTATATTGGGTACAATAATTATTGGTATTACAGTATGACCTAAAGCTGTCACTTGAAACCAGGGTCTTATTGTGCTACAACAGCAATTCTCAACAGCAGGATGCCATGGGTTGTCTCCCAATATAGGCATTGTTATGTGCTATAAACTCTTACTTATGATTCTCAAGACAAACCCAGAAATTTCAAATAGAAATCTGTCGTGTCAAAAAACACTCTGACCTGTTGTGGGCTTTTTGAGTTCTTTGCAACAGAAGAATTGCCCTATAATTTTTCTGTAATCAATAAAGGAGTGAAAGCTAAGAGATGGCATTTTCCAAAGGGTACCTTAAGTCTAAAAAGGTTGAGAATTACTGTGCTAGACACTACTGAAAAACAGTAACAAAATCTCAACCCTAAGTATCTGACCTTAGAGAAAATGCACCTGCTGCTCATGACAGCTCTTGAAACTTAAGTCCTCTGTTTATCTGCAGGAGATATACAAGGAAGACAAATGTGCTTTGCCCCTAAAAAAGAGCAATTTTTTTCGGGAGCTTGTTTCATAAATTTTATAGATGTTAGGGCTGGAAGAGACCTCATGAGATCATCAGGTCCAGCCCCCTGCCCACAGGGCAGGAAGCCAGCTGGGGTCAGATGACTCCAAGAAGGTCAGCATCCAGGCGTTTCTTAAATGTATCCAGAGTAGGTGCTTGCACCACTTCTGGGGGGAGTCTATTCCAGACTCTGAAGACTTGGATGGTAAAGAAGTTTTTCCTTATGTCCAGTGGAAATCGGTCTTCCAGAAGTTTGTGACCGTTAGACCTGGTCTTCCCATGGCATGCCCTGGTGAACAGACATTCCCCCAGTTCCTGGTGCACACCCCTTATATACTTACAGGCTGCCATCGAGTCCCCCCTGAGCCTTCTTTTCTCCAGGCTGAAGAGTCCCATGTCCCTCAGCCTCTCCTCATAAGGCTTATTTATAAGGCCTTGTTCTGCACATCCGCTCGATCCTTACAGTCCCGTCTACCATTGCCAAAGATAATGTCATTAAATACCAACCTTGATGGTAACATCTGTGATTTAGATACCATTCTGTGTACATCTGGATTAGAGCCACATTTTCACGTCAGACATTTACTCCATCCTAGTCTGTATTGCCTTTGAGTCAGTTGTCTCCAAGTGAAGGATTGCACATGACTTTCTACTATCACTTTCCTGGGAATCCAATTCTTTAGTAATCCTCATAGTACAAATAATATAGCCATAGTGATAAACATTAACAGGTTCATTAACGTGGCCAGATTCGATCAATTCTCTTTCTTTCAGGCATTTAGTTATTTCATATGCCAAATGGTCTGTTTCAGAAGATGACAGAATAGATGCTCTATAATCATATTCATGTATTGTACGCAGGGATACATGAAGGTAGCTCCCATTGGCTTCAATGTGAATTCATATGTAACAACAACAGTAACTACATCTTATATCTGGTGCTTTTCATCACCCGGATCAAGGACAAGAAGTCCTTTTTTAAATACATAGGGGGCAAAAAGAAGGTACTGGGTAATGTGGGGCCCCTGCAAGACACAGTAGGAAATCTGGTCGTCACACCAGACAACAAAACTAACCTATTTAACGACTTCTTTGCCTCCATTTTCTTGACCAGGGACCAGATCAGCCCCCCCACTGGGCCCCCCTCAGGGCCCAGGGGAGGCGCACCTAGGCCAAGAGTCAGGGAGGACATAGTCAGGGAACTTCTGGAGGGACTGGATGTATTTAAATCAGCTGGTCCAGACGAACTCCACCCCTGAGTGCTGAGGGAATTGGCTGAGGTCATTGCGGGACCCCTGGCACGGCTTTATGAGCGCTCGTGGTGCTCTGGTGTGGTGCCAGAGGACTGGAAGAGGCCCAATGTGGTTCCCATCTTCAAAAAAGGGAGGAAGGAGGACCGGGGAAACTATAGGCCAGTTAGTCTTACCTCGATCCTGGGTAAGCTTTTTGAGAGAATTACTCTGGCACGTCCATGAGGGGCCAGCGAGGGAGGTTATGCTTAGGGGCAACCAACACAGGTTCATTAAGGGCAGGTCCTGTCAGACCAACCTGGTGGCCTTCTATGACCAGGTCACCAAATCCTTAGATGCAGGGGTAGCAGTGGCCGTAGTCTTTCTGGACTTTAGGAAGGC
>NW_017728947.1:103626212-103643860 GCF_001723895.1 Crocodylus porosus
GACAATCACCTTGCTGGGGTCGTTTGACCCCAGTACTCTTTCCTGCCATGGCAGGGGGTTGGACTTGATGGTCTGCTTAGGTCCCTTCCAACCCGACCAGCCATGAAACTATGAATAGATCTCCTTTACCAAAGTGAGTCAGTATTAATAACTCCATTCCACAGATAAAGACCTGAGACACGTTTAAGTGAAGTTACTCACACAAACTCACCCCGGAGACCAACGAAAGAATAAGAACCGTCTCCAGGGTCCCCATCCAGTGCAACCTCCACTAGGTCACGTTACAAAAGAGAACAACATTTGACCCGAAGGAATCAATTATCATTCAAGCAAACAAGGAGGCATTTGTTCCAGTGTCAGTGCACATGTTTTAAGACCTTTAATTCATACCTGTTATCATCATTGGTGCACAGCATTACAGAATACATTACAATGAACCTTTTGGTTGGTACATTCTCAGAAAGCACATCATGAGGGTTGTCTGCAAATGTCTGCGCACAAGCCCATGGGATGAAATTTCTGCATGCTAAGAAATATGTGCCCTATTGGACCTATGTACCATGGAGCAGCTCTCTGTGAGGATGAGCACAGAGGGTTAGGAATGAGGCAAGTATGTCTCTGACTTCCCAAGTCTACTGGCCAGAAACCTTTAGAGGGACAGCAGCAAATATTACAGTAAAGCAGCTGCCAGTACTCCAGGCTCCCCTGGTGAGTGAGGGCGACAGCTACACTAATGCACTCTGGGAGATCAGGATTGGTACAGGATTGTCACTAAACTAGAAGTCCTTTGTTCAAACATATTTACTCAAGATTTATACAGGGAACCAAAACCTGTCACCTAAAGTGAAATCCTGACCCTGCTGAAGTCAGTGGGAGTTTTGCCATTGATTTCAGTGGAGCAGGATTTCACTCTGCTTGCTTCATTTACAATTCCAGACAGATTCTCTCTGTGAGCGCGCCTTATGTTTGTCAACAGTTCCTGCTCCAACAACAACATTTCTACTACGCATATCTCATATTAATCCACAGAACATCCGGGAAGGCATTTGTCAAGGTTATAAATCATAGGACTTGCTTTTCATTTTTCTAGCTGCTCTTGGGCTCTGTGGTTTTGAAACCACATGAAGCTGAAGATCACACCCATTGTCTTAGGGAAATTTTCATTGAAAGCAAATTTCATGGAGTCCTGTAATGGTATTTCTATCACTTCAATCAGCTCTCCTTCTTCAGGCTGGCCACCCCCTTCTCCAGTTTTCATCTGATCTGTTACCTCTGCATAGAACATGGTCTGCTTAGAACCTGTCACACCGACTCCAGACCTGGGGGAAAAAACAAACAAGCCTCATATTTTTTTGGGAAAAAGTCATTTAATGAGTAAAAATGGAATCCTGATCCTCCTTAGATGTCTCTAAGCAAACCTGTAAGACAAATACTTATTTTTATCAATGAATTTTAAGGGTCCCCAGGTGCAAGGTGATAGGATAGAGGGAAGCAAAGGACATAATACACTGCAGCTTTAGTTAAGCTTCTGACATGGTCTCCCACAACATTTTCCTAAGTATGGAAGCACGTGAATAACAGGTCGCGCAATTAAGAGAAGTCATGCTGGCTCAGTCTCAAGTTGGGAGAAATTATCAAATGGGGTTTTCTAGGGACTAGTCCTCGGTCTGCTGCTGCTCAGTATCTTCATTAATGTCCCATAGGTTGAAATTAAGTCTACACTTTTTAAATTAGTGGGTGCTGCCAATCTGGGTGAGGTAGCAGACATTTTAGAGGACAGGATTAGGATTCAAAACGACCTTGATAAAACAGAAAAATTATCTGAAATATAAAGAGGTTAACATTTATACAGGATGAGTGCAAAGTACTACACTTAGCACCTGGGCAGACACATTTACATGTGTAAAATTTACACTGATTGGGTACACAGCTCCTCCAGTATGGAAGCAGACAGAGGACACCTTCACCAGTATAGCTTTAATTCTGAGTTTTTGCTCCCCAGGAGAAGACACTGGATCCAGGTATATTACACCGGTACAAGGACTTATGTCATCTTTCTGCTTGTGTTGTCCACCGAAGCCCTTTGGCTAGAATAAGCAATTGCACAAATACAAAACGGATAACAACTGTTTCGTTTGCAGTATTGCAGAAGGGATCTGGGGGATCACAAGCTAAATATGAATCAATAGTTTAAGTCTTGCAGAAAAGACTAAGAGGGGAGAACAGGGATGCTGTATTGCAAGTTATGGGAATGGACCCTCAGTACTGTGGGCACCACGCTTTATGAAAAAAAGGACAAATTGGAGAGACTCCAAAGGAAAGGAAAAAACGTGATTAGAAGTCTTGAAAATATGACAAAGTTTGTAAAAGTCTAAATTGTTTAGCCTAGAGAAGACAGAGGGGATTTGATATCAGTCATCAAATACAAAAAGAGGCATGGTTTCTTTTTTTGTGTGTGTGTCCACAGAGGACAGAAGCCTAGTCACGGTTGAAACAGTAGGAAGGGAGATTTAGGTTTGATTTAAGGATTAAATTACTATGACAGTAGTTAAGTACTGGAACAGATTTACCTAGATGCCACTGAATCTCCAGCATTAGGCAAACATACGTGGGATGATTCAAACAGTGAAGATCCTGCCTGAGACTGAGGTTCAGACTTGATATCTTTGGGTTTCATATTATTCTATGATAATATGAAACCCATTTTATTACCTATATGTGGAAATACTAGCCCCCTTTTAAAGTGGGTTCGTTCCTCTTTAGAACTGGGGCCCAGTGCTAGTCCCACTAACATCAATGAATGATTTTTCAGTTGCCAGCAAGCCTTGAATTAGGCTCCATTCCAGAGAAAGCCACAAACAACAAAGCTCCCTGGGTATTTGTATGCTACACTTTAGTAGTTTAAGAAGATTAGGTCCATCCGCTATCGGCTTCCTTTATTCATACACTGGACGGGTATGAGAATGGAATGGCTGGATGGGACCCTACTCTGTTCAGCCTGACCCTTTAGCCTTGAACCCTAGGCCTGTGTATATCTGAAGTAATTCAACCTCCCAGCTACATTTATTACAGTGGATCTAGCTGAGAATATTTTAGATTATACAGTCTTCAGATAGACCACTTGCTGTGTCATAGACTTTTTATTTGTTAATCCTCTACTTCTTTAGTTACTTCATTTAGACATTTTTAAAATAAAAGATAAGTCCATAATCCACTCACAGGGTTCCTCCAAGAAAATATTCATACTGCAACTGCAACTTGCATTTCATGTAATTACAAGTGACTTCTCAAACGCATTAGAGCCTGACCCAAGGCTCACTGAAGCTCTGGATCAAGCCCTGAATACTGAAGAATTATTAGCCTCAATATAATCTTAGTGAGTATAACCCTGCTTATCCAATCTCTAGTTAACTAAATCTTCCAGTTAATCCAAGGTAAATCGTGTCCCACAGCAGGAATAAAGCCATGCATAATTATTCCTTCAATCTCCTAAAACACTTCTAATTATTTTGGTTGGAAAATGAATATTAATTGTTCTGTTCAGCTAGTTGCTAAAATCAAGAGAACAATCTTCTTTCTTTATGAAAGCAGAACTGGGATTTGGCAAGCTGGGTTCTTTTTCTTGCTCTGCCACTGTCTTGTTGTACAACAGTGGTACTCAACCAACTCTTCCCTGTAGCGTGGGGCCAGTCCATGGGCTGGATCCAGTGCATGTGATCAGTCTGCGGCTGGATCTGGTAGTGGAGCTGGTACATAGGCCCCATCCTGCATGCAGGGCTGGCCCTGTGCACTGGATCAAGTTGTGGACCAACCCTAAGGACAGAACTTGTGCACTGGATCCAGATCTGGATCGATCCCATGTATCTACCTGAACCGGCAAACCATGTAATATGGCCCAAAGAGCTTCCAGCTGGTCTGGAAATCCAGTAGTGGGGGAACAGTAGCAGCATTAACTGCCTGTCTCCCATAACCACAGGAATTAGCTGCCACCACGTCTGCACAGCCAAAGTCCTGAACTGGTGGGGAGCCCCACAAGTCGGATAACACAGCTCTGCAGGCTGGATCCAGCCCAGGGGCCCACAGGGTGAGCACCACTGCTGTATGAAGATGGGCTAGTTACCGCTCTCTACCTCGGTTTCTGCATTTGTAAAAGGCAGGTAATGACACTTATTCACCTTTGTCAAGTACCTTTTCCACGAGCCTGGGATGAAGGGTGCTACATAAGGACTCTATCACTTTCATACTCATCACTGTACTTTCATAATTCTTTTTGTATACTCCTTGGCCAAAGGAAAAGTGACCAGCAGGGAAGCAGCAAGAAAATGGACTAATGGGCTTCTCCTCTTTCACCCCCTCGGTTGCTGAAGAACTTGACCTCCTTTCTCAGTTGAACTGAGTTAGAATCTACCGTTTCTACTGACCTTGTTTGTGCAGACATTACCCTTAGCATTTGTATCTTATTATGGTGGCCATTAGTGCCAGGTTTATAGATTCATATATGTTAGGGGCTGGAAGGGACCTTATAAAATCATTGGGTCCAGCCTGCCTGCACTTTGTCAATAAAGGAGCCGTCCAGTCCTGATAATGATCCACAGACTTGACGCACCTGCCACAAGTTTAAATGCCTTCTTCAGACTCCTCCCACTCCCTGCTCTCTTCTTCTTTCTCTATTGGGAAGCTGCTCAGAGGAATAAGCTCCCTCATCAGGCATACTGCCACTCATCTCAATTGCAATGAAAGATCCACAGACAATACAATGGAAACACGGCTTTTGAAAGCAGCAGGATTTACACACTGGGCCCACCGGGCTGGCTTAATCATTCTAATCTCATTATAAAAGTAAAGGAGACCCAGTTTTCATCAAGCTACTCCCAGCAACCACTTTTCAAAAGTCGGAATGGTATTTTTTATGCTAATGTGATATCAGTGTTCTTTCTGCTGTGATGATGACACACTTTACTATATTTTTTGGCATTAAAAAGCAATATATTTTCTTAGTACTAACACGCAATAACACATGGTGCTAAAAGCAACTCTGCAGATGAATCACTGATCAAAAACAAAGAAGGTTCTTTCAGAAGCCATCGCAGGCAGCCATTTAAGTCCTAAGAGAAGTGCAAGATATTTTGCAACCATGCTGACCACAGTTATTCAGCTTGGTTTCTATCACTGACCTCTACCCAAAGTGCTGTTAACTTTTTTCAATCCTTCCCCAGTACGTTGAACAAAATTGTAACATAAGGGATTTATTCACTATGGAATAACACCTTGGTTTTAATTCACCCTTACTTAAATCCTTGAATTTCCTTTTTCTAACCCATTTTCTGTATATCTTATGTTTAACAGGGTGAAGGGGCATTTGGTTTTTGTAATCAATGAAGTGGAGATATTCGATTTTCTTACCTTTTTCTTAAAAATAGAGTGATACTTTTTCTTCACTTATTTATTTTTGGAGGAATTCTTTTTTTTAATAACTATAAAGATGTGCACAACCTGGGATTTCTTGATTATTGTTAGTAGAAACTTAAAGAAATTTAAATAAATGAAGACATGGCAATTTAGCATCTAAAATCTTTAGGGCAGAAAATATGACTTGTTAATATCCAGACACCGTAAAAAGTTAGAATATTATAGACATGTATAACAATATTATTATTGCTGGTAGCTCTGTTCTCGGTCTCATCTTCTGCTCCCCGTTTCCTAACCTGTTTTACACAACTTGATTTTAGTACCAATTCTAACACATGTGTTTCATCCAAAACAGAAGTGGGAAAAAAAGAGAATCAGTTGAGTAGAATACACTGCCTACCCTTTTAATTTGTTTCTGAAGTATATTATCTCTTTTGAGTAACACAACTGGTGTAGATCTGTATTTAGATGGTGACAGCATTAGTCATTATCTAGTCAATTTGACCTTTATTAACATTTTCTGACTTATTTACAAAGTAGTCTCTTCCTCTTTAACACTTGACATAGCTGCAGCTGTGGAAATCACTGGAGTTCTCCTACCATGCATCTTTTCTTTAAAGTAGAAAATTTCTGGCACAACAACAGGAAAAAATGAGAGATTCAGTTTCTTGCCACTGTAATTGATATCAATCTGTGCTTGCACTGCAAATTATTTACTTGCATTGCGTTTCTACTTAATCAATATGCATTTTCTTCAGAGCCCAATAAACCAAACCAGTCCATTATTCTCAAACTTAAAAATACTTCTAAATGTCATTTGCACTGGATCTGCCAATCTTGTTCCTTTTTTGTGGGGGGAACAATGTTTTTGGTAGATGTGCCACAAATTGTCACTCTGATCCCCTTCCCCTGTCTGATCTATCACTCTGCTCTCTGCTTCCTGCCCTTTACTCCCTGTCTAATCTGCTGCTCTGCTTTCTATTCCATGTGCTGCCTATCCCCTCCCTGATCTGCCATGTGCCACACACCGAGGCTGCCCAGGTGATTGGTGGCCTGTATGTAAACCCACCCCTGCTTTATACCCAAGAGTTGCATTGATTTGGGTCATCACCTGCTATTCGTATGTTTGCAAAACTTGCCACTGAAGTCAATGGGGCAATGCAAATTTCGGCAGGACACAGCCGCACGTTCATGTTGTTTATTATTTCTTTGCTATCTCCATTTTAATGTGCATCTTGAAATAAACCCTATTTAAGAACAGAAGACACAAAATGATTTTCAAAGCAGTTTATTTTACTCTTTTCTCCCACTGGCAATTTAAAACCTATTAATGTTCTAACTCAGCCATCTTCCCCCCACCCAAAATTTAACTGGCTGACTTTGGAGGCTTTGCATTACATTACGTTATCTTCTGTATAATATTAAATTGCCTACATAATGTCATACGGTTTCAGTTGCCCAACTATGCATTTGTCTCACTGGTGTCTGAAAAAGGTAATTTGGTTCATTGAGAGAGGAAGATATTTTGCTTCACAATATGATCTATACCCTATGTTTTCCTGCTTTCTATTTTTGATCTAATCATTTATCTCTAACCCACAGTTAGTGGGCTACATGTTGCCCATGCACCTTCCAATGCTGCTCACAGATACAGGAAATTACAAAGTTAAAACTGAGGTTAACAGGGAACAACATGATGTGTTGGTGTGGGTGTATATGGGGTGGGAAAGCATGTGGGTATGTGTGTGCATGTATAGAGTCTGGGGGGTATGGGTGTGTGTGGTGGGGAAGGGTGGCTGGGGTGTGTGTGGGTGTAGGGTGTGCATAGGGTTGTGGGTGTGCTTGTGGGGTGTGCATGTGTATGGTTGTGAGGGGGGTGGGGTGAGGTATGTGATGGGCCCCTGCCCCTACAAACACCCTCCCCCCATTGCACACAGCTCCTGCCACCAGCACCAACAGCAGGCAGCAAGCCCTTGGAGTGCTTACAGCCCGCAGCAAGTGAAGCCCCTCAGTGATACACAGTCCTGGTGAGCCCCAAGACTGCGTGTGGCTGGGCCGCCGGCTCCATCGCATGGGGCTCGTGTGCCTGGCCCACTGGGGGGAGCCCCAGCACAATGAAGCTGGCGGTGCAGATCATGGGGCTTGGCCGGGCCGGCAGGGAGGGGGCGAAGCCAACCCAGCTCCATAGTGCAGAGCTCCCCACCATTCCCCATGACCTGTAACTGGCAGTGAACGGGGCTGGGCTGCCTGCTTCAGCATATGGGGCTCCCTCCGGAGGCATGCAGCTCAGGTGGAGAACTCAGGAACTACATACGAGCCCTGTGGAGCCCAGCGCAATGGAGCCAGGAAGTCCTTGTGCCCCTACTAGCCCAGGATCTGCACTCCTGCTGCCCTGCCCTGGATCCTCACTGGCCCTGGCTCCTAGGCATTGGTGCAGGCCCTGAACTCCCACCCAGCTGCCACTTCGCGCACTCCCGCCTGCCCACTGACATTACTACCCCCACCTACCTGCTGCCACTCCACCTTCTGCCTACCTGTCACCTCTGCCACCACTTACCCTGCCCCCACCCGCTGCCGCCATTTCCCTATCTTCCTGCCTGCCGCCATGCACCACCGCTTCCCGCTCACCGGCTGCTGTTGTTCTCTTGCCCGCCACTGCTGCTTCCCTACCTGTGGGGTCAAGGCCATCCCGCATGTGAGGGTGAGAGCTCAGCATGTGCTGCCCCCGTGGGAATCAGCAGGGCTCAACCTCATGTGAGCACAGCAGGAGCAAGAGCAGGAGCAGGGGCAGGGGCAGGGGCAGGGACCAGGCTGGATACAGGGAATTGGTAGGCACCCGCCCATGGGCCATAAGAAATCACCTGGTGGGTATTTTGCCCACCCCTGCCTTATTCCCTGTGACAGGGCTGTCCAACTTCTATGTGGCTGAGGGCCACATGCCCCAGAGGCGACAACAGTGGGAGCTCTATCCTGCACAGGTGGCACCACTGCATGCTGCGTAGGCACCCCTCTGCAGCACCATGCATGCGGGCATCTACCTCTACTTCGCTGCACTGGGTGAGTGGGAGCCCCAGCCTCACCCTCAGTGGCTTCAATGCATGCTCCCCTGGCACCACATGCTGCACTGTGCTTCCTGCTCCACCTCCTAGGAGGGGCAGGAAAAGGAAACTGGAAGAGGGAGGGGGAGCCAGGAGACCTTGGCTGCTGCAGCTGGAGCAATGTGGAGAGCAGTGCCATGTGGGAGCCTGGAGGCTGCAAATGAATCTCTTGGGGGCCACATATGGCTCATGTGCTACCAGCTGGACAGACCTGCCCTATGAACTTTTTCTTTCTTTCCTATTCTATCTGCTGTTCATATAAGTCTGTGGTATTGTGTTTTTTCATCTCTATGTTTTTTTCCTTTTCATATTGTTCCAGATTTCAAATGAAATTGCTTTCTCTGTGATGGCAAAACAAGCCTCCCAAGAACAAAGATAAGGACTGTATTTATTACTAACTACTGCATGGCATATCGCTGAACCTCCCAACCCCCAATGTGCTACGCCACATGAGGCAGAGCTAAAATAAAAACACAGAAAAAATTATCCTGTGGGAATCTAAAATGCTTGGAAATTTATTTTTTTGGTGCAAACTAATTTCTGATCTCCATCTCATAAGTACTCCAGTGCAAACACACACACACACACACACACACACACACACACACAATGAGAGGGTACCAAATTTGAGTGGAACACAGGTATCTTGGGGATGAAAATAAAGGTAGTTCCTTGAAATCAATGACAAGTGTACAGATAAAGTATTTCCTCCTGGGAATCAGGATGACTACCTACATGTACTGTATATAACGAGACTAGGTGCGCAGGTTGTGTACATCAGTAAATCAGAGCGGAGCCTGAGAAAGCCACGTTGCCATTTGTGGGCTTTTCCTTCCCAGCCTAAGGAAGTGAATAGTTCTAGAGAGAAAACTGATAAAGAAAACAAGCAAGCAGATTTTCCACTATTTTCATTTGCTTATTTCTGTTTGAAAGTTGATTAAAGGTAAGTCACTTTCCACTTGTTTTATTTCTAGCTTGTAGAGAGAGACACTTTCTGGGTTACTGTTTATTAACCCTTTCACTGCTCTTAGAAACAGCTTGGAGATCTTACCCATAATATTCTCAGAATTTATAGCTCAAGAGAAGAACCAGCAATCAGCAGATACCGGAGACAAGTCATCCCAGCATGTCTTCAAAATAACTTCTGGCCACCTTTCATCCATACCATTTAATCTTTTCAATGCCTCTTATTAAAGATCTGGCACTTAGGTCAAGAGTCCAGA
Organism: Crocodylus porosus; assembly: GCF_001723895.1. Lineage (NCBI taxonomy): Eukaryota > Metazoa > Chordata > Crocodylia > Crocodylidae > Crocodylus > Crocodylus porosus. Next base: position 103,635,943 of record NW_017728947.1, read on the forward strand.
TAGGTCAACTGGGTACCTATTTGAGATACAGGCAGAAATGACTCTGACACCCCATCCATAAAGCTGCTCAGGCACCTGAGTTAGGACTGCAAAGTGCCCAAGTGCAGGGTTGTGCTCATGTGCAGATAGGCGCCTCACTCCTCAAGCTCTGTTGTGATCCAGAATGAAGGTGGAGTGGTGCCCATGCTTCGCCTAAATCCTTGGATTGACTTAGGCAAGAGACAGCAAGCAAGAGGAAGCCTGATGCTAGCCTGGTGGTCCTGCGGGGCAGGGAAATCCTGGATGCCCGTTCTTACTCTCAGTATTATCGCTATCAAATGCTCAAACAATCCAGGAGCAGGAAGTGGAACGCATGACTCCCCCCTCCCACCTGAGTGCCCTACCTACTAAACCACTGGGTTTGTACTACCTTTGGTTTGCTCTCCTGTTGCCCATGACTTGTGTTGTTGCCTGCAAAATAGCCCACCTTCAACAGAGGGGCTGGAGGAAGTTCCAACCAGACTAGTCCATGGTCTGGTGATTAGGACGCTATCTTATAATCAGGAGATACAGGTTTGAAACCCTTCAGACTGGGAAAAGACTAAAACTTAGGCCTCTCACTTGCTAGCTGAGAGTGCTAACCAGTAAGTTATTATGTAAAAGATGGTTGCCATCTCTCCGCTCCATTAGAAGCCTGCCCTCAGAAGAGGACTCAACACTGAATCTTGAGTGGATGAAGATGTGCAGCCTGGGATTAGGCACCTGGTCTCCAGCAAGGAGATGATGTTCAGACATGTCCTTGTTGAGCATTTCTAATCTGCTAGCACAGCTGGCTCCTTTCTCAGCCACTGGAATCTGACTTGCCCTTTGCAAGGGCCTGATTTCTCTCCACTGACTGCAGAGTATGCCTAGGTGTCTAACCCAATTTTCTTTGAACCACCCCTGGCTAGGTGCCTATTTTCATACATTACAATATCTAAATTGAAGGGTCTTAAGAGTTCAATCTAGATTTTTCCCTTAATAGCTCAGACTGTGATTTTCAGAGGTGTTGAAGGGAATTAGGCACAGTCACCACTTCAGTGGGATTTGAGTGCCTGATTCCTTTAGGGTATATAAGAAATCCTCCTCTTCGCTATAAAACAAAGTCAGCCAAGGAGTGAGAGACTGCACCTGCTGACTTCAATGGAAACTGCATTCTCCTACCAGGGGATCAATATCTTCCTGTGGAGTTCACAACTGCTTCAATTTAAAATGATAGCACTTACAAAATCTGCTGGTCCAGGCATAGTACTCGAACAGCTCAGAAGCCAGCTACTTTCCAGACAAAGAACCTGTTGGATCTTTCGCATTACTAGCACTGACTTTTTTCCTGTTTTGTTTCAGAGAAAATCAGATATAGAAATCTCTGTCACTTTTAGTAACATAAAACAAACTTAAAAGCACTAAAATCAGGATATGAAAAAATAATGTTTTCCATATTAGGGTTAATTCAACCGCATTACATGAATGCTGTAGTTTCCACTGCTGTGTTTCACTAGAAATAAAGACGATAGCTTACTAGGGCCAAGTCATGGCCCAGCTTTTGCAGTCAAGGGAGTAGGCAGGCACTCCCCTATACCAGATCAGCATAGACCAAGTCTTAGCACAGTTGGTGATGTGGCCTGTGCACAGCCATTATGTTCCTCTTGCTCTCCCTCACATGACAGGGTTGGACATGAGCTCACAGGGTGGGACACATAATTCCATCTCAGACCAGAGGGGAAAACACTATTGGCAGATGGGTACTCCAGTCTGTTCTTGGAACAGTGCAATTAATGTACTGCTTCTTGCTTGTGGGTAAGCCACAGTTTAAGCCTTAATACCTGTTAAATGGACCATGACATATACAGGACGCGCAACAGTGCTGCAGAACATTCCTCTGAGAACTGGAACTCTTCATTACAAGGCTTGCTGAATTTAAGTTCATAATCATAACATGTTTCACAAGTGTTATATTTATCATACTTCAGAATGTATGTAACAGTATGTGATCGTTTAAAACATATATGCATACATATACACAAATACATACATACATATACACATATACATACATCCATCTATCTATCTATCTATTCTTATTCTTTGGTCATATATGTACACCCCCCCATATATATATCTATATCTATATATATCTACACACACACACACACACACACACACACACACACATACACACACACAAAATATATATATACACATATATATATGGCCAAAGAATCAGAATCCAGAATCTGTGTTCCAGGTTAGCTTTCCTGTTTCCTAACCTTTGTCTACTTAGTTATGCAAACTTAGTATGGCAATCCCATACATTTAAAAAAAATTAAAATCATGCAAGTATCTAACAATTATAACATGATCATAATTTAAGAAATTGCTCCCTGCTGAGGCATTTAAGTAATGCACCATAAACGTGAATGGACTCTGTTATCCAAGATGAGGTTTTCCATAGAAATCTATATACCAATATTTAAAAGCTGAACTTCTAATTTTTTTCCTTAAACATTAAATCTTTTTAATGTGATAAGTATTCAAAGTTTTACTTGCCTGCTTTTGTACTTTAATTATAGGTAGTTAAAGATGAAGTTCTTTAAATGGAACATACTCATGTATAAAATATAACATATTTATATGCAAAATCTGGTATATGAGAATGTATAATGCCTTGTTTACAAGTAAAAACAGTGTCTCTATGGTTTCTTTACTGCATTCCAAATCTATTCAGACATGCGACGGGTAAGCTGATGAACAATTACATGCAGTTCCCACTGTAATTTCTTAAGACCTTTATACAGTTCTAATGTTAAGCAGCAGGTGCAGAAAACCCCCCAGAATAGAAGCAATTAACACAAAATTATATTACATTATACTGTCCACAAACAGGTGTACTAGCAGGTGATCTTTCTAATTATAATACACTTGATTGTACTACAGCTATTAAGCACAGTGCAGCGAGGTAAAAATGGATTGTATTCAAAAGTTAATGTGTAGAAGGAATAATGGTTTTGAAAATATTACAGTGCACAATCTTGGCTCTATACGATAAGGACTGTGTTCTTTCTTTTATAGCTTCTGCTTGTTGTAAAGCACCCAGGCCAAAATATTCAAACTTGTAAAAATTAAAACTAGGCCCCTAAATAAACTGACTTAATTTTTAATTTTGCATACCTACAGCTTCTATTGTAGCCACTATATACAATTTATTACATCCTCTGACAGAAAACAAAAGGGGGGAAAGGGAAAAGGGGCTGAACTGGCAACCCAGAGTATTTTTTTATCTTGCTCTTTGGCTGCATTATTTAAAGCTGGAGCATTCTATAAATATTTTTGATGAATACTGAAAATGTTAGAATGTGTGGAAGTGCTACAAGCTTAGAGAAACCTTGCAATCAGCAAGAAATAAAAAATCTATTATTTTTCTTCTGCCGTGTACTAAAACATGTCAGCAACAAAGCACTAGGAGCATTTCTACCCCAAAAGCTAGCTTGGCTTCAAATGAGAACGGTCTTCTCCTCGTGACAGGGAGGGAATCTGTCAGCATCTGTTAAAGGGGAAAGCCAAGACACCTGATCACTAACAGAACAATGAACAACCTGTGACCGCTGCTGTGTTAATGGTTCTCTCTCAGGTATGCCGTTTCCATTCAATAAAAATGATATTTTTGCTTGTTTAACTTTTGAGTCTAATAGCTCCTGCTGCTTCTAAAAGTTCTTGGAGCTTCTGATCATGCTCTTGTACTATTTTCCACCAGATTAAAATGTAGACTCATACAAAAATAGGACTGGAGGGAATCTCAAGGGGCACAGACATAAGTCATATTTGTTGTGTGATCGGCCCCTTGAAAGCACTCTACAGCTGTGCCATGACTCACGTGCATGGCTGCACAGTACTTTTACAGTAACAAATTAACCCTTGTCAAATGAGGGATCAGAGGAAAGGTGCTCTAACTCATGGCACTTTATGTAAAACACTGAGAGTTAGACTGGGGGCCTGCATATCTGTCAGTGCCCAAGAAGTCTTTTAGTTCAACCCCCTGCTCAAGGAAGGAACATCATGTTATATGTGTCCAAGGGGATCCTGAAATAAAATGACTCCAGCCAGCAGTGTGGAAAAGTGCTGCCAGGCAGGTAAGGAAGGAGTGCATAGAGAACATATAGTAAAGCCATGCATTCATTGTCATTAACAGATTCCACAAAAACTATCTTTAGATTATGTGCACATTCATGTATCTCACATATCCCGTCTAAACCACACCACACAAATGTTTGTCTTACCTTAAAAACTTGCACTAATGGAGAGTCTACAGTCTAAGTAATCTGGTCCTTGTTCAGTTTGCTTTTTCCCCATATGTCTAGTTCATGATAAGGTTACCACTCTGGCCATGTCTAGCCTGGAAATGTAACATGCCCACCACAGCTGTCCTCAGGCGTGCTATACAGGTCCATGAATGCCAGCTTCTGAACTGGAAGCAGAGCAGCTGCAGCTGCATGGCATGAAGGACATGTTAGAACTACTGAGGGACATGGCTGATTAGCATGGCTAAACTGCTTCTTGTCTGGGAGGCAGCAGGCATGGAGCTGTGGGCAATGCTTTTTGTTTAAGGAAATGCTTCTAAGGACAGGGATCAGGGACCAGTGTCCAGGGCACCCTCCATTCCAAGGGTAGTAGCCTGGCTGTGGCTCAGCAAGACGGACATCTCTGGCTTGCTCTTTTTCCAGGCCAGCTTCACAAGAAGGGGTGAAGGCTGCTCTCAGACCTGCCTATCTGATCACCTGGTAGTTAATGCTTTTTACTGGAAACTGGGAAGTCTCATAGTGAGAGTGGCCTAGAACCCAGCTCTCCTAGTTCCTGGACAAGTGCTCTACCCCTGAGGTTAATGGGCTGAAGGGTGGGAGTGCCCTTATCTTCTGGCTACTCAAGGTATTTCTATTCTTACAGGGAGTTACGTGCCTCTGCAGGGAGCACAACATCACAAGAGAGCCTAAGTGGCCACAGCAGATTCCTTCTGAGCATGGTCAGAAGGCCAAGACACGCTGCACAGTGAGAACTATCTAAAACACACATCAGTGGTCTTAAATGCCACTTATGCATCTACCTTTAAATGCCTTAAATGCAGAAGTAACACTTAGTGACCTAAACAGGAACGGGGCATTGGGTCAAGATGTCTGATAGAGGTGCGCTTTATTTAGAGGCCACAGTTCTGATAGATCTGCCTTAGATTACATGAACTTCTGCACAGTCCAGTAACTGGTTCCAACTGGCTCGTGCCGGAGCCTCTGAGAGGTACAGTACCCTGTATCCACCATGCTACTCACTTGTGTCCATTGGCTTCCACTCTCCTTCCCTGGACTCTTCATTTGATTTCTTCTGCCCAATTCCACGTAGACTCTTTTTCCAGATTTCCCAAATTCTCTCTACGTAACTCATATCCTAGTCAGATAAATTGCTCCTCCTTGCCCAGCCCCAGTGGTTCCCAACCCCTAGTCCCAATCTCTTTGTCTAGTGAGTCCCAGTTTCCTTTTCTAGCTCCTCATCTGATCACAGTCTATATGCAATCTCAGGAGCACCCAGTGTCCCCATGATACCTCTGTTGGTCTTCCTGGCTCCAAGTCACAGCCAGTCCCCAGCTCTATTAGGGTGAGTCTACTTCTCCCTGTCCAAGCCAACTTCTCATTAGATCCGTCTCCCACCCCCTCTCAGATGCACTTGGTCCCTTTGCATTCAAAATCAGGGAGCACCCTCCCCACTGCTTGGGTGCTAGCAGCCATTGAGAACACAAGAAAGACTGTTTTAGCATCCAGACCCAGTGGGGCATGCTACAACCCGCACTTGCAGTTGTTGTGAAAGATGTATTCAGCTTCAGGTGGGTTACATTTGGGGAGAATCGTCCAAGTTCTCAGCTGGGATAAAGGAGCTATTATTTTTAGAGGTTTTTAATCTGTCTGAATCTGTTCAGAGCACCATGGTACATCCCTGACACAAAGGTTACCTCAAATGCATACCAAATTTGTGTCCCAGCTCCAGAACTTGGGGTCAATGGAGCTTCTCAAAGAGAGAAAAATGGCACCAGAATGTTTTCACCATGGGCAAAACAGGATTTTTTCACTAGCTTCTTAGTCTTACAAATGACTGAATTGTTTTTTGCCTGAAATGTCCATTCTTCTTTTCCCTTTCCCCCACATCCAAAAATTAAAACTAAACAATCTCTCTCACACACAGCATAGAACATTTCTGCCCCAATAATTTATGTGTGGAAAAGCTATGGACAACTAAAAACAGGCCTTTATGACGAAAATAAGAATAATAATCCCTCCTATAATAGTATTAAGATACAGGTATAGACTAGTGGTCAGCAAACCTTTTGCTGTGGCAGGCTGGAAGGACCCAACTCAGGTCTGAAGTGAGCTTATGCTAAGACCTGGCTGTTGCCACTGCCTCTCTTTGCCACATGGCCATGGCTTGGGGGAAGCTCTGCATAGCCTAGGCATGGCACTGCGTGGGCAAAGCCCCCACCAACCTGCTGTGGCATGGTGTAGGTAAAGCCTCTTTCCACCCCTGCCACTGACACCCTGTGGGTTTGTGAGCCAGATCCAGCCTGCTGACCCCAAGCATAGGTTGATTTCTTACTAACTGCCCAGAGTACTCTTGCTCCTAGACTGCTGGAACAGCTATTTACTTTCTTTTCTGTGCCACATAAACTGCACTGGTCAGCTTGTGAGAAGGGAAAGGGCAAAGTTACAGCTCTGCCCACTCTCCAACCCTTCCCTCTCATTCCCTTTCTTTCTGCAGGGAGGTACAGGGAACCTCAGCAAGGGAGTCAGAAGAAACCCTGCACCGTGCTGCTGCCCTATCAGCGCTATCAGGCAAGCCACAGTCGCAACCCCAATAGTTGTCATATTATCTATCAGGAGGTGTCACTGTTACACAGTCACTCTCTGGTCATTAATAAACTATGAGTTCCCAATATTGATACCATCAGAATTTCTTAGCTTTGCTCACAAAACCAAATGCAAACAATATTCATCTTTTTATTATGTACCTGATTCAAACCACCCAAGAGAAGAAAATTTAGATTGATCTTGTTTCCTCTATGTCCAGGTCCTTCTCCCTTAGTTCAAACTAATTCTACATGTGCATGCCTCGGAAGTGCTTATGTACCATGATACATCCAAAGAACATTGAGGCAAGGACTGGACGTACGATATGTAGAATGGGAAACATCGACCTCACCTATTGGATTGTTAATGGAGCCACTATGATATGATTCATGGAGCTGATGGATCGTAATAACAAATCTGGATAACATAGTTTATGTTAATCCAAATATTACTAATGTAATTACTGACTCAGAGGAGCCATTGTAATGTCTTATGTCAGTGCTTTGTATTAGTTTCAACATGGATACACTTTGGACAGTGTTTACAGATTCATGGATATTAGGGGCTGGAAGAGACCTTATAAGATCATGGGGTCCAGCCCCCTTGTGCTTGGGCAGGAAAGAATTCTAGCGTCAGGTGACCCCAGCAAGGTGGGAGTCGAGATGTTTCTTGAAGACTACCAGGGCAGGTGACTGTACCACCTCTGGGGGGAGTTTGTTCCAGATCCTCGGCACTTGAATTGTGAAGAAGTTTTTCCCTATGTCCTACCTGAAGCATTCTTCAATCAGTTTGTGTCCACTGTTTCTTGTCTTCCCCTGGGGTGCCGTGGTGAACAGATGCTCTCCCAAGCCCTGATATATGTCCCTAATAGATTTACAGGTTGCCACCAAGTCCCCTCTAAGTCTTCACAAGCATCTGAACAAACATCCTGTTCTTCCATAGTTTCATAGTTTCTAGGGTCGGAAGGGACCTGAGCAGATCATCTAGTCCGACCCCCTGCCATGGCAGGAAAGAGTACTGGG
>NW_017728947.1:103643960-103666686 GCF_001723895.1 Crocodylus porosus
TGATGACCGCTTCTTTCCATTGGGTGTAAGCCTCCTTTTTAGCAAGGAGACATTCCCGGATGCTTTTGGTGAGCCATGGAGGCTTGTGTGCTCTCCTGCTCCCTTTGATCCTCGTTGGAATTACCTTCCTTTGGGCTTGGAGGATCGTCTCCTTAAGGAGCTACCACACTCCTTGGATACCTGGCTCCCCTCCCATCTGGGATCTCAGCGCTTCTCCAACTATCCTCCTTTAGGCACTCCGAGCTTGGTATTGCCCCTTCGCTCCTTGAACAGACCTCGATAACCCCGACAGAAGCTAGAGCCCACCTCTATTTCCTGCCTTGACAGCATGTGCAGCTGCATGGCCCTGCTGGGTCATCATCATTTGGCATGAGGGAGAACAAACAGGACAGTCATGAGTGATGCAACTACCCTTCTCTCAACAAGGAGCTGAATGTGCTCCTAGCAAGGGAGCAAGATCACAGGATTTGGAATCAAATCCTCCTTTTCCACACAGAGGCCGCATTATAAAGAATCCAGTGACAGGCCACATAAATAAGCTGGTATTTCCTTTAAAACAACAAACTACCACGAGCCAATTCAAAATAAAAGAGAAATACAGCAACATCTCACTGTTAAGGCCTTGAATCTACACTTGATCCATGGAGAGGAGTCACTCCACTTGTCTGGAGCCTGACTACCTCAGGGAAGTTCTGCACAGGCAGAAAACTGTGCCTGCATGCATTAAACTGCAGGATCAGGACTTAAAGATCAATCATCTTCTGTAAAGTCACATCATAAAAGCTGAATTTGACATCTTTTATTTGGAAGTCAGGAGCGCAGTGACCAAGTGACTTCAGAGGAGTGAGTTCAAGCCCTGCTCTGAATTCATGCCAAGGGCTCCTCCCAGTTGACCCAAATTTATATAGACCCATGGTCACTTGGGCTGGGGAGTCAAAGGTAACCAGACGTGATACTAGCCATGTCACTCCCTTCTGTGCCACTGGCTACAGAAGCTGGGGTGCCTTAATGGATGTGCTTAGTTCAATGGGGTCATTAGGCAAGGGTTAACCCTTGATCTTGATTTGGGAGTCACGCGGCAAGGAAAAATGAATAAATTTTTAGGCAACTCAATGAATAAATATTCTCTACTATTAAAATAAGTCTGTCATCAGATTATGTATGTTTCAATCAGGTATGAATCATGAATGTCAAGCCAGTTGGAGTTTATACCAGAAATAATGTAACCATTTTTATATCTGTGGGGCTGCAGCCTCTCAGCATCACACAAACACTAAATGCTCTGAACAACTTTTGTTCAGAATTCTAGAAAGGGCTTTTTTCTTTTTCTTCTGTAGAGAAAACCCCTAATCCATCTTCAAGGAACTGCAAGAGACAACTCCTATGATTTACCACCCCCACCTCAACAGAAGTACTGCTTGTTAATCCAGCAGGAAATAGCATTTGCCAGGATTGACAGCTGTGGATTTGTATTCAATTCCCAAATTAAAAACCAATGACAGGGCTGAGTTCAATAGAGTTGTCAAACAAAAATGAAGAAAGTAAAGAAAAAAAACACCCCCCCCCTTAAACTCTGCAGCCTTCTTGGTAAATTTGTACATATATTATATTTTGAATAATGGTAACAGATGCCTTAAATGGTGCTACAGCCTGTGTGGGAGATATAATGACAATAAATCCAGAAGCACATTTCCATCTGAAATTATTTAATTTGTGAGGTTTTTCATTCCAATAAGCATAAGTGTATTCTCCTCTTATTGCCATATTGTTTTTTAAGTGGTGCTAAAGATTGAATGTAAAAATCTTCGTTACTGAGATAGCAAGAATTCCCAACACGGATTTCATAAAAACCTCAATGAGGGCCCCGATCCTGCAAAAACAGTGGTACAAACCTTCTTGCTACAAAATTAGAACCCAGACTGTTCAACTCCTATTATCAATCAGAATAATAGAAATTAGATATGGAAAAGGCCAAATGCAGGAGGTCAGTTGGTTTTTCCTCCTAAGCATCAATCAGCAGAATTATTTCTTAGGATTCCTACCACTTTATCATCTCTCATCCTAAACACCCCCAACAACGTTGTTTCCACCAATTCCATTGGGACTCTATTAGATTAGAGAATAGAGCTCACTAGTCTGATAGCTCCAAGTCCAAATATTACCCCATTAATACCAGTTTACAATACCTTATCTCTTTCATTGGCATTTATACCTTTCATACCCTTGTGAATGACTTTTGTTTTTTTCCAAGTCATTAATTAAACCAGGAAAATCAATCTACTTAAGAAATTTCAAAAGTTGTCCTATAAAAATGATAAACTACAAAACACCATCTTGGCTGCTATTTACCTGTATGAAGTGATTCTCTTCAGGTTTGCAATGGGAACATCATAGCCACACTCCTCCAGGACTTCTTTACAAGCTATTTCCTCCAAAGACAGTTCTGGTTTGTCTACTATGCCAGCACAAAGCTCATAGGTTACTCCTGATGCAGCAGGTATGGGATTCGCTACAGGGTACCAGCACTCCTGGTCTTTATGTTGAAAGTCTTGAGGTTGGTGTCTTTCCATTTCACACATGTAAACAGCTAAAGAACATAGAAGAAAAAGAAGTATAAATGGATCTGGAAAAGCCTTCTTTTTTCTCTTCAAATGGTACCTTTCAAAAATAATTTGGCCATGCAAAATGGAACAAGGGCAGCAATAGGTACCATAACTCATAGATGAACACATTTAAAAAGGTGCTTCCATTGATGTTTGCACACAAATCACACTGACAGAATTTTCTGCATAATATAACTTGCTTTTGAATGCATTAATTCTCTTAGTTGAACAAAAAAGTGATGGGCCATAGTAACTAACCCCATAAGCAACTGGTGCATGTGACTTTTAACACTTTTTGGAAAATGTGTGCCCATGAAGGTACACGCATACTAGATAATGTTTAGATCTGAAACTGCATTTAGGTAGTAGCAATGGGAAGGCAGTAATGGGAAAAACAATTACACTACTTGGTAAAACTGAAATAGCCTTGAATTTTTAATTTCATTACTGCAAAATGGCTTTCTGAACATTGTTTCTACATACATTGATTTGGAAACCATATACATATTGCTAAAAGTAAGCATAGCTGGGTCAACCCAGAGATCTACTGCTCAAAACAACTTCCATTTGTTGTCCAATATCTGGATTTATTTTCCACTACGCATTTATCTTTGCTGGGAAGTTGGGTTGTACATTATGTACCAAGTGTACAATGATGAGTCTTTCAGCCTGTCAACTCAGCTGTTATTTGGAGAGGGTTATGAAAAGCATGTATGTTTGTTTGAAAAATCCTCTTTTGAACATATAGTTCCTTGCACAGATCCTTGAGTGGAATTTGCAAAGGACCTTTTGCATTAATCTAGAAACAGCTGTCAGTGTAATACACTCCTAAAGGAAATGCTAAGGGCCAGATTCTACAGTCTTTATGTCAAAAGTCCCATTGATGTCAACGATGGTTTTGCCTGGTTAAAGCTCACAAGACTGGGAGCTAAGACACAGAGTAGCACTATTAAAAATTTAAAGCCATTCTAACTTTGACAGATGTCATTTCCATTTGTCCTTTATTTGTAGTTTCTCGTCTTCACTCCCTTATTTTAATACATTTTGATATTAGGGAAAAACACTATTACAAATTTACAAAATACCAAACAAAAAGTCTGCCACTGTATCTAATAATATTTTTGCACACTCTGCTTCTAGCACACCTTCAAAAGGAGGGCTAGAGAGTGCTAAAGTAGCCTACAGGTTACGGCACTCTCCTGGGAGTTGGAAGATGTGGGTTTGAACCCCATCAGGGTATTGATGGTACTGAATATGGGTCTCCCACTTCCTGGGTGAGGGCTCTAACTACGAGGGTATATTATAATAAGTGGGCAACCAACAGGACCAGAAACTCCTTCTCCTCTTCTTAAAAAGAAAGCATCTAAAAGGCATGTTGTGAGGGGTCCAACCTAGCTGGCATGTGTAAGGTGGGTCAGAAACATGTATAAGAGACATTCTTCTGAGGCCCTAATGCTTTTCACAGGTTAAGCCAAAATTTTCCAGTCTGACCTGCCATTTGGACACTAGGCACTGATTACTGCTTTTGCAACTTTTAGGAATGGCATGAGACTAGTCACAAGGATTTATTGGGCAGCTGTTTAATGCCATTGTGGTGTGAAAATAAGTCTTTTGGGTATTGGTGGACAATACATTTAGAACAGAAGCAGACACTTCATTTATTAAATTAGAACAAATATTGAAGATAATGCTGAGATGCACACAGGCCCGGAGCAGCAGCCCTGATACAGCCATAGTGCTCCAACAATATGGAGTGTTCACAACGTATCATGATTAACAATCCAGGATTTAATCACGTTTTCTGAACTTTCAGCATGGAAACTCCTGAATAACTTCCTTCCTGCACAGCTGAGGCAAAGGCAAGACAGCTGAACAGGTGATATTAGTACCCAAAACAAGCTCTCCGAGGTGACTGAAACCAAGAGGCTTGTTTAGTCTCCAAAGCAGACGAAAGGGAGACAGCAATACCGATTTGGAGAGACTCCTGGAATTTAGCAGACTGGGAAAGAAACTAGTTTTGCTGTTTAAGCTTTCCATTTCTCATGTTTGCACCAATTCTCTGGGCACCTTGTGAAGCAGAACATGGCTTGTATGTCAAGTCTTTGGTGCTATTTATTTTGAGTCACTGGAACAACAAACAACCCACTGAAAGGCTGTTACACTTCACTGGAAAATCCTATGGCATATGTCTAGTGGTACTAATGTGAGTCTTCCCTATTTAATTAAATTTGGAAAGGCGTGGTCAGTCGCCTACCGAAACAAACAACGCCTTGACTTTACCCCATGGAGACGTCTTCAGAGAGCCATCCCGGACATGACTGCAGGAGTCTTTCTGCTCTTTGTTTTACCAGAAGGGTCAACTGGCTGGACTTGCTGGTCCATCTGAGAGGGGGCTAGTTCATCTGTCAGGCCACACGCACAATGGACACACTTAGTAATTAAATGTGATGTGCTGTATCCCCTTTCCGTCGGCAGTCTGACAAGGGAATGCAGAGATTCTCAGCCCTTAATTTATGCATTGCTCTGTGCCACCAGGCAAGGGGCAATGGATCCGAACAGAATAAATACTCTGGATGGCGTGGCAGTGGACAGTAGCTGTCATTGACTGTTTGACTGATCATTCACTCAACTTCCTGACCACATTCAGGACCCTCTCCAGTCTCTGAGATTATAGCACCAAAACAAACAGGCTTTTTGGGATCCCTACACTGAGCAGAAACTGACCCTCCCGGGGTGCCGCATAGCTGTGGTCTCTGCTTGGCTAGATAATGTATCGAATTCAACTTATTTAGTTTTCTCTGCTTTATTTGACTAGGGACAGCCTATTTTTATATTGACTTGGCTTATTGTTCTTCTCTTGATATAATAAATGTATTCTGAAAAAAACCAACCCCACATCTCTGACATTCATAATGGCAAAACTAATTTTATCGTGTGTTGCTCCTGATTCAAAGATAAAATGTGTCCATCTCTGCCTTGCATATTAAAAGGCTCATATGGAGAACTGAACTTTATGCCCTCAGCTCATGAGTAAATTTCATACTCTGTCATTTGAAAAAAAAGGTGACATACAAGGATGTTTGCAGCTAGAGCTGCCTATGAACGTCTCAACGAGAGCAACAGCCGTACAAGCAGTTTGTATTTGGTTGGCAAATAAAAGACATAGGATTTTAAATACGCATATAAATAAACTCTGTTTCTTAGAATTGGCAGGAGTGTGCTGAATGAGCTCGAAATTGTAATAGGGCTGCCTTACACTGAACAGCCTGTCAATCACCATCAGCAAGTGAGGATGGTAAGACGCTGCACCAGAAAGTTTCTAGTGAAATGGTCTTGAAACAGTCTCTTAGCAACAGAGAGTAAAAAGTCTTTTAGACATCTTAAAAATAAATAAATAAATGAATAAATATGCTCAGAGTTATACATTTTATTTTTAACCTCCAAAAAAGTAAATATTGCCAGTAGTTATAACAACTGATACAAAAAGGTTGACATTAATTTAAATAGATTGCCTCTTAGACTAGAAATATACATTTTGTAATGAAGAAAGCCAATAATCCACTATTACTTTGTCATAGAATAAAACAAACCTTCCCACATATTTATGCAACTTGTATCAATATTCCCTAAGTGTAATTCTTGCTTTCAATTTCCAAGTATATACAGCCTTGCTCTATATAAGATTTTTAAAAATCAGGATTGTAAAACCTCATGTTGCCAGGCATAAGTGGTCTGATAATCACAAGAGGTCAGGAAGAAACTTCCCATATAGGCAAATTATTCTGTAATTGCTTGGTATAGGGATATTTGCTAGCCCCCCCAACCTCTGAGATGCTTGGCCATGGCTAAAGCTAAGGGCAGAATACTGGGCTAGCTGAATCACTGGTTTCATCTGGAAACACAATTCTTGTGCTTAGGAATGCTGATCTACTGAATAGTGGGGCCAAAATAAAATGGAGTAGATATGGAACAATGATTTTATCACAAGTATTGATAGACCCAACAACTTTTAATGACTAAATCCTTAATAGTTTGTTTCATTTGACAGAAAAGTAAAGATTTAAAAAAAAAGAAAAAAAGAAAAAGAGGAGGATTACCTGGGCGGAACTGCTTCACCACAACAAAGCACTGCCGGGAAGTGTTAAAGATCAGGATTGACACGCTAAGGGAGAGGGGAAAAGCACAGATCAATGCACTAGGTAGGATAAGTACACCATTATTACTTTTACATCTCATGAATTTTCACTATATAAATGTACATGCGGTGTATTATTAAAGCTGCTTTGCAAAAAAAGGGGCCAAGCCGAACTCAACTGATTGCACTGGCTTTTGGCTCAGGTGTTTTGGCACACCCCAGAAGTGAACTTACCTGAACAGAAGTAGTTTTTTCAGCAAATAAAAGACTTAGAATTTGGTTATTAAAACATAACAAGAGGAAAAGCTTCTTCTAAAAGCATTGAATAATCTCTGATATCAGGGGAGACACATTGGAATCACATCCCAGCACTTGGAAGAAAGACCACTGAAGTTAAGGGGCTTGCATGGGCACAGAGACCCTCCTGTTTGTGATCCTCTGATGAGAGAAGGCTTTAAAATAGGTACCACATCTTAAAATCAGCTTACGTACAAACTCAAATTAAAAGCAGTTTTAGATGTTAAGATACTGTTTTTAAGATGGTGCCCATGCTTATTACCCTAACATCCTACCTGTTTTGTTTTGCCTAGTTTCATTATGCTATTGGTGAGTTCATTTATTATTATATATAAGTTGTACAGGTTTTCAAAACAGTAAGATATATTGACAATGCCATATTTACAAGCTGCAGTCAAACTTTCAGCGTTATTTGAATGAGAGATATGGCAGATATTCATGCTTATGACTTGACTTAATCACAGTTTTTCACAGGGTGCTGACAAGGGTCTGGAGCCATTTTATGTTTATGAAAAACACCCACCATGCTTATTGTAGCAGTGCATAAGGACTGATCAAGAGTAGGAAGTCCAGATGTTAACATTTTGCATTTATGGCTGCTACACCCAAAGGCCTCTACTGGATATTTATGGCTCATGTCCCAGGAGATGTCGTCTGCAGGAGGTTTTAGAGTGAGAAATTTTGGGGTTATTTTGTATTGAATGAATACTAATTTTTAATTACATATATAGAGATTCTGTAGTCCAATATTAGGGTATTTGCTAATAATGAGGACATCTACATGAGATGCTTTACTGGACAGTGGACTAAATTGCACAGTAAGTTGTTACCATGTAACTGTGTGTAGCAGCTAGTGCTCAGTAAATTAGTCTACTATGCAGTTAGCTAGTACCTGTGAATACAGGTACTAGATTACCTGTGTAGTAGTTACTGTGCAGTAGCGCTCATGTAGACACTGACCAGGAACAAATTTGTTTGTGATCAGCCTAAGCAGCAGGGGCCACAGGTGACAAGGAGCTCTCCATCTCTGGTTCTGTTCAGCTTCTGACTTCTCCCATAAACCAGGAGCCAATAAGTGCTGGGACTGGGGAGCAATCTGCTCCCTGTTCCGGTGTGGAGCTGGCAGCTCTGGGGGGTTAGCAGGGGCTAAGACTCCTCCATGCCATGCAGAGCTGCTCCGGAGGGCAGGCAGGGACTGGGAACCCAAGTAGGGCAGCTGGCAGCAAGCCCTGTGCTCCTCAACCTGGAGTCTTGCCAGCATCTACCCCATACCCCACACCTGATGGGCATGGGGCCAGGAACGCTCTGCCCACTTCAGGGGCAGCTGTCTTCTGGCCTTGTGCACATCAGGTCCCTTCCCAATGTGCATGGGGCCAGGAGTCAGATGCTGATGAAACCAGCAGAGCTGTCCTGGACCTGTGGGCATTGGGACTGGCCCTACGCCCCTTACCAGGCTCCAGGTGAGCACCAAGGGGAGCCGGGAGCCCCCCCTGGCCGCTGCAAGGGGGCAGAGCAGGGCAGGAGAAGCCCTGTACTGGGCTACTCCCAACAGGGAGAACATATAGACAGTGCTCCTGGGCATAGGTGTCGTGTAGGGCGGCATGGGGGGGCATGGCCCCCCCCCGAAATTGGACCTCATCACCTGGGGAGTGCCAGCCAGTGCCCCCTCTGCCTCCCCCCTGCCCAAGAAGTGCCAGCAGCACTTCTGGTTTTGATGGCAGCACTTCTGGTTTGCCACCAGCGCTTCTGGGGTCAGTGATTGGCGATCGGCCGCTGGGGGACCCATCCTCCCTACAGATCTAGGAGGCATCAGTCGCCCACGCTCCCAGGGAAAGCTTACTGCACAGTATTTTATTAATGTGAATGAATAGCAGGCACAGAAGTGCCCAATGTGTACTAATGGAGGAGCAGATGTTAAGTCTGAAGCTGTAAAGGATTTTTAGTTCTCTCAAGTTTTGGGCACTGTTCTTATAGGTTCCAGAGCCGTCCTGTTTTACTGCTTTAAGTTTCTCTGATTTATGACTATTTTGTCCCTGTGAGAATAATGTTATTTGACTGCTGTTCTAATGAGCTTCCTTTCTTTTGAGTCATGGCTACAAGACTGTGAAAGTCATCTGAAAAGCTGAGGCAGCCATCTAAAGTTCGAGGGGACTGCAGAGACTCCTTGAACAATACACTTGCCTTCAAGATTGCCTTATGCCTCTTAGTGAAGCACAAGCTCTTTTTTACTTGGATTTTTTTAGTGCATCACATTTTAATAACTTGCATCAACTCATTAAAATGAATCAGCTATTAGACATTATTTTTCCTAGGAGTCAATCACTTGAGACTTTAATGGAACAGATGGGAAAACTAAAAAACAATCTGTCAAAATTGAGGAACAAGATCAAATTAAACTAGAACAGAGTAGTAGCAAGTTATTACAATTGTCTGCCTCTCACACCATCTTGAGACAGGAGGGTACAGAGACACTACAGAGCTGCAGAACTTTCTTTTTAATTACATTTCATTTTCTTGGAAGATGACAGACAACTTTGAATATTAATTTACAATTTTTTTTTAAATGACAAAAGACAAGTGCTAATATTCCCTGATGGATCTTGAGAGCCACAAGCCAACAGGTTCAAACTGAGCTCTCAGAAATGAGTCTGTTATAAGAAAAGTGTGATTTGGTATTTTTTCTAACTCACCAAAATACCTTATCCATGACACTAGGAAATAGATTTTCATAGTTTATGACATGGTCTGTATCTTCTTACTTGTAAAATGCCTTATTTTGTTAAAGGATTAGGCAGTTGAAGAATCTATTAAGTGGGGACAGATTTTCAAAGTGGATCTGCATAGATCAGTGGTTCTCAAACAGGAATCTGTGACAACCTGTCAGGGGTGCCAAATCACTGGTGATGCCACCATGGCTACAGCCAGATGAAACTTTCCTGTGCACCTTGGTTTCTAGCAGGTATATTACCGGAAGTGCAGCCAAACCAGAGAAGTTGTGATGGAAATTGGCACTCCTGCCTCCACTGGGTTTATCTAATAACCCTACTGCAGGCAAGAGCACAAACGCCTGCCACAGCCCCTCCTGATCCAGTCCAAGACACACCTCCCAGAAACAGAAGGCATGGGGGACAACTCCATGTGGTTGTGACACCAGCAATAGAAGCATCTATCTCAAAGCTGCCACATCCCTGCTGTCACTAGGAGGAACTGTCCTGCACGCCTGCTTCCAGGAGGAGTGCATGTAGCTGCACTGGGAAAGGCAGTGGCATGAAGGGTATACTTACCTGCTTATCAGATAAACCTAAAGTAGGCAGGCATGCATGTGTGTGCTGCAGCCCTTTCTGGTCTGGTTTTTCATGAGACACAGCAGGCACTTTTAATTGGTGGTAGTGGCAGCATCCAGGTTGAGAGACACTGAGGCAACACAACAGTGAATCTCAACCAGGGTGTCGCCAAATTCAAAAGTTGTGGAGGATGCTTTGACTCAAACAGTTGAGAACCACTGAATCAGAGCATTGTCAGAGCCCCCAAACAGCCCCACTGCTTTCTGGACTCTATGTGGGTGCAATAGCTCAAATGCAAGATTCAGTTGCAAGGTCTGGCCTGCTGAGTGCATATAAAAATTCCTATTCTTTCTGAACTTCAAATCAGTCATTTATATACAAAAAAATGAAAAAAAAAACCCTTTATTTTTTGTACAGGATATATGCAGCAGAACAGAAGTCATCTATTGCCAAGACAGTGCTGCACTCGTGTTTTAATGAGTGAGATATTCCAATGCATTCATGTGTGTTTGATATTTCAAGGCAATTTCTTAAAAGAGCATTAAGAGCTAAAACTTAAAGCCATCTATACAAATCTACATTTCCAAATGATAAATAAAAAGTAAAATAAATGAGAAAATGGAACATTCACAGCAAACCTTGGGAAAAATCTTTGGCATCATAATACACAAAAGATTAATCCAGCCCAAGGTTTATGTTATCAGAGCAACGACACAGAACTACAAGAACAGGAAAACAGTAGACTTTCCTTGGAATGTATGAGGCCTACACAGGAATTTAATCTGCCATTGACATCAAAGGCCTTAGCTTAACAATAGACTTCATGTGCTCGCATGCCAAAAAGATGCATAGGATTTATTTTTGTTGCAGCTCCTTTCCTGGAGAATTTAAGAGTCATTCATGAGGAAAAGTCGTACCAGATGTACTAGGATGATGGTAGACCCAAGGCACTTTTAAAACACCAGTAGCTACAGAATGAGCATATGGATAAAAAACAATGTTCTAGCTCACACTGCAGGTAAAGGCCCCAGGAGCAGAAAATTTCTCAGTTCATTCCAGGAGTGGGCTATAGCTTGCTTCTACTCAGAATACTTGATCCACCAGGTATTATGGATCACTTTGGTTCTGAAAGGAGGCACAGTCCTTCCCCGTGTTGTCCTCCCAATGAGTTTGATAATCCTGTTTTACACTGCTTTAACACCTTTTGTTATAATTATTTCAACACCTTTTGTTATAACTAATATTTAAACAAAGACATTAAATGTTTTAATTGTTTGGGATGGTTTAAACAGAGATGATTCTTTCAGGGCAGAAGGAGGGACGAACTGACATTAAGGTTCTTTCCAGACGTATTTGTCTATGTGTCTAGAGAGGGTGGAGGTCTTTCAAAGAAGGCTCCCCGTACTTACTGGTTTCCTGAAAAAGATCTGAGATCCTGTTACATTTTTCCATTAATACATGCAAAACTGGTGGTAGATTTATCATGCTAAGAATGCAAGGGTGTCCCTACATGTGCACTTTAATGTGTGGTAGCCCATTTAACTGTGCATTACTGTGTCATGGCAAAAACAGTGCTAATATGCTAATGTGCAATAAAATTAGGCTACTGCACATTAAGCATCACTAAAAAAGTGCATGCTTTTGCTACTCCACTTTAGGGGTGCTAAATTTAATGCGCAGTTGCAAAAGCACATAATGAATGTGTAGACGCACCCAAACATGCTTAATACTGCACCTAAGGTGCATCTTTGAAGGCAAGGCAATCTAAAATTTAATAACTGCAAACTGCAGTTGATGTGGAGCTAATGTATAATACTAAAACAAAAGTATAACGTGTGCCTAATATTAGGGCTTTATTATGGCATTTGTTCAAAGACAATTAAAATAAAATGACCAATACTTTCAGACCAGGAAGTAATACTTTTATAACATTATTTAACCAAATTTGCTTTGCAAAAGCCATGAGCATGTGTACTTTCAGATCTTCAGCAGGTATTTTTGGTATGGCCCCTTCTTTGGCAATCTTGTATGTTGATGATCCATCAGTTGTTGACCTGGGTTGCAGTTAATCCATAAGCAATTGCTAACTGCTACTAATTGTTTTCCATTAGATGAAAACAAGATTTTAAAATCCCTTGATGGATTAAGATTGTCCTATAATGTTCCCTAGCTTTCCTAGCAATAGAAACCTTACAAAAAGAATGTGGTTCTTACATGTTGTTTACAAGTGACGAATATGACTATGGTAGCGGGGACTTTAGAGAGAATATATTGCTCTGAACATTATTTACGATCAGATTTTGAAGGCACTCACCTATCTTCGGTGAAAAAGCGAAACAAATTATAAGAACTCAAAATGACATGGTAAGAAATACAAAGATGGTGTGCAATGATAAGAGGGGAAGAAATGTTATCAGTCAGTATCACTGATTCTCACAAGATATCTAGTACTAAGAATTGTCTTGGTACAGTTAGAAGAAATAACCTAATACAACACGCAACCACAAAAATCCCTGTAGAAACAATCTATTGTAGATTCAACCCTGTTGGAGAGCATGTGGATATAAAACAGACATGTGACATACATTTGCCAGGATGAGTTTGAAAAGGAAACCTAAATGAGAGCAAAAAGATCAGATTAGAAAGGGATCAGAAGGGGAATCCAGAATGTTTTAGTTTAGTTTCAAATATTTAAATGCTAAAGCATAATCTGTTTTTTATTCAAATTTATAAGACTTCGGGGGGTTTTTTTGCTCAGACTGGGCACATCTATACTAATGCTTTATTGCACAGTAGACTAATTTACTGCTCAGTAAAGTGTCACCATCTATACATGAGCCACAATTAGGGCACAGTAGATTAATTTTACTCTGGCATATAATAGTTCCTTCAGACACAACTACTTTCCAACAATGCAGTAAATTACTGCACTTAAACGCACATGTAGACAGTGACGTTGGGCTGTTTACTCTGGCTCAAATTGCACCAGTTTATTCAGTCACATTAATCACACATGTACATGTGTCCACTGTGTTGAAAACTAGAACCAAAAGTCTTCATATTGTTCTCCTTACTGACCATTAGTAAATCTTGCAATAAATAAATAATGCCTTTAATAAGTAAGTTACAGTGGATGCATCTACACATTCAGTCAAGCCAATGCAACAAACTCTGGTGCAGTTTGTGCTGGAGTTGGTTGCTCCTGGGATCAGCATCTGCATATGTGCCCAAGACAGCAGCAGTCTGAGTCAGTGCAGAGCAGCTATGGGCTGGCAACATGCTCCAGGGATCAGCCCCAAACTCCAGGTCGTGGCATTGGGTGGCAGAGGGGCTGGCTGGGGTATGAGCGTACCGAAGTGCAGAGCCATGCAGCAGGCAGCTCCTGCACTTTAGCACCCTCATGCCCCAGCCAGCCACAAATCTGTTTCTGTTCAGTAAATGACTCTGCTGTAAGATAGTACAGCCTTGAAAGTACTATCTTATGACAGAGTTAATTAATTTACTGCACCCTAGTACTGGAGCATGTGTAGACAGTAATGCTTTACTGCAGAGCTAAGTAGTCAACTCCACAGGAAACTGCATGTGTAGATGCACCCAGTGAGATAAAAGCAGTTGCAGCAAAACTGTAATTTTACTGTTCGTGTAAGAAATGTCTCTGTGCAATTACAAAGAAATATAATTTCTTTTGAACTCTAATGCAATCTAAACAGAATTGTCACATCACATATTTTTCATGGTGCAGACTTCAGAGAGGCTTATTCTACCTTGAGCAAGAGATCCAAAAACTTTTTTGTGAACATAAAAGATTAGGCAATTGCGTTCAGAGCTATTATCAATTTTTATGAAAAATATCTGTACCTGCTATTGAAATTTATACTGTAACATCTGAAGTGCTTTAATCAGACAAGTACCTAGTATCTTAAGCTAGGGAAAACATGGTCCCTTAATTTTCAGAACAGACAGTGTAATAAAGCTGCAGCCTTTGATTATCCTCCAGTGCAACTCCTTCAGTTTCCCAGAGCTTTAACTATAATGCAGATAGTCCCAAGATTAAATGTTTGTTCTTGCACATTCTTTATTGGTTAATTTAAGTCTTCCTTCAAAGCATTTTACATTTTACAAAGGCCAACACAATCCACATGGCTGCTTAAAATGCAGCCTACTACAAAAGCAAAGCTATAAGCTCCTGACAAAAACATTCAGCCTTTCATACTAATCACAGTTAAGGTGGATTTGGCAAAAGATAATTAGAGGGGTCTAAGAGGCTTCTGTATTATGATGAAATTTCCAAGTTATTTTTCAATACAATTTAAACACATTTAGTATTAAGTAAACTCTGCATAAAGTGATAAGACAAGTACATTTAAGAAAACAAACATTACTTTGGAAAAAATCAAAAGGAAGATTTGTCTCTTTGTAAATCTAACTGCCACAGGAAGTTGCTCATGACACCATAAAACAGGAAGCATATGTTTGGTTAATCACCAGGTTAGTGGGAGAATGAATTGTGGCAGTTATTTAAGACGTGTTAACAACTCCATGTACATATCAGATAATATAGTACCTACTGGTAAAGCTCCAAGTTGGTCATCATTTCTTTAATCAGTCTAGCAAAGAATGAGGTGCAGCAAAACTTCCTGAAATAAATAACTGCTTTCCACCACCCAATTCCCATGTAATAAAGGAAAAATATATGCCATAAATTCAACAACAGAAATGAGACATCAAGGTTGCTTACTTATAATCATATAGTGCAGGGCTGTTCAACTTCAGGGCAGCTCAGAGCCACTGTCTGGGACCAGTTACCATGTCTGGGTTTTCCTGGGCACATATGCTCTTTTTAGATTCTCTGATTTCCACTCAGGCAGTTTTTTGAAATCTGAACCAATGCTGGGGATTTTGCTCTGTTCTGCTGATGGGAGCAGGGAGAGGGCTATTGGAGGCAGGGGATACGGCGTACATGTGCGTGCACACATGCATGTGACCAGCATGCAGCCAGGCAGGGTGGTAGAAGCAGCTTCAGCAGCTGGATGCTGGTAAGTCTATGGGGAATGGGTTCGGAGGGCCAGGGCTTGGGAACTGTGTGGATGGGGGGTGTGGAAGGGATGTATGCGGGGCGGGGGGCGATGCCTGGCAGCACTGGGGGAAGCTGTCCGGGTGCTGGGGCTCTGGCAGGGTTGGGGGGCAGTGCCTGCCCCTCCAGTGGGGGAAGATGGTGGGTGAGGCCCTTTGGGGGCAGCAGGGAGCTTCATGCCTGGACTGGAGGGGGTGGGGCAGCTAGGAGATGCTGCGGGGTGGGGCATGGCCAGGCTGCTTGGCACTGCACAGGAGCCCCAGTCCAGGGCAGGGAGTACCACAGGCCTCCTCTCTTCTTCCCTCCTGCCCATGCTGGGGTCAGACTAGCTTTGTTGCTGTCTGCACAAATCAGAGTCACTGCTCTCTGGCCTGGTTAGGATGGGTGCAGCTAGGGGCCCCTGCCAGCAGGGCTGGGTGAAACAGGGGGCTGCAGGTCGGGAGTGAGGGGCACCAGCAGGGATGGGGGACTGCAAGTCAGGAGTGAGGGGCACTAGAATGGCCTGGAGAGGGGTAAGGCACTGTGGGTCAGTAGTGAGGAGCAGCAGCAGGGATGGGGCAGGGCTGTGGGTTGCGAATGAGGTGTTCCCCCCTAACAAGCTTCTTTTTTGGAACTGGAAATATAGTAAGCCTAGTTTAGGGGCTGAATGCTGCCCTATTCTGGGCTCTCTCCCACTATGCCCCAAATGGCATGTACAGTGCGGGCAGTCCAGCTCCCTCTCCCCAACTCCCTGCAGTGCACAGGTAGCCTAGTTCCCTCCCTCTTGGCTATGCATGCTGTTTAGCTCCTCCCCCTCCTGGTCACATGTGCTGTGTGGGCAGCCCAGCCCCCACCCTCTCACAGCACAAGCAGCCTGGCTCCCCTCTGCCAATTTGCAGCACTCCCCCACTCCATCCTGGCCACATGTCCATCTGCAGTGTGTGTAGCATGGCTCCTACCTCTTGTGTACAGCTTGAGTGGCCCAGCCTCCTTCCCCACCAGCACCTCAATCCCCTCCCACTACACCATGTGGTTGGGAGCCCCAGGAGCAGGGCAGGAAGTACCAGCCACAGGAGGGTGGGGGAGCCTGAAGAACAGGGCTGCTGTGGCAGAAGGAGAGGTAGTGGCAGCTATGTCAGGAGCCTGCAGGCCACATGCTAAACTTTTGAGGGCCAAAAATTGGACAACCCTGGCATACTGTATATGTCATACCTTAGCCCATATACCAGGATACCCTTGGAAATGAGACCTTGCATATTACTGAGTCCAGCAGAAGGCAACAAAAAAGTTTAGGAGGCTGGGGCATGTGACTTCTGAGGAGACGCAGATGGAAATGGGCTTATTTAGTCTACAGAAGAGAAGACCGAGGGGGGATTTAGCAGCAGCCTTCACCTACCTGAAGGGGGTTCAAAAGAGGATGGAGCTGGACTGTTCTCAGTGGTGGCAGACGAAGGAGAAATGGGTTCAAGTTGCAGCAAGGAAAGTTTAGGTTAGATATTCAGAAAAATATTCTCATGAGGAAAGTAGTAAAGCACTGGAACAAGTTACCCAGAGAGGTGGTGGAAGCTCCATCCTTGGAGGTTTTTAAGACCCAGTTAGACAAAGCCTTGGCTGGGATGACTTAGCTGGGGACGGCCCTTCTTTCAGCAGGGGGTTGGACCTGAGGTCTCTTCCAACCCTCATTTTCTATGATTTTACTGGGATTCTACTGATAAAATATTTGACTACATAAATGCAAGTTTTAGTCTAACTTTTTCAACTGGATTCAGTAAAACTTGTTGGGGGTTATCTGTAAATGACATCCTCTCCCCTTCTTAATTATTTGTGAAATCATTCTATTTTACCAACTGTCTAACATAAGAAGTCTAATTTTCTAAAACTTATTCATTAAAATGGCAAAGATAAAGTTTCAAAGCAAAACCAGATTATATGATGGGGAAAGGAAACTAAACAATTCAAGACATATATACCAGTTAGAGAACATGATTTAACCATTTTTCACATGCATAAACAATCTACTTTTTTTTAGAAAAATAGTCAAACTTCCTTCAGATATAATTATTTAACCTCATTACCCAAAATCAGGAACAAATGAAGAATAAGGAGTGAAGATCAAAATAGTAGCTACTTCTTAAACTGTAACTATGATTATCTCTCCATGATGCATATATGACTACAACAGTTTCATTTTTTTCCTTTTTGGATGCTGTTCCCAAGAAAAGTCAGATTTTTGCACATCTGGACTTAAGAACATCTTCAGACAATTGCCAATGCAATCCAGGGCCCATAATCTCACCAGGTCATGCCTAAACTTTAGGGCATATCCACAAGATGAATCTAGGACTTGAACCAAAGCTACATGAGTCAACACAAAGAGTCTTGTAGACCTCAGTGAACCTCAGAGGATATATTTGTATGCACTGAACAGTTTGTCCCAAATTTTCAAGATAAGTATCTGAAGTCTGGCCCCCTAAAACTGTACTGAGACATTTATGTCCGATTCATCAAAGCACTTTCTGTATGTGCTTAAGTATGTGGAATTAATCAAATACTCCAAGCTAAGTGATATTTAACTCCTTTACTGAATCAAGGATCTAAATATGCAAATTAACAAGTGCTCTGTGTATGTGCCACTCTGAATGACTTCAGTGATATAACATCACTAGCAATTGTGTAGATATTCGAAACTAAAACGGGCAGTTTTAGAAAACTTAGGTTAGATTTTGAAAATCTGCTCCCTGGCTTTGTATTTTTTGCACCTACTATTTCAAAACTGCAAAAAACAGTGAGTTCAGTTTTAGCCACTGCTATTAGTTAGGCATCACTGATCCTGAACTGAGGATGTAACAAAATGATCATACATCTAAATGAGGGGTATCAAATGGATCCAGCCCATGGAGCTGCCCTCTTTGGCCTGCCAGACTACTGGTATGGCCAGGAGGAATGGCCTGATGCAGAATGGCAATCAGTGGCAGGAGGATGAACAAGGACTGGCACCACCCTGCTCTCCCTCTGGCCGCTGTGCTGGTCGCCACTGCTGCAGCCCTACCTCCCTAGCTGCTGGCACTGCTATGTGCCACATGGTGGAGCTGGAGTTGTAGGGGGTACACGGCAGTGGCAGTTCCGACATGGGGCATGTGGCGGGGACCGGAGCAGCTGCCAAGTGCTTCAGTGTGGATCTGGAGCTGCCTCTGTGTGCTCTGGGTCTGAGCTGGAGATGCTGTTGCAGCACGCTCCAGTCTGGAGCTGGAACTGGCACTGTGCGCTCTGGTCTGGAGCCAGAGCTGCTGCCACGGCCCAGTGCTCCAGTCTGGAGCTGGAGATGCTGCCATATGCTTCACTCCGGAGTCAGAGCTGCTACTGCCAATACAGCTTCCTTGTCCCGTAGTTGAGGGCTGGCCCCCAAAGTGTCTCTAGTCTGGATCCAGCCCAGGGCACAAGGTGAGTTTGGCATCCCTGAACTAAATGATAGCAACAGTGCCGGGAGAACTGCTGACAAACAAACAAGCTCTGTCAAGCCTGAGCTGAAAATTAGGTCCTAAGTACATTCTACTTGCAAATACCATATGAACCAAATCATATAATTATCCAGGTTGAAAGGAAACTAGCAGGTTACTTGGTTTGTTTCTTCTCATAACAGCAGGAAAAATTTAATTATCCCAATATGATCCTTGATAAACAAGTGCCAAGTCTTGGCTTGAAAAGCACCAATGACAGTGATTACACAACATCCCTTGTAGACTGTTTTATGGCTTACCTCTTCCTGTTGTTTAAGAGGAGTCCATACTATCTTACCTGAAATATTCCTCCTGCAGCTTAAGACCATAACCCCTTGTTCAGTCTTTCTTGACCAATAACGATGATTGTTTCCTGTCTGCTCTATGACATTTCTTTACATACTTGTAAAAAACCCCAAAAAACCCAGCCCTTTCCTCAGTCTTATCCTTTGTTCAAACACGTCCAGTTCTCGTAACCTTTCCTCTTAGATACTACATCCATCACCATTTTAGCATTTTTGTTCCTCTTCTCTGAACTCTCTCCAGCTCGTATTTTTAATATGCTTTACTTGCCGCATTATCATTTGAAACGTGATCATAAAAATGCCTGTTGTCATCAATTCACAAAATGAAGGCATTAATTACAAAGAAAAACTAGGTTTGTGGTGCAGCAGCATGTTATGGCATATAGCTGTATACCTTCACTATAAAAGGATGTTAAAAAAATAAAATGTATTAGTTTTCAAGTATATAAGATAATTCACATATAATATGACTGACCTGAGTAAAATTTCACAATGTATAATAATCAGGGATCTTGGCTTTCTCTGTTTAAAACCCACAAATTCTCTGATTTAACGCCCACCACCCGCCCCCTGCCAATTCTCCAATTAAAATAAAAAACCCCAAATCCACATTTTTCCGTGATTAAAATGAAATGCTACTATATGCATAGAGATCAGTTGGACATAATGTTTAATTGATATATTTACAATTATAAAGCAATTTGGAAGCCTCCCAGTGCCACAATCACTATAATAAAATAAATTATAAATACCTATACATTTTGGCATTTGATTTTGGGCTTTTTATCATGGAAAATCAGAACTCCTCCTGCTCTCTTTGCTAACCAGGACATGGGTCCAGCTGTGGCTGTGCCACCCACTGCTTTGTGGCACTGAGCAGCCCTGATATGCCAGTGCCCTGCCCATGCTACTGCTTCTCAATCCTGACCCAAAGCCCTCCAGTCCTGATGGTGCCCCTCAGTCCCCCCACCCACAAGCCCCTGGCCTCCCATGGACAGCATGGCAGGAGCAGAGCGGGGATGGGGGGGCAGGCTTGGGCAGGAGGCGCAGCTACTCACTGCTGCACGTACTCCTGGGGTAGGGCATGGAGGGCACATGCCCCCTCCTCTGATTTGTGTACAGGGAGGGTGCAGGCTGAGGACTTGGAGCTCCCCATCCTGCAGCCTCTCCCCAGGGGCCTCCATGGCTTAGTGGGCTCGACCTGGCGTAGCAGAACAAAACAGGGCCAGGCACAGCCCCGTGCCACCATGGTGAGGTGCCCTCCGAGCTGCCACCTCTGCTGCTGCTGGGCGGGAAGGGAGCGCTTCACGATGGCAATGCAAGGCTCCGAGCAGTGGCAGCATTGAGCTTCGCCACCCAGTTGTGCTGTGCCTTGTCGGGTCCCACCTGCTGGAATGTGGAGGTCCCAGAACGAGAGCAGCAGGATATGGAGCCCCAAGCCTGCAGCAGGCAGCCTGCTCCCGACCTGTGCACAAATCTGGGGGGCACATGCCCCCTATGCTGTCCCCAGGATGGTGCACAGAAGCAGGAGCTGCAACAAACATCCCACTCCCTGCCTGGGCCCAGCAGCCATGCATTTTGACCCTGGGCCCCAAGCCCCACACACCGCCTGGGGTAGCAGCAACCCCAGCCCCAGCCCTGCCCAACCCCCTCCCTCCCTATGGGGGCCTCAAGCCCCACTCCCCTCCTGCAGGAGTCTCTACTGATGACTGCTACAGCCAATGAACTGGAACAACAACCACAATTTTTCCATGTCACTTGTGTAGTTCTAGTGACACATTATCTGGCCTAGTCTTATGGTATGAAGGGGGCACAGAGGTCTCCTTGTGCAGCTATTCTTCTGATAATGGTCCCCTCTCACTTCTGCAATGACACTTGGGTGGGATGGGGGCGCTCAGAGTAAATGCAAAGCATGCAGTGCTGAATTGAGCTCATATTTAGCTATTTTCCTTATAGTCTATAAGATTTTTAAGAGAATGTTCAACTTTCTGTATATGAAAGCAACTAAGAAGAGTGCTACTGTTTTAGGGTCTGCAGCAGACCCTATAGTGTAATGAAAATATCCCATATCCCAGACAGCCTGAAAATCCCTGTCAGAAGGAAAACTGTTTTTCAGCTACCTTTATAATATCTGCAGAAGGAAGATTTTTTTTTATTAAGTAGATAAAATAAGATAGCAGCAACTTTTAGAGTCATAAAGTGAATTCATTCTTACTCAGTTCTAAAAAGAGTCAATGCATATGTTAAGGAAATTACTTCCACTCCTCTTCCCTCTTTTCTTTAAAAGGAAAGGGTTGACATAGTAAGCTTCTCCATCAATAACATGTTTTTACTTTGAAACTATTGATGAGCTAACGTGATTTGTGCCATTTGACTAATTTAAGATTCGATCTGCTTGTCCACCAGTGGACAGTATGCTTAAATTTCAATTCTCCATCTCTTCGGAGGCTAGATGAACACCTTGCCGGGGTCATTTGACCCCAGTACTCTTTTCTGCCATGACAGGGGATCGGACTTGATGATCTGCTCAGGTCCCTTCCAACCCTACAAACTATGAAACTATGTAACAGTGTTTCTTGGTCCTGTTTTTGTATCATTAGTATACTGAAGGGATGGGCAAATTCTGGCCTGCGGGCTGGATCTGACCCACAGCAAACTCCATTTCCCAGCAGCCCCTGCAGTGGCAGCTACTTCTGGCTCTGGACCCTGCCCCACTGCCCAGGCACCCTAGCCCATCTGCCCTGTACCCACCGCTGGGGGTGGGACCTGCGTGGGCAGGGCATGTGGCTGGGAGTGAGACAGGTAGGTGGGGCTTGGGAGATCTGGGATCTTGGGGCAATGAGAGAGCAGGGCTGGGAAGAGTTGTGGGCGCGCAGGGAGCAGTCTGCAGCTCTGCCCCAGCCCCATGCTGTCACCGCCTCAAGATCCCAGCCCCGGAGCAGCTGCATGGCTCCCAGCCAGTTTCCATGGAGACTCTGGGATCACCGGGCTGTGATGGTGTGGGGCCGGGGCGGAGCCTGGGTTCCGTGGACAGGGGCACGCGGGGAGCACATCGCAGCTCTGTCCTGCACTGTCACGGCCCCGTGATCCCAGGGTCTCCATGGAGACCAGCCGGGAGCTGTACGGGCAGGGGCTGCCAGGAAATGGAGTCCGGCCATGGGCCAGCTTTGCCATTTTGCCCACCCCTGGTATATTGTCTTGTATAAGCTCCTACATTATGTCTTTTAAAAATCTTGGATCAGTTTCAGGGGAGTTGCTGAAACCTGAAATGAGCTAGAGCTATGGCTCTATAAAGTGACTGAACGCAAAACTGAAGTATTATCTTTCATGCTTTTAGTGTACTAAGTATAGCAGAATTAGGCTAAGGAACAACAGAAATGGGAACATCAATCTTGTTTTGGCGACACAGAGTCATTTTAATTCCATTTGCTTAGGTTATTCATAGAATCACAGCAGTCGGGTCGGAAGGGACCTTGTAGATCTTCAAGTCCGACCCCCCGCCTGGGCGGGAGAAAAAGACTGGACTCAGATGACTCCAGCCAGGTAGGCATC
>NW_017728947.1:103667376-103682916 GCF_001723895.1 Crocodylus porosus
CAACACCTGCATCCATTGCCTTTGTGACCTGATCATAAAAGGCAATCAGGTTGGTCTGACATGACCTGCCCCTAATGAAACCGTGCTGGTTGCCCTTGAGCATCACCCCTGAAGCCGGCCCATCACAGATATGCTCCTTGAGGATCTTCTCAAAGAGTTTCCCTAGGATAGAGGTAAGACTGACAGGCCTATAGTTGCCCGGGTCCTCTCTCTTCCTTTTTTTGAAGATGGGGACCACGTTAGCTACCTTCCAGTCATCTGGCACCTGGCCCGAGCACCACGAGCGCTCGTAAAGCCGTGCCACGGGTCCTGCAATAACCCCAGCTAGCTCCCTCAACACCCTGGGGTGGAGAGCATCCAGACCCACTGACTTGAACATGTCCAGCCTCTCCAGAAGCTCTCTAACCCGGTCCTCCCCAACCTGAGTTCTGGAGGCGTTCCCCTCAAGTCCGTCTGGCATCACAGCGGGGAAGTCCTACTGTCATAGGCAACTAGAAGTTGTTACTATTTCTACTGATTATTTTCTCCTAAGAAACCAGGCCCACTTTTGGAGAAATGCTGTTTATTCAATAAAAAACAATGCAATTATCAATTCCCGCACTCCAGCTTACCTCTCCTTTCTTGCTCACTGCTCTTCTCTCCACTCTACTTTGCACCCTATGGGGGGAGGGGATGCAAGCAGAGGACCGGCAATTGCTGTCGCCTGCCAGGCACCAGAGTAGGCTACGGCATTCTGAAGCGTTCCTACCAGGAGTGGCACCCTAGCAAAATACATGTCTCCTGGCTGACACTCTTTCTTTATGAAACACATCCAAGTGCATTTTTTCATTTAAAAACATTTTGGCTGTTATGTCTATCTGGACCCAAAGCACCATTTATTTCGTTGCAACTTTACAGTTGTCTATAGTAGAGGATCTCACTGTAGCATCAGAACAATGGTAGATACAGTATTTTCATAGAGAAAAAGGCTGCTTGCAGGTTGATGGGTTTGCTTTGAAATGAGTAACAAGAATAACCCAGGAATTGTAATCTTGACCATGTGCTAGTTGTAACAACTACCTGTAGTGAATATACGTATGTATACATATGGGCTTATGTACAGGGGTGGATCCAGGGGGTGGTTCAAGGATGCAGTTGCACCCCCCTTCTGGTTCTTGGTTTGCCCAAAGTTTAAAACCAACTGCTTGGAAGTAGCAGTAGCATTTCTATTCAGGCAGTAGTGAGGGAGTCACTTGCCTTCATGGCTCATTGTAATCCAACCATTCCCTTCTTAACTTCTTATCCCTTAGCTTCTTTTTTAATGGTGTTAATGTTCCATTCATCACGAAATTATTTCTTCTGAAATTGCTATGAGCTGCTCCTCTTAATGTCACTCGTATTTCATGGCCCTGCAGGCTATTTTTAACTTTACCTAAAAACAACTTAGAGGAACTACACAAAGTAGCTGATGATGGGCTTCCACCACACCGATTGCATATGAGTGAATTTACCTCGTATGTAACAAATTTTTGGTATAAAAAGGGTCATTGCATAAGAGTGAATTCACACATAGAACCCGCATAAAGGGAGAGAAACCTGTATGCTTTAAGCACACTGAGGAACAGAGGTGAACTGCAAATCTAGGACTAAGGTAGGGACTTCATCTGCCTGAGTGTTTGGACATGGGGGAGGGACAATTCCGATAGGAATTTTTGGGTTCTCCCACAATACAAACAACTACTAATTTTTACATTTAACTTCAACTATTTTATTCATTTATTCAGATACATTATGTGTGTATATATAATACATGCATCAGAAATGTGAGTTGTAGCTGTATTGGTCTAGAGGAAAAATGAATTAGGGCTCATGGTAGACGTGATATCTTTTATTAGAGTAACAAGATTTTTGGGAAAAAAAGGTTGCAATTAAAAATTTTTTGCATTGCCTTGTTCTAATAAAAGAGATCACCTTTACCATGAGCCCTGATTGCTATAATACATGCACACACATATTTGTACAGGACTTGATCAGAAATCAGAGAGTTATTATACTAATAAGTGGCCTGAACTGTAAAAGTGTTAAGCATCCAACAGCTCCCATTGACTTTGAAGGAGAAAAGCTAATTTTTAATCTCTTATAAAGATCAGGTTCCAATTTAGGAAAACACCTTTCCTGAACTAAGATGATTCCTTAAGCTGGGGGCATTTTAGATGCTTACATACGGGTTATAGGATCCTAATTTTATACATTTTTGTTGAAATCCTGACCCCATTATAGCTCGTAAAATTTTACCACTGACAGCAATAAGGCCAGGATATCACCTCTGATTTTATAGAAGTTGCCTCTGATTAACAATAAAATGCCTTGCAAAATGCAGAAACAAAAAACCTTCACATTATCATCTAACTTTAAAGATCTCTATACTTCTGTACAACTGCACAATGCTATTTTAGCCATACAACACAAGACCCTACTGTAACATTCTGAACCTATTTTAAAACAATCTCCTACAATTTATAGCAAATTTTTGTTTATTTAGATGCTTATTCCTGCTCTGAGCATCTGCTGAACAACCTGGCAGTTTGAAAAACTAAAATTCAATTTCCAATGTACAGAACAGTGGTTCACAACATTTTTAGTCTCAAGGCACCCCTAGATAGACTCAAGGCACCCCTCAGAAAATGCCAACTCTTAGTTTTTGCTCTTTAATTACAGAAAAATAACAGAGCAGATTTTTCTGTTGCAAACAACTCAAAGAGACCACAACTATGGATTTCTATTTGAAATCTCAGGGTTTATCTTCTGAATCTTGTTTCCAAACCTAATAATGCTAACACTGTATGGTACCCCACCTTGAAAGGATCTCAAGGCACCCTATGGTACCCGGGCACCCTGAGAATTGCAGGTACAGAGAATACTTATGGAGTGTGTGAACACATAACACAGTCACTATAGAATATATTGCCTATATTTAATATTATAAGGGGAGCAGATACACAATACATATCCTTATGCTGAAAATGAAGACTAATTATTAACGGATTAAAAAAACTTAGCGACACCTGTACACCGTTCCATATGTTCTTTCATAGTCAATCTCCTTCCAGGGTTGATGTCTGCTCAGGGTAAATCAGTTCCCCCACTTCTTAATGGTTAGGTGCCTAATAAACGTAATTCAGGCAGCTAGAGCTGGTCATGTGTCTGCTCCTTAATAGGAACTAAATTTACTTTGGAGTACAAACCATGGTAAATTACTCCATGCTAATTATGTTCTGTGTCTTTGCCATAAAGCAATCAGTTCAGTTACAATGAGCTTTTTTGGTATAAGTTTATTCTATTTTAGAGTATTAAAAACAATTTATAAGAACTTTTTAAAATGTTCCTCGTATCTGACAAAGTAGGTTGTTGCCTATGAAAGCTCATGAACCAGCTAGTCTCTAAGGTGCTACCGCACCCCACCTTCTGCCTCTATAATATCAGTGAAATAATGATTAAAAAATGAATTCTTCCTAATTACACGTCAAGAATGTTGCTATCAGAAACAAAAATCAGAGACCACCAAGCAATTACTCAGTGCAATAATTTCGAGCTATAAAGGAAAGCTTAGCCATATAAATTTCCACAAGCTGTTATGCTAAATTATACTGAAATCAAATTTTCCAATCAATTTTAAAGTATTCTGAACCAGTTTATGAATGTGATGCATGTGATAATTGCTCTCATATTCATGGACAGGATTTATGCAAAATGCAAATAAAGGAAAGTAATTCTGCAAATAAAGAAAGTTGTTGTTATTTCTCAGAAATGACAGAAGTTGGAATTAATTTATTTGCCAAAAAGAGCATTCTACATTCTACAGTTTAACTCAGTAATCACTAATAAGTTAGGATGGCAGCTGTTGTACATGTTAAGCTAACAAATGTTACGTGACCATAGATGACTGGCATGACATGTGGCTGTAGTTCCTTTATATAGTCACGTTCTGAACTATTTAAAAAATGTCCACAAAAAGTCCTTTAAAAGGAATATTCTCAAGCAGTTTCAGAGAGCTGCTCTTATATTATGTATCCCCATTCAGTTACATGCATATGCTAACAACATGGATCATTTAAGATTTAAATTTAAAATGTGCAAATAGTAAAAAAAATTGCATTTCTGAATATCAAGTGCTTCTCAACACTGATGTGAAGCTGGATTAATTTCTCTGGAACCAGAGGGCATGTATTCTGTTTCCATAATCAAATATCTGTTCAATTTTTTGTATTTATGAACATAAATCTGAACGTATACCCACAGGTACAAAATGGTTTGCTCTCTAGCCAAATTAGTAGGCTGAATCTGAACTGCAGTAATAAAATGAATGTCTTTTATCCTTATACTCAAGTACTGCTAGCACATTTTTGATTG
Organism: Crocodylus porosus; assembly: GCF_001723895.1. NCBI lineage: Eukaryota > Metazoa > Chordata > Crocodylia > Crocodylidae > Crocodylus > Crocodylus porosus. Next base: position 103,671,766 of record NW_017728947.1, read on the forward strand.
ATTCAAAATTTTCAAAAATCATTTTCTAACTCTTACCTACATATTTGTTATACTGATAAAAACTTGTCCATTTGTTGCTACTATTACATACCTCTAAAGTAGTTACAAATGAAGCTACTCACTATTCTAAGGATTGCACGAAGCTTCAGTCCCTGATTCAATTTGGCAGAGATTTGGCCCGATTTAGTGGCCAAATCTCCAAATCCGAATTCATAGTTTCATAGTTCATAGTTTCTAGGGTCAGAAGGGACCTCAGTAAATCATCTAGTCTGACCCCCTGCCATGGGAGGAAGGAGTACTGGGGTCAAACGACCCTGGCAAGGTGTATATCTAACCTCCTCTTAAAGACCAGCCAGCACCACCTCTCTTGGAAGCTGGTTCCAGATCCTAGCTGCCCTGACCGTGAAGTCGCGCCTCCTGATGTCTAGTCTGAATCTACCCTCTGCCAGCTTGTGACCGTTATTCCTGGTCACTCCTGGCAGTGCTCGGGGGAACAGGGGCTCCTCCAATGCCTGCTGATCCCCCCTGACTAGTTTGTAGCTGGCCATTAGATCCCCCCTCAGCCTTCTCTTTTGGAGCTGAACAGGTTTAGGTCCTGTAGTCTCTCCTTGTAGGGCCTGCCCTGCTGCCCCCTGATCATGTGAGTGGCCTCCTTTGGACCCTCTCCATGTTGTCCACATCCCTCCTGAAGTGCAGCACCCAGAACTGGATGCAGTACTCCAGCTGTGACCTGACCAGTGCTGCATAAAGGGGGAGGATCACCTCCCTGGACCTGCTCGAGATGCACCTGTAGATGCATGACAAGGTGCGGTTGGCCTTCCTGATTGCCTCCCCACACTGCCGGCCCATGTTCATCTTGGAGTCAATGACGACTCCAAGATCCTTTTCCACCTCTGTACTGACAAGGGAGTTCCCCAGCCTGCAGATATGGTGCCAGTTGTTCCTCCCCAGGTGCATCACTTTACACTTGTCGGTGTTGAATCCCATCCTATTCTCATCCACCCGCCCCTGTAACCTGTCTAGCTCCTGAATTGAATCAGGAGACCCTTTAATCTCCCCAAATCGAATCAGAACCCTCCAAATCAATTTGGAGAGATTCAGAAAGATTCGGACATAGACACAGCTTTAAATGTTTTTTCTGCATACCTCAAGGTACCAAGCGGCTCGTGAATGCTGCAATGCTGGGGCAGATGGAGCATCCAACAGGAATGTAGGACGTTCCCCAGTGTGCTTGGCAGCAGACCCGGAAGTGGATCAAAAGCACTTCCAGTCCACTTCTGGGTCCGCTAGGCAGTGTGCAGGGAGCCTCTCTGGCTTGACAACTGGTGCCCCCTGGGTCTAGGGGACACCCAGGGTCCCCCCCCATGGCCCATAGCCGGGCTGGAGGTGGGGCGCTTCCAGAAGTACTTCTGGTCCACTTCCAGGTTCTCTGCTGAACATGTGGAGGGCTCCCCCCCACTCCCGCTCCATCTGCCCCAGCATCGCAGGAATCACAAGCCATGCCTAGTACCTCAAGGTATGTAGAAAAAAAATTAAAGCTCTGTCTATGTCCGAATCTCGCTGAATCAGCACTGGATCTTCAGATTTGGATTTGGCCAAATCGAATCAAGGACAGTGATCTGAATCAATGAATCAAATCACTGTCCCTGATTTGGGCCAAATCCAAATCTAATAGTTATAACCCCTAGTACATGATGACATCTTTGAGCTGTAGCATATCATACATTAAAAATATATATAGGGTTTTTTTTTAAAGCATCTTAAGGAAAAAAATACAACTAAATAAAAAAATCTGATTTAAATTTAAAATCCTTTTTTTTTTTTTAAATCGTTGATTTTTATCCTCCCTATGGTTAAGAGAAATGTGCGATGTTGGGATGAGATAGGTTGACAGGATGTGGGCACTGGTCAGAAACTGAAATTTTCCTTTCAAGGTCGATTCAGTAAGGCCTTGCTTGAGAGATCACTGCTACAGAAATTAGGCTATTGTAATGTTAGGCCCTGATTAAAGAAGAATTTCTCATGCTACATTCATACTAAAGATTGCATGTGGAAAACTTAAAAAGATATGGCCATATCTTCCTAGTGATGTTTTAACTGTCTTTATACTAAGGGTCTAGGTAGTGGCTATATAACCGTAACTGAAGAACAGGGTTACATACTGGTTCATCACATTTAACTGTAGTCTGATCAGGATTAAGAGCAAGGTTTGGGGAACATCATCCTTCCTCTGAAGGCTGTATTGTATTCATAGTTGTACAGCAAAATGCCATGCACTCCTCTTCTTCAAGTGCACATTGTAGATCAGGGGTGGGCAAAATGTGGCCCAGGGGCCAGATGCAGCCATTCTATCTGGCCTGTGGGGCTCCTAAAAAAATTTAGAAAATTAATATTTATCTGCCCATGGCTGCCTATTATGCAGCCCTTGATGGCTTGCCAAAATTCAGCAAGAGGTCCCTCGCCCAAAATAATTGCCCACCCCTGTTCTAGATCATCTCTAATATATGCATTGAGCTCTAATATATGCATTGAGTGTAGCAGTTCTTGGATCAAAAAAATTACACTCTATAGTCAGACACAGATAAGACAAAAGATGTGTAGTAGCCTAAAGAAGAACCCTTTTAATTTCCTTTTACTCCTTCTCCTAAACTGCGCGAAGGAAAAGACAAGTGACTGAATAGTAGCTCCTATCTGGAAGCATCACAGAAATGTGTCTTTAGAAGGATTTGAAGGAGAAAGGGAGGACCCAACACATGGGGATTAGGATTGGTGAATACAACGTTGAATGAAATAAAGCTCAGAGATGAGTGGTTTTCTACCTTTTTAGATTCAAGGCACTGCTCAGAAAATGCCAGCTCTTAGTTTTCACTTGCTTTTTGTCTAAAGAAAAATAATAGAACAAATCTACTGTTGGAAAGGACTCGGAGACTATGTCCAGATGAGCATGGCAGTGCAGTATGTGGAACTGCCTGAGAGATCCCAGGGTCAAAAAACACTGTGAAAAAAAATGCGGAGTGCTGCATGTGGTGGCAGGATCACTGCTGCTGCAGTCCCAGGAGGTCTCCAGGACCTCAGATAAAGCTGCTGGGGCCAGTGCTGGCCCCAGCCTCCTCTATCCCACCCAGGGTAACCTGTCATGTGCCAGAGGGCATGTGGTACAGGCATTTCCTGGGGACAACTAGCAGCAGCACAGGGAAACAAATGTCCACGCTCATGTGGACACGACCAGAAAGGCCACAACAGGTCAGAATGTTTATGGACTCCTGTTTGAAATCTCTGGATTTATCTTGTGAATCATGTTTTCACATTTAAGAGTGGCATGGGACACTATGGCACACTTGAAAGGATCTCAAGGCATCCCAGGATGCTGCAGTACCCTGGCTGAGAATCGCTGATATAGATAAGAGAGACACGAGTTCATGCGTCTGTGCTTACCTGTCATGAGTCCTCATGAAGTCCCAGAACTTCTTAGTGCCATTCTGAAAAACAAAACAAACCACATGAAGGAAATGGGTTCCAAATAAAAACTGACCACAATTAAAATCACACACCAGTTTAGTAACAGTAACTTCCTTTATAGCTTGCCAAGACAAGCTGAGACATACTGCTTCAGTTTTTACCTTAACCGATCCGAAAACTACTTTGTCATTTTCAACAAAGCTTGAGAAGGAATGAAAGTCCCCACCTGCAGTAGATTCATGCAGCTCAATTTAAGGTGCCTAAGCCCCACGCTGCAATCTTCAAAACCCACCCTAACCCCTCACTGTAGAGTCCATTAGTGCACTGCCAGGCATGCCCAGAAGTGCAGCTGTCTTTGCAGGGCTGAGCAGCTTGGCACCTATCTCTCATCTAAATCCTTTTGCAATACAACAATGAAGTATTCCTCTTCCTAAGACATCTGACAGCATTCTGCTCACCAAAAATCAGTGGTCACAGCCACTTTCATTCAAAAACACTGGTGGCAGGGTGGTACCACCACCTACCTTCTTACAATAATTTGGTAGACTATACCTCCAGAAACAGGACTCCAATGATTCAAGTCTGCCCCCATCTTCTACCTTCCAAAAGACTGCCCTAGCCATTAGGTCATTACATAAAAGATGGACACCTTAACTACTAGATGTGTTTTAAAAGAGGATAATGAGAAAGTTTTCTGTTTTCAAAAGCACAGATTTTTAACTTAGGGCTGTAGACTTCACCCCAGAAACTAGAAGACTACAAGTTGGGAGTTGAGGTGCTCAGTGTGGATCCAGCCCTCTATGGTTACCTACTGCTCTGTAAAAGCAAAGGGAGGGGAACACGTACAAATCACAGTGGCAACTAGCAGGGCTCCCTTTCTCAGCTATTCTTGTGCCCTCTTTACTTCAGTTTCTTCTGCCACTTCCCTCGCTGCCAATTGTTTGCTGATGCCACCAGTGAGGGGGAATCAGCAATGACTGGAATAGGTGGGAGGCACAATGGTGCCCAACTTTATGCTGGCTGGGCATGAACCCACCAGGTTTGGGAAATGCTAGCCTAAAGTACACGTTAGTACACTTCAGCTACACTCAACACAAGCTTTATCGTTTCCATCAACTTAAATACACAAGTCAGGTTCCCTGTGCAAAGTGGAGAAGATCAACTGTAGTCATTACAGCTTTGTCAATTTATAGCAGCTGAAACACTGCCAAGAGATTCATCTCCTTAAATCACAGTTTAGGTTGATGTAAAAAACTGAGTTCTCTGAAGGAAACTCTTGGTAACCGCCTCTCTACTATCAGTAAGGCAAGAGAGAGGCCTGTTGAAAAGGTGATTATCTAAACAATGCCCGAAATAAAAAGTAACACGCAAGCAAGAAAAGAAAAATCATCAGGACCCACTTGTAAATGTGGAGGAAGAAGAACCAGAACATCTGAGTGCTTTCTGGCAGGTGAATAAGAATTTAAGACTAGCAGGCAGGAGTGGTGAAGGAACAAGTGAGCTCAGTTGGTAAAGGTGTCACCCAGTATAGACAGGGTCTTTCAGCTCCATTACAGATGTCAGGGTCACTGAATACAGAACAGCTGGTGGGGATTAGATAACAAGCATGTTGGTTCAGAGATTAAGCTCCTGAGCTTTATGAGTTTACCAAGCTTTTTGAAAGAATGACCGTTTGCCTGCTAGCTGGGCTTTCCTTCATTCCCACAGCTCTAATTATAAAACAGTTGTTCACCTCAGGAGAAACTCTAGTCTACCATCCTTCAATGTGTGCACATACCTCCTATTAGCATCAACAGGAGTCACATGCACAGATCAAAGGGAGATGACTTCAGTTTTGAAATACAGTATAATGTTGAAAAACAAAATATAGATGTGTGAATAGAAAGATTAAAAACCTTCATTCATCAAGTTGACTATACAGCCAACCTTGTCTCACCCAGGGATAAGTGCAGAAAAAGACTGTTGAAAACACTATGTACCAGAGCAGTTTCCACTAAAACTTAATGGGATGGCTCACTCCTTAATAGCAAGACAATATTTAACGTATTAACTCTATGGGGTCATCTCACTCCATTTGCAGGTTAAGCTCATCCATGGGACTGGAAACTGAGAACTTGTATTCATGCTTGTATTCATGGAGTATCCTTGCTATTATCCAGTGGTATGGTTTGCCTCTTGTTGCATGTGATAAGGACAATGTGTGTATTTTAGGAAAATAATAGGTACAGGATATACTAGGGAGATATACCAGAGGTCAGAATCATCTGCACCTGCCTTTAATGGACTTCTCGGTGCTAGCTTTCCCATGCCTCAAAGGCAACACTCAGTCAATGGATTAATTCTCCCAATGTTGCTCCTCACCTCAGGAATCTCCTTTAGGAAACATGGTTATTCAGACTATGGATGGGCAGAAGAAAGCCTGAATTCTTGCTTACACAGCTTGAATTTAAACAGTTAATTTCTTCAAAACTGCAGAGATGATGCCAAAGGGAGCAGCAATCCTTTTGGCTCTACATTCTTTTACCTGGATGATATGGGGCAGAAGGGTTCTCACATAGTTCAGGATAATTATACCTTGGAGATGACACCACACTGTCCCATGCCCCAACCCAGCTGAGATCCAACAGATTAGAATCTCTGCTCCCCAGGGGTATACCTCATTAACAGTAAAGAGATTTGGCTCAGAAATGATGCATAATATCTTTACTATAAAATAAAATAAGGTATTTTAGCAAAAAAGGAGTTGAATGGAACAGGAAATGCACATTGTGTGTGCAAATGACTAATTTGCACACAGACAGCTTATTGGCTAGACTGTAAATACACAGAAAGATTTACTTATTATTAATGATTCTCTTAATGTAAAGATCCAACACCATAGAAGGGTTAATTTGCACTGAGTCCTTCATGAAGCTGTTTATCATCATGCCCTGATCAGATAGTTTAGACTATCTTGTGGCTACATGTGAATAATAATCTATTTTATATGATCAACCTGCACCTGTCCAAATAAATAAATCAATATACAAATGAAACGTTCTAACATCCCATTGTTTACAGTGGCAGAAGCCCAAAAGAGCACCGTTCATGCCTATTGTCCAAGTCTACAGTAATTTGAAACCAACTGTATGGAGTTGAGTTTCTATTGTGCCTAATGCCTGGTTCTTTGCTAACAGACTAGTACGAAGGTTGCTAATTATTAATAGCATGTAAACAGTTACCAATGGTTCCTATGCTGCTTTATGTACGTTACAGAACATTAATTCTGCCCAGCTTACTATAACTTTGTCAAGCAGCATGTTGTATCACTGTCTTGATTTATTTGTCTTCTGTTTAACCTGAAATATATACTCACTACAGAAAATGGTTTATAGTTTCATACAGTTAAAAGTCATCTCATATTATTTATCAAATAGCTTCAGTCTATTTAAGTTCCACTGATGAAGTAGTAATATTTATTCTTGCTTCTCAATATGTATGCAAATAATACCCTTCTTGTTCTGCTACCCCTGAAGCTGTCAGCAATTTTAGAGTTTACACTGAAAGCACTGAGAAGCATGTGCAATACCACAGAACTGCAGTCTTTCCAGTCTCATCATGAAATGCAAAAATACCCCAAATGCTTTCATTTTATTAAAATACTTAACACCAATTAAAAAAATGCCTATTTCTAAAGTTTCTCAAAGGATGGTGTTCCAAATATCACTACATGAAAAGAGTATCTGTAAAAATCAGCTTATTACAAAAATCTACAGGCTGATGTGTAAAAGAAATGGGGTTATTATTTATTCATATTTAAACACTTTGCCTTGAAATAAGAAATGTGTCCTACAATGTTGTGCGGAAGCAAAGATATGTGCAGTGTATTATGTTATGTTAGTCTTTACCTGTGTAGAGAAGCAGCTCTGTCATTCCAACAATATCCTATGATACCATACAGTATTGGACGCAGTAAATCTTTCAACACAAAGTCATCATGCTCCCACTTTATACTTAGTGATCGGGCTCCATCACGGCGCAATACACATACTGTATGCACAAGTGCAGCAAGTCAACAGAGTCGTATTCCAAGAGAAGCCGTATGTGAGAGAACTCCAGTTTCATATTACAGGGAAGAGATTATTTACATAGGCAAAAAATAAATATAGTCTGTTTCTTCCTGGAAAAGCAAGTATGAATGAGACCTCCAATAGTGTGAAAAACAATTGTCAAATATAAATATAGTGTTATAAAAAACAAACAAAAACAGACCCAAAAATTATGGTAATGCATAAATTGGGGGCAGCCCTTTTTTTGTTTTTTAAAAACAAACAAACCAAAACCCTCCCCAAAAAACCTTTCATTGGGAAAAATCCAAATATTATTCAATTTAGCATTTACACAAAGAAACTGAAATTAAGAAGTTCTTTAACCCTTTTAAATACGAAATTAAATTTATGGCTGTAGGCGTCACAATACCAAAGGCATAGGTCTGGATCAATTGTGGAAACCGAGCAGCAGTTCAGATGCTCAACTCTCAAATTCCAAGGGCGTGATGCCTAATTTCTTTAGGCTCATCTAAAAATCACAGACAGAAATTACTGTTGCTTGGCTGACTAGAACAGTTCCCCCATGGAAGAAATGTTATTTAAATCAAAGTTTCTATGGTTTCCAGGAGGAGGAAGGGCTAGGTGGGAACAGGAGAGGAGAACGACGGTAAAAATATACTCCAGACGAAGGCTTGAAACCACACCTGTTCCTGGCAAACTTCCATTTACCCATGCCATTTTGGCCTCTCGGCTTGTGCATTTGAAAGGGACAATACTCAAAGGCCCTAATCCCCGGACAATAGAAACTCTTCCATTGATTCTAGCAGGCTTTGATTCAGGCCCTTGCTCTAGGGAAATGTTCCTTATTTTCCCTCATCATTACCTGTTTTTCCTTGTGTTAGACTTATACAGGCCCTAAAAATATACACAAAACCCAAAGAAATATATATAACTGGAATTAAACCACTTTTGAGCCCATGTATACAAGCATTCTTGTTTAACTTCTTGATAATCTGTATTCTATGTGGTTGTGTGTGCATGTAGGTATACAATGATGACAAAATACACTATGTATAATGTATTTTGTCATCATTTTATACATACATGCACACACAATTATTTTTAATGATAAAATAATGTTTCCGGGCAATATAGTATTATGAATGCACAAATTTAAGTCAGCAGACAAGGTTCTTTGGGGAAATGTGATACCTTGTATTAGACCAACTGAATAGTTAGAAAAATTGTTCTTTTCAAGCTTTCGGGCTCAAACACCTTTCTTCAGGCACAGTCTGAGTCTGCTGGTATTTTGTGTGCTCTCCTGGGTGGAATAGAAGCCAAAATGTAGGTCTGTGAAAATGCAAATCCTGGCAGTGAGGATCAGAAGGAATGGGAGACAATAGGTATGTGACAGGTAGGTGGGGGGAATGTAGAACGGGGACGGGGGGCGATGCAGAACAGATTTAAGTCTTTTCTCTCTTTCCCTCCCTACCCAGACTTCATGTTGTGAGGAAGTGTGGTGGGGGGTGATATTATGCTGCCCCTCCCTTGCAATCCCACCGAAACAGATTGACCATAGGTGTAAAAGAGAAAAATCTGAATCCTTACCTACCCCAAAGTTGGGATGCACTGCATTTTTGGATCTTTTATAGCATGAAATGTTTAGCCGCATATAACCAACACGGATCATGTTACAGCAGTGTTTTCTTCCAGCACTTACAAGGTCATTCTAAAACCAAACTTCTAAGAGACTGCACCAGTTGTCATTAACTGAAAGCCTTTGACCCTTCGTATTGAACACTCAGTCAGCTTTGTCTCGGGGGGATGGAAGGCTGGTGCAGAAAGGCAATGGGACCCTGGGAGCCTTGTTGACCCCACTACTTGCCTGGTCTTGCTACGCTGCTGTAAAACATGTTTTGAAAATGTTACGTTAAAAAGAAATAAAACAAAATTCTGTACAGCTTAAAGTCAAGTTAGGATGGTTAATTTTTTGATTTCTTGACTCTGATAAAAAGATTTTCACAATGTAACATTTTACCACATGAGCTGGTGGAGAACTGAATGAAAATGAAATTACAACAGAATCCATCTACCCTAGTCTGCCTATGCTAAACAAAAAAAAAATCCATGTTAATGTAACGTGGTTAACTTAAACTAGCAGAAACAGTATTATCAGTGACTCTGTGCCCAAGACATTTTCTCAAATCTGAACACATGTAAAATATGGTATGGGAAAATACTTTGCACTCTACGCCAAGTATGTAAAATCCATCCATCTTAGGGTTTTCATATCCCAAAGACCTCTGGTGGTCTATGAATAATTACACTGAAGGTTTTAATCCACAGTTTCCACTGGACACACTTCCACATCACAAAATAATTCTCAGAACTGCCTACATGGGTTGCAGTCTGAGTAGAGATGGCAAGAACTGACTGGGCCATAAAGACTGAACTATTTTCTCTTTTCAGAAGACCAGTGCTGAGGCACGATGGCCGGGCACTGCCGGAAAGCTTGTACTGCCTGGCCTCTGTATGACGACTTTGACATGTTAAATGTTATGGAATTGCTAAATTCTATTATACTGTACATCTAAAATCTGTCCTAAACATTCACAGATATAGGACTGAGTTCTTCTCTCAGTTACTCTGGTGGAGATTCACTACTGCTTAAAGCAATCAATCCAGATTTCCTCTGATTTAAATGAGGGAAAAAACTTGGCAAATTATAATCCCTGGCAGACAACAGAACAATGGTGCAATTGAGATCAGAGGAATTTTATGCCCCACTCCAAGCAATATGCCTCCTGCCACGCATGTCTGGCATAGCAGGAGACACAATGTTTGGGATTGGGCATAAAATTCCTTTGATCCCAATCACACCACTTCTGAGCTGCCCCGGCCTGATCCCGTACGTCCAGGTTCTGATGCTGAACTCAGTTCCTGTCCCACTCCTGCTGATCGTCATCTTCGACATGGGGGTACTCCACATTCAAGTCATGGCCTCACACAAATGAGTCATAAAGATGTTCCACATGTTGCTGAATATCTTTGTGGCTAGTTTGCAACATTGTTACTATTTATAGTGTGATTAACCCCTTAATCCCACCGTAACTGTAATGTGCGCCAGGGCTTTGTTTTTGACAGAGAGTAAAATTCACTTATCTTTTCAAATCACATTTAGCTACATTCTGTTCAGTAACTTGGGGGGGGGAGGGGGTTGCTCTGAGACATCTAGCTTATTTAACAATCATGAAAGCTACTGATTGATCTCTGTTTATTCACAGGCGCTGACTTTGTTTTTTGCTGGTGGGTGCTTGCAGATGTAAACCACCCTCCCCCACCAAAAACCCAGCACTTTACTTTTAAAAAGACATGCTCCATCACCAAGCCTCGCAAATGCTCAGAAAAGGCAGCCCGTTACTTCGACCTGGCTCTGCAGCATCTACAAAGATTGAGCGCTTTAGTAGGGGTTTTTTAGAGCTTTTATTTAATAGCTGCCTGAATCAGCTTTAGCTAAAAGCACCAAAAAGCCCCAATGAAGTGCCCAATCTTTACAGGTGCTGGAGAGTCGGGATGAAATAACACACTGCTTCTTCCAGCACAGCTTGTTTTTTTTAATATCCGCAGGCATGGCTCTGTGGGTGCTGAGCACCTGTTTTTTTTT
>NW_017728947.1:103683016-103700990 GCF_001723895.1 Crocodylus porosus
TTTTTTTGATGGGTGCTTGAGCCCTGGAGCACCCACAGAGCTACCACCTATGTGTTTATTCACAGAAAGCTGGTGCTTGCACAGAGGATTACAAAGCTTCCATGCAACATATAGTATTGTTGATCTGTCGTACTCAACATCAACACAAAGAGTTCGCACTCTGTTGAATCAAACTTTGGCCTCTTTGAGACAACCAACAAGAAAGGTAATCAAGTATTTCACTTAGGATGGTGGGGCTTTTTGGTATGTGCACATATATTCAGAACAGACCAATGAATTTCAATTAAGAAGTCTTCCAAGAAATATTTTCTGTATTATAGTAGGACCTAACGATAACAAGAGCCTTGGAGATCCATTGTGGGAGATAATAACAAAAAAAAAATGGGACGAATGCCTGCCCCAACACTCTTTCCACTGAGTTAGAAAACAGACAAAAAGTAGACGTAATCTAGCGTGTGCAGTGGAAGAGGGAAAGGCAAATATTTTATGGTTCCAGATAAGTTATCTGTATAAACTGTGAGCTTTTCATGACTTTGTGGTGCTTACCAATCTGGACTGGAGTCAAACCTGTAAACCATGAAATGATGCATAACGCTGTAAACCATTTAGTCTCTATGAAGTTATCTTACATTAAATTCTGACTGTACTCTCACTATTCCACTTACTCCCTTCCTAGAGCTATGAAGACATAATGAAAGGTAATCTCTTTGATAAGGGGGGATTATGATCACACATTTTGCAATGAAATCATAAAACCATAATCCAAAAAAAAAGAAAACAGATAAGAGAATGAATTGCCAAATAATGATCTTGAGACAAAATCTAGGGCAGCAAACCACCTCAAAGTCCCTGCTAGAAAGTTTCATTGCTTTACTGCATGTAAACAATCCACCATATTTTACTTCTTTTCTTGTTCTCAATATTTCTTTAAATTAAGACTTCTATTTCTTGAACTGTACATTCTTGAGCTCTTTTGTTGCATTTCATTACCCAGTCCAACCAATTTGTTCTAAAGAATTTATCTTTTTCCAAAGAATTAGATATATTGTAAAGTGGGGGTTTTTTTTAATGCTGTTAAGCATTATGTGATATTCTTATATCACGGAATTTCCTTACTGTTTTCTTGTTAAAGTGATCCACTTCATGCATACAACTGCTGGGAAGGAACACACCAGCCCTATCACTTTCCTATGTTGTGTTCCTTGTGATATAAACCAGTCATAGAAAAATGGATAGCGGACAAAGTCATTTATCCCCAAAGGAAACCAACATCTAAAAAGACAGGGCCTGCAGCTCCAGGTCACCTACATTTTTCTATGCATCCAGTCTTGCTCTTGTCACTTGCCATGCTGCATTTGGCTGGATTCCCTTCAGCCATGTCCAGCCTTCTGTGTAAAACTGCAGAGGCAAATTACTGATGCCATGAGCTCAGTAGCTCAGTGGTTTTTTTTACCTTGTAACATGTGTGCTGTCTGAAAGAGGAAAATATTGAATCAAGTAGTTGTGTGCTAGCCTCTCCCCTCCCCCAGTTATGCTACGTTGGCCATGCAGAGCCAGGCTCCTACATAATATCCACAGAGAGGTTGGGGACGAGGATGCTACAGTTTAGCTCCCATTCCTCTCTGAATAAACCCTTTGTCTCTTTCCTTCTCACCCTATGCAGTCGGTGCCCCTATCACTTCAAGCCACAATTTATTTGTTAAATTTCCATTTAAGTTCAATAGAAATTGATGTTGCATCTACTGCAGATTTCAGTGAGAATGAATCAGGATTTATAATCTAATAAGGAACATTTTTAGCCCACTGCATTATTGATGTCACAGTGGTTGTTATGTAAAATCAATGTGTGACATTTCCGGTGGCCACAGCAATTCCCCTGCATGACCTCTACTTTTAGATCACTCTGAGTCCTGAATACTTTCATCTAACGCAATTTTGCTTCTATAACACAACATTATTGTTTGAATTACAATGTGCTGTATGAATAGCTATGCATTTTATTTTCAGAGTGAAGAACTATTGAAAAGTAGCAGGATGCTGTCTTGGGAGCTAAATAAACATACTTAAACTATGGTTTTGGATGCTTTTGAAAAGAAATACAGAATTAGTATTTACTATCCTGTTATGAAATCTGTATAATCAACAAAAATATATATACCATACGAAATCTGGACTAGTTATATCTTCTGTATAACAAGAAATAACGTCATCTTCCATTTTTTAAATACTTTTGGTATTTTTGGGGTTTCCCAAAGGTGTAACTTTTCTCTCAAGATTTAGATTTTGGCATTACATGTTTAGAGATGATAAAGAACTGTTTACTCTTCTACATGGCATGGGTACCCAAAACGCATCATCAACCAGTGACCATTCAACAGCCTATATGAAATAAGCCTAGTTCATATCCAAATCACAAAAACCATGGCTTCAATTGGCTCTAACTGATAATGATGAGTCTCAACATAGAGGTTAAGAACAGCAGGATTCGTGGAGACTCAAGTATCCCAGTTCTAGATAAGGTTCGTTTCTACCAGTTCAGCTCGACATTCCTTGGTAGTGCAGTTATGGATAAGCTAACCCTGCCGTGTGCTTTGCTGTACCCATCCTATATTCAAGTAACCTGAAAGGGAGTTTGGGGCGCTCAGTTCCTTGAGGTCAGGCCCAACAGGATGCATAGATGCAAGTCTGTATTTTGTATCTTAAATTAGCCGGAAGCCTTTAGTCAGGAAAGGCACTTTTTAAAAGCATTTATAAAATACATTAGTAGAGACCACACTAGAGGCACCAAAACAGCACATAACCTAAGATCAGAGGCTGTAATTTTTACACCCCATATCAATTTTTCTCTTCAAAGCAAGGGTTCATTTGGCAGGAGATTGTAATGAAACTGCAACCAGATGGTTACGGCAATAGAGTTTACCAGTCAAAGGTGCAATTTTTTCACACTTTAGGAGGTAAAACAAATAGCTGAGAACACACACTCATTTATTCAACTGTTAATACAATACCTGAGCTAAGCCACTTTGTTCATTTTACACAACTCAACTGTCAGAACAATTACTACTAAGATACCTGATGTCTAAGTAAACCTTCTCTTATAATCCTATGGAAGTTTGCTTTACAGGTCACAACTGGTCTTTTGTGTGTACCTTTCAACAAATGTAGTGGCTGTAGTTTCACTTTGCATATACCTACTATTGATATCCTTTAACACTGAATGAAATAAAATCTAGGAGAATTTCCAGGCTCCTCTTCCTCATATAAGATGAAAAATTAAGTCGCATTTGTAGTATGCCCCTATGTAACTGCTTTAATAAGCACCGTGACGAAAAGCAACTTCACATCACACACAAGTCATGCTTCATTTCCAAGCAGATATACAGTAGCATGTTGAAATCCATACCAGAAGGAACAGAGATGATGTGGTACTTGCATTAAGAAATGCGATATGTTCACAGGTCAAACTTGGGACTTTTCTTGCTAACATCAGTTTACCACCAGGTCAGCATACAATTTAAGGTTATAACACAGGATAGAAATGTGTTTCTTCTGGCACCATGTGAATACCAATAAGTTGCAGAAAAAATTAACCATTGCTAGAAGCCACATATTGTTTTTAAAAACTAGGGGTGCACCAATAGAGATTCTGGGGGCCGATATCAATAGCCGATTTTTAAGGAGGCATATTGGCCGATACTGATCCAATTTCTGATACAGCTGCATGCAGCTGGTACGTCTGTTGTGGTGGAGGGCAGGGAGGGAAGGGTTGTGTGGGGGGCAAATCAATGCCCCTGCAGTGAGAGAGGGAGTGGGGTAGGGCCATGGCTTGTCCAGGGGATGTGGGGGGGAGGGAAGGAGGGGTCGGTTCCTGCCACTGCACAAACCCCTGGTGGGTACATGGGAGTGGGGGAGTGCATTTTTCTTGTTGACAAAATTTCAAACAACACATTAAAAATAAAGTGATGTCAAAATATCTGAAGTTTGAAACTTGGTATAGGCATACAGCTCACAGGGAACAAATGTCCTTGCCGGACCTCACAGAGATAGTGCCATTGGAAAACTGGCACTGAGCAGGTAGGGTAAAAGACTTTTCTGTGAGTTACCAGTATGCACTTTAACACAGATCTACTGAAAGTTTGTGGCATAGTTAAATCTGCACTTAATGAACAACTCATAGGTTTGGGATTTTTATTCACTTTCTTTAAATAACAAACAAGAAATAAACACCCAGCCTAGGATTAGTTTGCAGAATTACACACTCAAAAAAGAGAAAAATAATGACATCTAAAAATTAAGATTTTACAGTTCACATCAAGTTGGCCACTTCACATTTCTGTAATATTTTTTATTCCTTTTCCCAGGTTAAATAAGTGTCAACCCTAGTATTAATCTCAACTTTTATATTTTAAGAGGCTGATTGATCTGGTAAACAAATAAGAGCAAGTTTGACTTACGTGGATCAATGGGACAATGCACAATGTGCAAATATAAGAACGTGTTCGGTATTCAGAGGATTAGGGGCTCTGAGGGGCTGAGACAACTGCGCTGGGAAAAATCTGCAATAGAAATGGAACAGTCTGTGCTCTTAATTTCTATTATGACTATTGGTAACCTGTAGCAAAGTGAGTTATGCCTACGCTGCAAGCTTACTCTGCTGCTCTGTGTGGAAAGCAAAGGTCCTTTTGGAAAGCAACGTATGCTCACATAGCATTGTGCCCAAGATAATCAACACTGCTGAGAGTGCTACATAGCCCTCTTGGAAAGCTGCACAAATGCTGCTGCGCTATTTCCGATTCAGGTGGCAGGAATGTGTTTAGCATGCCGCTGCCTGGCACAGTATGTTTGCAATGCAGACGTGACCCAGAAGTGATAACCACTTTAAAGGAAACCCCATAGTGCCTGCCTGTGCTACAGAAGGGAAGCGAAGTGCCGAATCTGTTCCAGTTTTAAGGCTGCTGGACACAGCCTGTATTCAAAGTGTATTACTGTAAAAACAAAGACACGGGATAACACTTTAAAAACTAAAGATGTAGGAGTTCCTAGACTAAACTTTGGGAATTCAGGAACTCATTGGAAATTTTTCAGCTACAATTTTCTATCAAAAATGCAACATCTTTTTGATGCAACATTCATCAGGAAGGTTTCCTGAAATTTCAGTCCCAAACTGAACATAGATCAATCGCACTCCATTATTGTAAACGGTCTCCTGATTAGGTCAATCCCCCCAGAGATGAAGGAAAGATGCCTGCCTGGACCTGAGCAGAGATTTTAAGCCAGGTGTCCTGTATCTCAGAGGCATTAGTTAGTGAGCATTTTGTGGTGGGCTTTTTTAAATTTCTTCCATTAGAGCTGTTCCACTTTGTATAAATAATTAAATATTCCTGAGACAGAGAGACTGACACTAAAGTACTTACAAAGGAGACATGGATTCATCTCCCTGCTCCAATTAATATTTCCTTAATTATACAACATGGAAGAGGTCCAACAGGAAAGTCTGAGAAAGACCTACCTTCTTATACCCAAGAGGCTGGTGGTTATGACAGCTGCTTGGGGTACAGATCTGGGTTCAAGTCCCTGCTCTGAATTCCTTCAGGTAAGTGCTATAGTCTCTGGGCTACTGGCTAAAATGTCTTGATTGCATCCCCCTATGAAACAGGAAAACTTTCAAAATCATGACATTTCTTGCAGGAACATGCTTTAGTGCCAAAGCACAGAACCTACTCCTGGCTGAATTTCAATAAGGTAAAATTGTCAAAACTGTGTAGGTCCCATGGCTTTCAAAGGGGCTTCAGCAATTAAGTGAAACTAGAACTCAGGTCCTTTTGAAATTTTTAACCAAAAAGAACAAAAGGCAAAAGGGTTGGACAGCTTGTTACTTTATGTTTCTTGTAACAGGAACTTTTGCATCAGTCTGGTCTGTTTCCACTAGCAGCATATTCCTTTTGAATGCAGAGTTACAGAGCCAAAGGGTATCCCTGGAGCATCTCAATAAGTGATACCTAATGACAGAGAGGAAATCATTGTGCATCTGACATAACACATTAAGAGCAGTAAGAGATAAAACACAAAGCGAGCGAACACCAGCTAGGCACACAAATAAACAACAGTAAAAATGAAATATGTCTGCATATGTGATCTTAACTTTCCCCTGCTAATATCTATTTTATCATCAGTTTGAGGTGATAAAACCTTCCTTCCAAACTTTTGAGATGGGGTATCTCTTTGGGGCAATACAAAAGGGACTGAACTCCGTGCTGCCCAAGTTATACCCTGAAATGCCAGTGATTTTCCTGATGCTTCATGGTTTCACAGTTTCATGCTGTAAGAGAATAATACACAAAAGAAACTGGAGATGCAGAAAAAGACCCTGAGTCCCTTACATCTATAAGTGTATGTCTACATCTTTCAGTGTATAGTCATGCCGTTAATGAGGTGCTAAGACCAAGGTAATTAACTCAACCAAGAGGCCAAGTCAATTAGTCAGCTCATAGTGCCTCATTAAAGCGGCTATATGACTTCTGGATCAGGAAATATTACATGCACCATGTTGTGTTTTAGTATGGCATTGTGGGGCGTAGTCAGTGAGAGTTAGACATGCCCTAAGTATCTTCCCTGAGTTTTGACCGAGACTGTCTGGATTTGAGCTGGCACAGCTGAGAACAGCAGAACAAGAAGCAGACATGAGGGCTGTCCACAGAGTGAGAAGGAACTTGAAAAACATGGGTCCCAAGGCTGCTATCAGTATAATTTCTCCTTTCTTGCCTTTTACTCTGCCATGCAACAGCTAAATTATGTGAGAATGGAAGACAAAAATAACCGAGAACACAGCAGAAACACAATTTATGTCGACATTTGGATAAAATACTAACAACAACCAATGCCAATTTGCTAACAGTTCTCATTATTTTTATAGTAATTATCCTAACGAATCCCACTACACCTTAACTATGGCCTGATTAAAATCCTTCTTCAACTGACAAGAAATCAGCAGGGAAAAAAGTTACTCTGGCCACTCGAATATAGTACTGTATTATCTAACTAATTAAAAGCCTTTAAAAGCCCCAGGACAGGTGAGGGACGGGTCCAGTTTCAAACAGCTTTGCTGTAGCCAATATGCTCTGTATACCATTAATCACTAAATCATGTGCAACAGAATGTGGACTGGGAAAAGCTTATGTCTATTATTGTATGTTGAGCAAGTATTAACAAAGCTGAATTAAGAGAGAGTGTTTGCAATATGTAATCTTCTTTTACATTTTGAAAATCATCTTGTAAAACAATCAAGATGAACCATGCAAATCTGGTTGATAACCACATTATTTTTATTATTCTTATCTGAATTCTAATAAAGACAAAATGGTTTTGGATGAACAAGTTAGTCACTGCAGGAAATATATAACTCAATGAACAGTACTTTGTATCACAAACTTGTTAACACTGGTTCTTTTGTTGGTCTATACCAAGATTAGCAAAGGCCTGCAAGCAACCTGCGAGGAGCCCTTAGTTCCTTAGTGAGTTCCAACAAAATTGGGAACAAAGTGAGCCGTAGCACCTTGGTGTCTCCATGGTGCAAGGGAGGTAAAGAAGGCCTCCTCCTCCTTTGCTGTACAGTCCCACGGGAAGCTCAGCCAAACAATTCTACCCCATGTCCTTTACTACAGAAGGCCTATAAAACGTCAGTGCATCTCTTTAGCAACAGTGATTACTGGGAAAACATCAAGCCTGACCTCTACTGATTTTCCCACAGACTATCAAGTCTAGTTAAGATTTCAGTCCTTATCTTCAAAACACTCAACAGGCTGAACCCAGCATATCTAAAAGAGGCTAAAAGCCCAGAGATGAAAAATGTGGTTAACCACTGTGCTTCATGGGCATAACAAAAATGTCTACCATAAGAACCAATCTCATCCGTGCAGAAAACAAAAGGTTATTTTCCCTGGCCTGTCTGAGACGGTGGAATGAACTTCCACAAGAACCAGCAATCGTCACAAGCCTTCTTGCTCCAAGCTCTGCTCTGGTTTTTCCCTAACAAGCACATAGCAGCACGCACATTTTATAATGCACAAACCCAAACAAAAGCCTACGGTTGTGCCTCTGGGGGAAAGAATGAAAGAGAAAATGAACCAAACACGGCAGATGTTCATTGCACCATTTAGTGCACTAAAGGAAGGCATCTAGCAACTACAGAGATATAGTGTTGAGAGCTGTATAAAAACCTATATAAAAAACACAAATAAAAGGCGAAGTGAGGCAATACTTACTAGTCTTTAAACTCTTCCTTTTCACTTTATCACTGTTTATCCAAGAGTTTCTTTTTTTAACTGCTTTAGTTTGTTTTTCTTATGGTGACATTTTTTCACTGATTAGTCTGTTGTCAGCTCTAGGCTGCTGGGTCTGATTAGATCTTTAAATTCTCTTTCAGAAAACAATGCCTGCTTTGGAAGTTTACTGCCATGATATAACTCTTACATTATTCAACCTTCCCTGGGGACTGCCCCTTGGTGCGGTAAGAAGGCTCGTGAGTTCCAGTGACCCTGACCGCGCGGCCCACAGGAGTGGCAGGGGCTGATGGGACTCTCCCATGCCTGGCAGGTCAAAGGATAAGGGCCACGTGAAAAGCAACAGGTTAAGAGGGAACCACCTACCCTCAAAAACAATGTTACAGATACATAACAAGGTATCTATTTCAGCAAACAGCATAATCGGCAGGGATGATGGAACTTCATTCAAGCTCTGAGCAATATCTGAAAGTGCAGGAAGGCTTCAGATTCAAGGCTGATCATCTGTTATAATGGGACAGAGAACTAAGATGAGGATATATCCAGAAGGGTGTGATCCCACTCACTCTCTCCTATAATAAGCAGGCCCATTTCTGCACCCTATGAAGATAATGGTCTTCTCTCATGGTCCTTCAGTTGACTTACAGTCTAAGCACTGCAAATCAGATCAAACTACTGACACCAAGGTGCAATTCGGAAAAAGCTAGAGCCACAGATTCATTTTTAAAACCAATGTGTATGCTGCAGATCAACCAACTCAGCAACCACTCCTTTAATTTTTTTAAGTCTGAGTCAACCAAGTAAACACTTTTAAGTAGTGGCAATACTAAGAGTTTCTTCATCCAGTGCTGGAGGTTGCTTTCCCATGAAAGCTGTCTAGTCACCTGCTTATTAATTGAATCTCAATATTTTACAAACACTGCAAACTTCAAAATGCCAAAAGCAAAAAGCCTTAAGTACAGTAGCATTTGTACAAAACAATTACGACAGACCTAGAAGACTGCTGAATACTACCATCCTATGTTGCTGCTTCAACTTCAATATACTCTCAAAAAGCCGCCATCATAACACAGATCTATACAACTAAACGAAGCCTGAATCACAGCCAACAGCTACCAACTAGAAGTGCCTTCATGTCTCGAAGACTCTTAAATATAGTAGTATTTTGAGCATAATGTATTTAAAACATTATTTAAGAAATACTACTTTCTTTTTGTACTTTCTCCATTTATTGGCTGCATGCTCATATTGCATGTGGTCATGTCAGGAGGGCACTGATGATCCCAATAAGCCACCCTGAGCCTTAAATGTAATAAATAATTCAGTGTTTGCTTTTTGACAAAGATATTTGTTAGATAAAATGTTTGGGAATTTGTGTAAATAAAAGTTAAGGGGAAAATACAGTGGGTGAAACCCTTATTCCACTGTGAAAATACCATTAATTTTGATAAGACTATGATTTCAAAAAGTGTATTTATATAGCAAGAATCACAAAATTTGGCCCTTTATGCAAGTTATGTTAAGCTCAGCAAAACATCCTGTTTACTTCCATTTCAAGTTCACAAAAAAATCACTATAATTGTTCCCCAATGATAAAATGCCTGGCAGGGAGGAACACGTTTTAGAGGTTCAAGTTACAATCAGAGGAGGTTGGTGGGATTATAATTAGTTTCACACAGATTTCCAGAAAACATTTACACATCAAGATGGGAGAA
Source organism: Crocodylus porosus (assembly GCF_001723895.1). Taxonomy (NCBI): domain Eukaryota; kingdom Metazoa; phylum Chordata; order Crocodylia; family Crocodylidae; genus Crocodylus; species Crocodylus porosus. The sequence continues at coordinate 103,693,011 of NW_017728947.1, forward strand.
GGGTGGGAGAGGAATGATGATTAATCATTGATGTTTAACTACAACGTTGGATAAAGTGACATAATTTTCAAGGTAGATAATTATTAAGCTCTTGATGCAAAATGTTACCAAAGTCTACTGTAATCTAGTTTTCATTAATCCACCTTCCTATTTTTCATTCTCAATGTGAGATTGTGTGTCATTGGTTTTTAAAGACTTAAAGATCTTTATGTAGTAAGAATTTAGGACTTTCAATGCACGTATTGCTTCTAACCAGCAAATATAAAAAAAGAAAAATCAGTGGAATAGCCATACCTCATGCTACAATCAAGAGCTGTTTTCTTCATTAAAAACATGGCAATGGCAGGTGCTGATATTCTAACAAATCAGCAATGAATTAAGATTGAAATCACTTTACTGGAGTATTTTCTAATTGCAGGATGGAGCAGGAGTGCAAATAAAATAATGCAATATGTTTTATCTGCTTATCAATGAAGTCTTTTACAAATCATTTTGTGTTTATACAGTAAAAAAGTTCTTCAATGTTATGTTTCTTTACTGAATGTACAGGTTGATCTGAAACAGTCTTATCTGCCAGAGCATACATCTTATTTCAAAGAGAAAATTCAGACAGTTAAACTCTGCATGGGAATGTTAATTTCTATATGCGCAAAATCTTTTTTTTTTCTCATTGAGAATATATCAACTGTATAGCTCTAAAAGCATGTTCTGTAACATACAAAGTGAAACTTTTTTTTGGAGAGGAGATGGGAAAGGATGCTGAAAGAGCAGGATCCAGATGTAATTCTTACATGATTATTGTGTTTGATATATAAAATATATGCCTTATGGTATGCACACATGCTACATACTTTATACTGCATTTCATAGAGACAACAACGATAGTTAGCTATAGAAAATAGATAAAGTTCTATCTTCAAACACATCCCTGCATATATGCAAAACACAGCCATCCAAGCTTTTATTTTGCATGTTTTAAACAATGTTAATAAATGTATTTCATTCATGCAAATGTGAAGAACTCTAAAAATAATACCAAAGAATACCAAAAAAAAATGAAAACGGTACTTAACACTGGCTCCTCAGATGACAAGCCATTAAGCTTTCACCTTTAGGTAGTTATGATGACTCTGATGTCTCTTTTTGATATCTCCATTTTTAATTAGAATCTTTAATGTGTTTAACAAGCAATTCTTCCATCAATCTTTGATGTATTTTACTTGTAAAGCAATGACAGTTTGCAGTTCAGTCTCCTTAAAGTTCCAGAGAAACCATTTTCCACTCACTTGCTTTGAAAGCCATTAAAATAACTTGATGAAGAACAGCAGCAGGGGGCTAATGGAAGCCAAGGCTTAGTAACAATCTTTAGATTTTCTCCTAAGACTTTCTCACAGGCCCTCCTTACAAAGGTCCTGAGGACCTTTCATCCTTCCTCCCCTTCCCCCCACCAACAAAATCTGAACACAGCTGACAGATGCAACTAGCTCCAGGATTTGGTGTTTTCTTAATTTTACCTTTACCTTCCGATTTTAAAAGGCTAAAACATTATCCATTTCCATAACAGACCAACTCTTCATTGTATTATCATTTGAGAAGGCTGGAAACATGGAAAGACTCAAGCAGCTTTGAAACTTCTCCTAACTTACCTCCTATTTTGAAAAGATAAAGGTACAAAGCAACACATCTGCTACCTAACCCACACAATGGGAATGACAGCTTGAATTTCTGAGTCATTCATTTATCTGCATGGCTGGTTGTTAGTAAAGTCTTTAAGGAGCCCTCAGAATGAGAGCCTCTCTATACATTAATGATAATATTTTAAATACATAGATATATCCCAAAGAGGTAAAACTGTCAAATGATCTCTAAGCAGCCTGTACAAGTGATGAATCAAAAAGCAAACTGGAGCTCCTCCAACTGTGATGCGATTCAAATTTAGTGGCTGGGGGTATGTTGGGAAGTCTAAAATATACTTCTAGTTTGATCGCCTATGTAAGTCCACTGTGTTTGTGCTCACCGTTAAACTGGAGCGCTTATTTTATCTACCAGTATGATCTACTTAGTACAATCCTTCTTTCCAGCTACTTTTTCAAGGGAATTTCTGGAACAGAGGAACTCATGCTGCTACTCCATTCAAGTTACGGTTCATAACGTTTGGTTACAGGAGAGGCTACTCTATCTGTAACAGGGCCCTGGGCCATGGGCACGCATCTCAGCCCTTGGTTTCTTCAAAACTGGAAGACGTATTTGCAGTTTACATCAGCAAGAACAAGAACGTAACTGGGCAAATGACTTCATGTCTCTAGCACAGCAGTAGATATCTGGGGCCTGGGAAGTCCAGATCTCTCCTCCAGCTCCACAGCAATGGCAGGAGGAAAGGATGTGTCCTGTCCACTCCCATCTAGGAGAAGCTAGGGGAATCTCACATGCTTGGTATACTGTATTTTGAGTTTAACTGCTATTATACTGGAACTCTTGTTTAAAAATAATGCTAGCCCAGAGCAACAGTCCTGGACTGAACAGTTGCTTTATTACCCATTGGCTCACAGCTTAAAACTGTTATACAGTATTTGTTTTGTTCTGCCTTAGTGAACCTCCAACGAAAGCACAGGAATGGTAAAGCCAAAATTCAGCATCCAGTTTTACTAGAAGCGACGCAGACAGTATGTCTGACAGTCCATGGACACTGACTGACTGCTTTCGTCATGACCAAAAAAAACAGATCCCACAAGAAGTGGAAACCAACCAACAAAACCCTGCACTTTTGTGGCCCCCCCCCCCACCACCCAAACTGAGAAATAAGAAATTGTGTATTATCTTTACTATGTTCCAACACCAAGTCGTAGAATATAAAAAATGAAGGGCTGGAAGGGACCCTCAAGAGATGAGCGATCCAGAGTACTACATGACATATATCAAGTGTATCGCTCTACCACTTGAGCTGCTCTACCTTCAAAAAAAAGGACCTACAATATTGCTATTGCTTTATGAGCAAGTGTACTGTAGTTTGTTATAAGGACCATGAAAGTACAGACATTTAATAAAGTCAAAATCATCATGTGTACACAATCCTGAATCAAGTATACAGGTTGCAGCTGTATTGGTCTAGAGGAAAAAGCAACCAGGGCTTGTGGACAGAGGCAAGCTCTTTTATTAGACCAACAAGATTTTTGCAAAAAAAATGTCTTAATTGCAAGCTTTTGGGCACAAACACCCTTCATCAGGCACCAGAGAAAAAATTGCAAAAGTTCCTGGGTAGAAATGAAAGGTCATTTCTGGGGAGAATGTTCATTTCTGCCCAGGAGAACTTTTACGATCTTTTCTCTGATGAAGGGTGTTTGTACCCGAAAGCCTGCAAATAAAGAATTTTTTTGGCAAAACTCTTGTTGGTCTAATAAAAGATAACACCTTTGTCCACAAGCTCATGATTGCTCAGTCATGAATCATAACTTTTCATGAAGAAATGTTTATTTTCTGGACGGGGGAAATCTTTCCCATATTTATATTCAACATTTTTATGCAAAGAATATCTCTCACCTTTGGGAGTTTTGCCTTCATTTCCCTATAATGTATTCATCACCACTCAGCACATCTGTCCTAGCAAATCCCATTTCCTGTTCTATTCATGAGGCTCAGCAACCTGGAGTTTTAGTGATTGCCGCCACGCTTTTCCCATGGCCTTCTCACCTCTCAACCCCCCCACAAGTACCCAGCTCCCATTGTTTATCATCTGTTCTCCCCTGCTGCAAACTGCTGTCAGATGTTCACTTATCCCTAATCTTACTCGCTGCCTTTGATATTCTTTCTAATCCAACAACCTGTCAACTGGGGCATCAGCCCATGTCCAGACCAGCTGCTTTGTCACAGGCCCTAAGATTCCCTCTCAGCTTCACGAGGCATTTAAAAGATTTTGACACAGCAAACACAATGTGAAACAATAATTAATGTTGTTTTGATCAGCGATCATGGCTTTAGTGTCACATTAGTTGACCACTTTTTAAAAAAATCTGAATTGTACTTTGTTTAAACTTCAGTCTTAACAAGACCTTGGGCAATGTTTAAAGGACAATACTTTTGAACGCTAAGTTCTTGGGTGCAGGGCAGTTTTGTTTTACTTGGTCAAAAACCATGAAGGAAAGTAAATTCACACAGACAGAGAATCTAGTCAGATGGTTATTTTGCATATCCTGTTGACTAACAGAAATATGCTTATGCAAAAGCATCATTTTACAAACAGACTTTTCAAAACAAAGAATTCAATGATTGAAGAGTTATAGCTGCTAAACGTGAATCATACATTTCAAATATGGCCAGGAGTTTAAGTGCAATTTCTTATTAAAACTGTATTTTCAATACATTATATGAAGGTAAAAATATGCAATGCTGTCCTCTCAAAGATCTGTTTGCCCACATTTAAAATTCTACAGGAAATTCCCATTTTGAGAAGATTTTCTACCTTCCATACTATTCAGATTTACTGCAAAGGCTTTTAGACGGCTACCAGCCATCTGTATTAAAATGTGCACCATGTGTACAATGCTACATGTCACTGTTAGATAATTGATTCAAATGACAGAATTTTTAGCACAAGAAAAGGTGGTCATTTTACATATCTCAAATTCTCTTTCTGACATCTATTTTTATTCTTGATTGAAAAATTATGCAAACAAGTACTTAGCAGTTAAAGTACATGAGTATGGGTCTGCTTCTCAAACCAGGCTGTAATTACAAAAACAATCATGGGTCATAATTTAAACAAAAGCAGATTAAGCAAGGATTGTACAAACATGTGTCAGGGGGATGCTACATGCATGCAAAATGCCAGTTATATTTGACACTACAACTTAAATAAAAAATTACAGCACTAAACGCCTTAAATTAGTTTATTCATTCTGCACGTGGCTATTTTCACTCTTAGGACTTCTCTACACTCAGAAAACTTAATCCAAAGAAAGTAAAGCTGTAGTTGGAAGTGGCTTAGTTAAACTGTATAACACCGTGTAGAGAACGTGCACTTGCAACATTAAAGTGGTCTTAAATCAGTTTAACTTACTGCTCCCTTAGGGCCTCTCTAGACCTGAAGGCTAACACGGATTAAGGTAGGGTATGAATTTAAAGTCCAACAGCACTTTGAAAATGGATTAGCTATGTAATAACAAGACACTCCCATTCTAGGTCTGATTGTTACATGGAGTTCATTAAAAACAACATAATGTATAGGCAAGCCCTAGAGGCAATTATTTTGAAAGGGAAGAGCCTGAGCTAGCCAAAGCAGAAGTGTGATATACATTTACTTGCACTCAGCTATAAGGTTATTTCTCAGTTATTCTAATCTTTGGCACCTAATTTGCAGAATAACTGCAATATGCAAATCCATGTGCCCTAGCTACTAATGGCCTGTGGCCCTTAAATGAGAAGATAGTCTTTTCTTAATCAGTTCATTTCTAAAAGGCAGCACATTTTTAAAAAAAATCTATATACAGCTTGTACAGGCTCTGTACAGCATTGCTCTTTTAAACTCACACCTTCTCTAAATAGCCAAGTTCCTGAAAAAATATGCTCATTTTTTAATACAGTTATCACCTTTCTAATCTGAGGCTGCATCCTGTTTGTAGCTAAGCAACATGGCAAATTAATGCATTTCCAGTCTATACACCTTGCAAGCTCTCTCAGGTAGAAATGGTGTCTTCTTACTTTTATATAAAGTGCCAATCATTCTTTGGAACTATACAAACATGCAATAATAACAGATGGAGTTCAATCATTTCTGTTTCATTTGATTGCATATATGAAACCATTTGGAGCAAGGTGCTCAGTTTAGGATGATACCAGCTGCTAAGAATTTGTTAACATTAAAATAAAGGCTATGAGTAACCTAAAACTTCAGATTTCAGTCATTACCAATTAAATCTCCCTATTCTCAACCATCAGCTTCGAAACGGCACCAGGTTGGACTGTACATTGCATGAAAAAAAATATCAGTATGGTCTCACATTTATGAAAAAATACCTTGTCGTTTTCCTTCTGACACTTGTCTGATTTCCTAAATTTTCCTTGCATTTCCTCCCTGCAGCAATTCCCAACCACTCTTCATGAACTGGAAATTTGTAATTTTTTGCATGTAACATTATGAGCAGTGGTAGAAGGCATGGAGAAAATCAGATAAAACATACCGGAAAAATATTCTTCCTTCAGATTACTGCTTTGCAAAATTAACTGCATAATAAATGCATTATTTGGGAAGTTATATCTCACTAGTAGACTCTTTGAAGATTTAACAGGAAAGTACTGCTTGTTTGAACATGTTACTTTAAAATCTGTTTATAACTTTAACAGCAACATTTTAAGTGTCAAACTAAAAAGAATGTTCTTTGTTTATAAAAAAGCAGACTGAAGCTTCTGAGAATGCTTTAGACAGCTGGCCACACTCACATTACTATTTCTATATAACATTTTTTTGAATGTGAAATTAGCTTGTACGGTGCAACAACATCTTAGTACTCTTTTCCCCCCATCTTCAGCGTTTTGGGACATAGGCCCCTATACTGTTCTGCCCACATGGAACTCATTGCTGAATCAGGATCTTAATCCTTACAGCAGCCCCGAGACAGGTAAATCTCACACCCTGCTTTAAAGTTGTGAAAACACAGAGATTAAGTGGTTTGCTCAGGTCACACGGAAGTCAACATCAGGTCTAGGATTAGAAACCAGAAATTCCTGGTTCCCAGTCCATTGATTATACCTCCCTTCCTTTTTATATGGGGTATTTTCTGCTCATTATACAGTAGGTCCAAGCCTACAGTATTCTTTAAAAAAACTATTTTAGAATGATCTTAACTTTCACGTGTAATGCTTCTATTCTCTTAAAACCAAAGACAAATGTCATACTTTAAAATGAAAGGGTAGGGGGAGATCTTTTTTGCCTATGTTCAAACCAGAGGTAGAGGGTCAACTTTAATCAGTAAAGAAAAATGTGATGCGCTGAACTATCTTGAAGATCTGGAAATAGGGTGAAGGCAACTTAAGTATACACTAAGTTTCTTGTTACAGTTATTGGCCCTGTATCTAATTAAACTGAGCTAGATCTTAACCCTATACCAAGTTCTCAGGTATAGCTTACCATTATTCAATAGATGCTTGCTCACTATTCCACTCTAGCACAGGCTTGAACATATATACTGGGAAATTTAAAGGCAGTTAAAATTAGTCTAGCCAACATACTTCCAAAAGTTCTTTGACAGATCATACACTTACAATTAAATGGGAGGAAACTGGGATGAGAGCACTCTTGTCAGAACAAGCTTTTAAAACAAAGCCACAGAAGGAATCAGAACTACATCCACAAAGGGACTAACAGCCAATTTAGGTGCCAAATCCAACATATGGCACAACAGAGAATTCTCCAAATGCCTGCTCAGCTGCTGCTGAAAGTTTCTTAAGCACCCACAAAGCAGCCTCAAAATCCTGACATTAAGGTGCGCAGAGCGCAGGATTCTCAAAGTGGGTGTTCCCTTGCCTGTATTACCTGTAAGGCCCAATCCAGTAAGGATTCCTGCTGCAGGCGCAGATGTGCATCGCATTATGTAGGTATTAGGATGCTCTCCTAAGCTGGGATAGACCCAGGTGTAAATCCCTGCTCAGTTTGCACTTCAGTATTAGCCAATGTTAGCTGGAACAGCGGTTTGTAACATGAATTTCCCAAGTAAGTGAGTTACACTCTGTCTTTCTCTGCCCCGCTCTCTCTGGCCCAATTAATAATTGACGACGTGTGCAAAATGGAACAGTTTCAGCCAAAGGGTTTGAAAGTGATTCACCCCCCAATACCAACAACATAGAGGCTAGGACACTTTCCTGGGATACAAGAAACCTGAGCTGACGTCTACTCCAAATCAGGTAAAGATCTGAAAATTGGTCTTCCACTTCCCACATAAGTGGTCCAAGTGCCAGACTACTGGGTGTAACAAAGCTGAGTCTTTATTC
>NW_017728947.1:103701895-103711349 GCF_001723895.1 Crocodylus porosus
CACCGGCTCCTGCAGCAGCCTCAGGGCTTTGCGGGGGGCTCGTGGAAGAGCCCCCCAATGTGGCTCCTGCACTCCTCCACAGCCCTTACCTATGACTGCCACTTGGTAGATCAGTTAAATCTCTTTGCTGGTTTGGACCTCAGACTATGTCTATATACAGAAATACTGGTGGCAGACTGCAGCCACCACTGTCATCAGACTCTGTGCCATCAAAGTGCTCCATTCAGTGGCACTCAGCAGCTGTCCTGCCAGAACGGGAAGTGCACCCTGGAAAGGGAACTGCTGCTGAATAGGCTGAGCAGTGACATGACAGTGCAGGAGTGTCTACTCACAAATTCAGCCAGCTGCTGTGTCACCTTAGTGAAGCCTTAGTCTACTCCGCTGCTTGGTACAACTGCGTAAGCCAGGGGTGTCAAACTTCTGTCCTGTGAACTGATTCTGCCGTGCACGCTGGGCCCCAATAGACACGGTCATTGACACCAAGCCCCCAGATCTATGCTGATGCCCGAACAAAGCCGCATAATACTGCCCATCCCTGCCACTTAAATGTGGTCCTGTGCCACCACAAATCCCCATGCTGCTACCTGAACATGGTTCCATGCTGCCACCCAGCTCTGGACCCAAGCTTCTTTCCAAATGTGGATGCACCGTGACTGTAGTTGCTGCTGGCCCCACACATCTAGCCTAGGAGGAAGCCCTGTGGTCCAGATCCAACCCAGGGTCTCAGGTGAGTTTGATGCTCCTGGCTTAAACAATATTATTCAGTGCATTCTTCTAGTTAGCAGAAAGAAACACCCAGTATAGCGATATAGTTATGCTTGTTGGCAAAGCAGTACATTTTAACGAGGGTTATTCTATCCAGTGACAATTAACTGCACTTTAGTAAAATTACTAAAGTACAAAGAAAGATTAAAATCAGTTATTTAAAATTGGTGATTTAAATCAATCCACCCTGCTCTGACTCCCCCCATTCAATTTCCTGCTTTAGCTTTTCAACATCTTATATAACTAATTTTAAAAGTACCTCCTCCACACGGTCATATTGCTTAGTTAACAAATGTCTCTGAAGGAACAAAAGAAGGGATAAGGGGGTGAATTAGAGTAAAGAGAAGAAGCCTAGCAGCACCTGCTTTAGGATAGATTTGGATTCTGCATTTCATTACAGTCATGGAACTGTAATGACCTAATGGCCTTCGCAAGGCTAGTAGCTGACACTATACTGACTGCTATGGTATTCTCAATTAGAGAAACTGGTTTTGTACCAATACAAACCTATTTGCCATACACATGCTGCAGAGAAAACATATTATGTTAGAGTATTAGGGAGACTAATCTGAGTGTATCACTTGCTTGCATTCTTTAAATTACTGAAGGTTCTGATGCTCAGGGATCATCTAAAAGATAATTAAAGGGAACATTATATGGAAAAGGATTTCCTATTACTATTTCCATTGCTTCCCTCATAGAGGTGGTGCCTTACATGACAGTTTCATTACATTTGATGATCACCTGACTTCACTCTGTTTACTACAGCCATACAATTGTGAGCTGTGATTTCATGTGCTGTTTGCAGTAAAGTCCAGACTGATTAGTACTTGAGTGTGACCCCCCCCATGAAAACCAAGTTACAGCAGAACGTGAGGTTATAGTCATTTAGCACAAACCAACAGTGAGTTAATGCTTCAACCCCAGTGGTAGGAAACAGTCTAATGCTATCTTTCAGGTAAGATGGTGAGTCTCAGCCATTTTAGATGGCGGACTCTTCTTAAAAACTGTTTTACCACTGTGCATCTCTATGACTCTGTGTTATGTAAATTATTATTTTATTATATATAACTACAGCCACTCCATAACCTCTCCAATAGCCTAAGAAATATTGCAGTCATTCCTCATTTTTATTTGTCTTCCCTTCTTCTTTGTGTAGTTCCCTTTCTTCTGCTTCCCCATTCCTTTTCGCAGACCCCCTAAGAGTTTACCACAGGCCTCAGTTTGAGAAACACTGGGACATAACACCATGACTGTGGTCACCTACGCTCATTTACAAAAAGCCTGTGGTAACTGCTGACAAAGATGGATATGTTTTAGACAATTTCCAGTTCAAACATAACTTTTCACCTTCAATTTTAACCCAGCATTCACCTTTACTTGCAGCCCTATGCTGTTATGTATAGTTGTGCACCATTAAACATGGGTTATGGTCTACACCAGAATGGACTGTATTTTAGCAATGGGTGGACCAAATGATTCCTGTTTGCACAGACACTTTTAATTGCTCGATGAAAGGTGTTGTGTTGACTGACTGATATCAAGGAGAGAGAGAGGTGGTTAGCCCTGCTAGTCTGAAGTTAAGCAGAAGGCAGGGCAGGGGGGCATCTCAGAGGTGAACTGAGTGGCATGAGCTTTCATAAGTGACAGCCTGCTTCATCAGTTGCTAGGAATGGAAAGCTCATGCCTCTCTGCACCAGTTAATCTCGCATACTGAACAACATCTAATAACAGAACAAGCCAAGTTTAGACCAGGCAAGTCCTGCACTGGCCAAATACTAAATGTCACCCAACACATAGAAGATGGATTTGAGAAAGGGATGGTAATAGGTGCTGAGTCTGTAGACCTATCAGTGACATAAGACACAGCCACCGAAACCTGCTTGCCAAAGTCTACAATATGATGCCTGACTACCACTTAGTGCAGCTCATCCCACGTCTTCTGGAGAACAGATGTTTTTATGTAGAACTGTGCAAGAAACAGAGGTGCTAGAGATGACAATGAAATGGCTTCGCACAGGGTAGCATGCTAGCACTAATCCTTTGCAACATATATAATAATGACCAACCCATACAGAATAATACGAGGAGCTTCATATTTGGTGATGATCTATTCATTGTGTCACAAGAGAAGGACTTTGCCACTGTTGAAAACAGACTGATGTGCACTGAGCAACCTCTCAAATTATTAAAATAAGAACTAGCTTTGTGCCAAGCCAGCCAAGACACAGGACACAGCTTTTCACCTATGCTGGGTTGGGCAAAATATGGCCCACAAGACAAATCCGGCCTACCAAGTTATTGGATCCAGCACACAGGTGGGCACCTACCAATTGACTGCATGCAGCCTGTGGCTGCCCCCGTGGAGCTCTGCATAGGTCCAAGCCGCACCTGCTCCCACCTGGGGCAGCCCATGCCACACTTCTGCTTTGGCCTGGGCCTACCAATGGCCTGTGTCTGCACGCACAGCTTCCCAGCAGGGCTTCTCCAGATGGGGCTGTTGCCACAGGGGTACTGCTTGGCTCCCCCTGCCTTCAGCGGCTCATCCTCTTGCCACTGATACACGGTTTCAGGAAGCAGGCAGTATATGGAAGCAATGATGGCCATAGGGACATATGCCAGGCACCACACACCCAGCTAGGTGGCTCCTGCCACAGCACACAGACCTCCAGCTCCAGACTGCTTTCCATTCACTCCACCTGCCTGACACGAATGGCAGGCACCACCTGTAGGTGGCTGAGTGGGTAGAAGGCAGCTAGGAGCTGGAGCCCAGCACGCTGAGGCAGGAGCTATTTGACTGCAGTTTCCCCTTCCCTGCCTGGCTTGGCATGTGGTGCCCGACATGTCCCCATAGCTGCCGCCCTTCCCCATGCTACCAACTACCCACTGGTGCAGCAGGGGCAGGAAGAGGAGGAGGAGCTCAGCACTACCTGGGCAGCTGCAGCCGCATCGGAAGCAGTCCTGCTGGGAACTCTGCATGCTGGCTGGGGCCGTCGGTGGGTGTGGGCGGGAGCACGGCTTGGGCTCTCCCAGGCAAGCTCTGCTGCGCCCACCCCCTACCTCCACCCCTGACTGGCCAGCTCCCAAGACCCAGAGCACAGGCAGCCCCCCCACACATGCGCATACACCCACCCCCCCGCAATATACAAAAGTAAGACTTTACTTTGAAATATTATGCAGTCACCTCTATATACACTACTCAAAAACACACCAATAGTGACAAAAATTATTTTTTGAAATAAAATTAAAATATGCTACAGTAGATGTTTGATTTTTAGTATACAATTTATTTTTATCTATAATTTGTTAAAATGATATCTTCTAAAACATTTTGTGTGTGCAGCCCTCAACAGCTCACCAAAACTCAGTAAGTGGTCCTCCACTCAAAATAACTGCCCACTCCTGACCTATGACAGAGAAGCCAAGCAGAAATTAAACATCATCTGGGATGGAAACCCACTAGCTGATCACCCCAAACCCTGTGCACTCAGGGGTTATACTGGACCGAATACTTACCTTCAAAGCACGTGTAGAGAAGATGAAAGGGAAAGTCAGTACCTGCAACAACATACTTTGAAAGTTGGTCACCTCAAAGTGGGGAGCAAACCCAGCTACATTACAAACCACTGTTATTGCCTTATGTTACCCCACTGCAGAGCATGCATGACAAGTATGGGAACAATCAATTCATGCCAAGAAACTTGACCCAGCTCTAAATGACAGTCATCGTGAAATAACAAGATGTCTAAAGCCAATGGTAAAGGATAGCCTGTATTTACTGGATGGCATTGCACCACCCGATATCAGAAGAAAGGTAATGAGCCACAAAGAAAGATCAGAGCAGATGAAAGACCTCAGGCGTCCACTCTATGGTCTCACAGATGTAACTAAACAGATTAAAGTGTGAAAGAGTTTTGTGAGCAGTGTTGTGCCACTGGATATGACAGCTGACAGGGTGGGACGATATTATGGAAGGAAACATTACACGCAATCAGGTGCTCTGAAATGGATCTGGAATGCCAAAAGTACTTCCCAAAGGGGTTGATCTAGACTGGCCAACATAGCGATTCCTGAATTGCCTGCACATGCAAACTGGAAAATCAAAAACAAACATGATCAAAAGGACCCACTGTAATGACAGAAGTATATGTGAGTGTGGTGACACAAGTACATGCACCTGCTCATTTGCCGTCTCTTTGACCGGACATGAATGAAGAAGGACCTTGCTGCAGCAATGGAAAGAGCCATCGCTTGTGCCCGATACTGGAAAAACACCTGGTTTATGACAAGGACACAAGAAGACATCTCTCATGCTAAAAACAGATGACCGGTTACCAGAGATATGGAGTTTTAATCTGAGTTCCTATGTACAAACTTATTGTCCCATATCAGGTACCTATGAATATGTTCCACGTTTTCCATTTTTACTTTTGGAAAAAAAATCCAGGAATTTTTCAGGGTTTATTTTCCAAACATAAAAACCAAGTTGAAATTGGGATAAAAGGAAGAAAAGAAAAAAATAGGTTTAAATTGGGGAAAATAATAATACGTCCTGTGGCAGTGAGAGGGGGAGGGGGTAAGGCTGGGACTACGGAAGGGGCAGGGGGAGGGGTACAGCACAGTCCATTGGTTGCTCCTGGGGTTGCTTAAAGGAGCGAAGTGGAGGGAACTGTCAGTGGGTGTGGGGCCGGAGGGATGCAGCTCTTGCTGCTACGTGCACCCCAGGAGGGCTGGGGGGCTGCGCCAGGCTATTCCTGGAAGGTGCATGCCCCCAGATATGTATGCAGGCTGAGAGCAGGCTGCTGCTGCAGGGTGGGGCTGGTGGTGGCACCTGGCTCTTCCCAGTGCTTGGGGTGGTTGGCAGCCTGCTCTCGTCCTGCACACAGATCCAGGGACATGCGCCCCCCGGGAAGAGCCCAGCATAGCCCCTCAGCCCACAGCCCTCCTGGGGTGCACACAGCAACAAGAGCCCCGCCTCCCCACCCCGTGCCCCACACCCACTGACATACAGTTCCCTCAGCAGCTGGCATCGGCCACTCCCAGGGCCACTACAGCAGGGGCTGGGGTGAGTGGGAACAAGCAGAGCCCTGGGGGCATGGTGCATGGCAAAGCTTGCCCCACTCACCCCAGCCCCTATTGCAGTAGCCCCAGGAGCAGCCAATGCCAGCTGCCTGCAGTTGCTGGGCTGCATCGTGCCCCAACCCCACCAAGGCTCCGCTTGTCCCTACTCACCCCAGCCCCTGGGCTCCGCCATGCCATGGTGCAGGCAGCTGGCATCGGCTGTTCCTGGGACTGCTGCAGCAGGGGCTTGGGTGAGTGGAAACAAGCAGAGCCGCAGGGGGCACAGGACATGGCGCAGCTTGTCTCTGCACACCCCAACCCCTGTTGCAGCGGCCCTGGGAGTGGCCAATGCTAGCTGCGTGCAGCTGCTGAGCAGTGCTGCACCCCAAAACCCGCAGGGATCTGCTTGTCCCCACTCACCCCAACCCCTGCTGTAGCAGCTCCGTGAGCAGCTGACACCGCCTGCCTGCACCACTGCACAGTGCAGCCCAGGGGCTGGGGGGAGTGGGCAGCAGCCGGAGCCGCTAGGGTACAGCTGGGACGCGCCCACCCTGGGAGCAATTCCTGCAGCTCCTCCTGCCCCAGCCAGTGTCAGAGCTGGGAGCCCCACACCCCCAGGCAGCGGCTTGAGCCATGCTCCACCTCCCCCATGTTGGGCTGGAAACCTGTGCCTCAGGTAACTAGCACTTTTAGCTTACTGGCACCCACAGCCATTCCCTAATCATGCCAGTTAACAGAGATTTTACTGTACCTGGTAAAACTGAGTGAACTGAAAAACAGGTGTAAATCAGTAAAAACCAAAAAACTCCAATAAAAAAAAAATCAGGGAATTTATTTAAAATGTTAAATCTGCAAACACAGAACACTACCTATGAAGTATCTAAACTAACTCTCTGCCCCAGGAAAATCAAGGCTAATTTGAACAGATTACTGCTGGAGCTACCTGTGTAAACAGTTCTCCCGGCCTGTTTTAATTCAAAACCTGGAACAACCAGCCCTGGGTTAAACCATCCTCTCTTTTGAGCGTCAGGTACCACTCTGTGCATCAAAGACGAAACAAAAATCAACAGGCACTGCAGGAACATGTCCATGCTCAGGGAGTGTATGCATGTGGCCATATAAATACCACAAACCATCATATGTTGCATCCCACACAGGGAAGACATGAGCTCTCTGAAACGGTGCAAAAACATAAGGATCATCGCTCCCAGCTTGGCTAAGGCCAACACTCAGGCTCTTCTAGGGGATCTTACTGGGGAACCCTGGGTGACTATGGGACCATTTTCCAGTCCTTCCTCTGCACATGTCCCCAGAGCAGTTTTATGGGGTTGTATCCACTGGCTCCTTGGACATAGCTGAAGGGCAGTGGGCACTGGCCTGCTGTACTCTGCTCAGAGTCCCCCCTCCAATCCCTCATGATCAACTTATGACCCCCGCGCCTGCCCCAGTGTTTCTCTTTTGGTGCCGCCATAATAAGTTGTATGGTATCTAGCAGCTGGACTGAGAAAAAGGAGGCTTATCATTGTGAGGACCACTGTTTTCCAGGACCTAACGAACAAGCCTTAGGATCTTATCACCCTTGGGGGAGGATTTCTCTCAATTTCACCCCACCCTGGAGAGCTGGGCCCAGTGCCCACTTAACATACAGATACAGATAGATGTGCATAAGCATACATATACACGTGCTTAACATACATACATAGGACCATTTCCGGACAGCACACCACTCTCCAGTGTACAAGCTTATTTATATTCCACCCTCATTCCACAAGCAAGCCACTCAGGACCTCAGCTGGTGGTTCCTCTATGGAGCCATTGCCACAGGTGTGTATCTGACACAATTCATGGACACTCCTTACACCTGCCCCTTCTGTGAGGAGAGGGAGACCAGGCTGCAGCCCCTGCTCTGTCTCCTCCAGAACCTCTTGTTCCTCTGCACCATTTCCTCCAGCAGCACTCCCTGCACCTTTTTATTTGTGCACTCCCCATCTGTGGCCCCACTAAGTCCTAGGACCTCCTGGTTAACCTCCTACTAGTCCTACCTAAGCTGGCCATCTATTGCACCAGAAAGGAGGCTCTGGCCAAGAGGACCAGGAGGACCCCCAAGGACTGTGGGGCCTGTCCCTCACTTGCTCAAGTCTCTGGGTAGAGTTTCTCCTGGCAGTGTCTGCTAGCCTCTTGGACTCGTTCGATGGCCAGTGAGCACTGTCCGGTGAGCTCTGCTCGGTGTCTCCCCTTGGTGCACTCTTTCTGAACCTCTGACCTCTATTCCCAGCCCTGCTTCATTATCATTTGTCCCCAGAAATCAGTTGCCACTTTCCCTGTAGCCTCCCTTTTTGAGGGAGGTCTTTAGTTTTACTCAGTGGGCACTGGCCCACAATCCCTTAATGTGGCAAACAGGCCCTCACCAAGCTAGCAATATACCTAGGCAGGAAGGAGGATCTGGCCCGGGGTCTCGCGGCAATGGCAGGACTGTTTTTCTGTCCCTTGTCCGATCATATCTCCGGGCAGAGTTTCACAGAGCAGTGTCCAGTGTCCTGGGAGGGCAGTGGGCACTGTCTGGTGTGTTCTCCTTGGTGTCCCCCCGCAGTGTACTCGTTTTGAATCTTTCATCTTCACTCCCATCCCTATTTTGTCCCTTAGCTGTCCCAGGCGATCAGTGATATGCCCTTAGTGGCCTCCTTCACCAAGTGAGGCTTACACCTCTCCTTGGTGGGCTTTGGCCCACGTTCTCAAATGGGAATGGCAAATCAAAAGGCCTGTCCCTTGTCCATTCACATCTCTGGACAGTGTTTCACTGGGCAGTGCCCACTGGCTCCTTTGAGGGCCAGTGAGCACTGTTCGGTTATTGTGCTCGGTGTCTCCCTTCAGTGCACTCATTTTGAACCTCTGCTTCACTCCCCTCCATTTTCTTCTTTAGTTTTCCCCAATAATCACTTGATGCTCACTTTACCTTTACTTGGTGGGTAGTGGCCCACATTCTCAATGTACATCAGATAGATCTGACAGGACACCATTTGCTGGGGGACAAGCTTATACTCCACTCTCATCCCACAAGTCACCAGGGCCTCAGATGAGAGCTCATCCACAGAGCTGTCACTACAGGTGTGCGTCTGGCACAGTTCACGGACCTCCCTGATGCCTGCCCCATCTGTGCGCAAAGGGAGATCCTGGCATGCACGGCTGCAGCCCTGCCACCGCCTCTTGCAGAGCCCCCTGCTGAGGGCCTGAGAGCACAGCTCCCTGCACCATTTTGTTCAAGCACTCCCCATCCACAGCCCCACCAAACTGACACCATAGTTAACCAGGAAGGAGGCTCTGGCTGGGAGGACCCCTGAGGACTGTGGTGCCATTTTCCTGTCCCTTGTGCATTCACATCTCCAGGCAGCGTCCACGGGCTCTTTGGCCCGTTTGAGGGGCAGCAGCCGCTGTCTGGCGGGCTCTGCTCAGTGTCCCCTCTTGATGCGCTCGTTTTGAAGCTACGACCTTCGTTCCCATCCCCGTTTTGCCTTTTGTTGTCCCAAGTGATCACTGATGTGCCCTTAGTGGCCCCCATCACTCAGAGGGGCTCACAGCTATAGCCGGTGGGCTGTGGCCCAGGCCCGGGTGCCACATCAGGCAGCTCGCC
>NW_017728947.1:103712279-103713676 GCF_001723895.1 Crocodylus porosus
GCCCCTGAACAAGGTTATGAACATCTGTGTCTTCTGTAGGGTGTGGAGGTAGCAGAAATCTGGCTCACAAAATGCCACCTCCTTGTTTGTGAGCTTGTTCTAAAGCAAATCTTCATGGAGTTGACTTTAAAGATTAGTAAATTCAAAACCGAAGGCTTTTGGATTCCTGATATTTTCTGAAACGTGTGTAGGAAGCCGGGAGTATAAGCCCCAGCACTGCTGCAACGGCTTGCGTTTTTGACTTCATGCAGACTGCACATATAGCTCAAGCACATGCATAAATCTCTGTAGGATCAGGCCCATATTGATAAGCAATGGCTTGGTATTTTTTATTCATGCTGTGTTTTCGATAACAAAAATCAACTGTGCATAATACTTTAGGAAATCCAATCAGTCAGCTGAGATTAACAAAACCTGCAGCATGTATTACAGAAAACAAAAGCGTATAATTCATGTCTGCGTGCTAAATTGTATACACTAAGTATAAATCTAGATAAGAAGATTAAAAACTAATTTTTTTAATCCATACTAGAATGGCAAAAGAACTATAGCCCCGAATGTAGCTGGACGTGTGTGAGCAGATATTTGCATCCATTCAGACTGCCGTTGGCTCCATTTCAGCTATGTGCAGTCAGTCACAAGGAGCCAAGCCAGGCCGATCTGGTACCATGTCAACCAGTACAGCCTGTTCCACGGTCCCTGCAAGTCAGTGGCCATCCATACCTGGAGAGATGGGCACCACCAAATCACTCTGCCTGAAGAATCACCAATGATGCAACTCAACTAACCTCAAGGGTTGTTACAGCATCTAAAGTGCCCCAATAGTTGCAGGAGCCATGGGACTGACTTGACTTGACTTGCAGTCAGTCACAGGACGTTCCACCTGTATGTATGCACTTGGAGAAGTGGAGCCTAAATTACTAGTCCTCTGAATGGTGAATAAGTCTACTACGATAAGTATAATAAAACTCACCAAGCGCCAACATTGCCAATTTTAGCAGTTTTATTAAGAGTTTTGCAATATGTGGTATTTTTCTTAAAGCACTAGATTCTAGAGGCAAATGATTTTGTGAGATCTTCAGCGCTTATTAAAAACGTAACAAGTAAATACCTTTACTTGAACTTCTACAAATCCTAACACTGCATCTGTGCACACAAACAGACCCATTGTTCGCACTCAGACCTTATGCTGATACAGGGGTCAGTTCCTACAGGCATATATACCATGTAGATGCAATTACAAGATTGGAGCCATAATACCTGCTACAATGAATAAGAATCACAGAATCATAGAAGTCGGGTGGGAAGGGACCTTGTAGATCTTCAAGTCTGACCCCCCGCCTGGGCGGGAGAAAAGACTGGACTCAAATGAGTCCAGCCAGGTAGGCATCAAGCCT
>NW_017728947.1:103717059-103721857 GCF_001723895.1 Crocodylus porosus
CAGCTTAAAGTTACCCAGCTCATCCTTTCTCCCCTTCTTAATAATGGGCACCACATTGGCCCTTTTCCAATCCTCAGGGACCTGGCCAGAGCACCATGAGTGCTCACAGAGCTGTGCCAGCAGCTCAGCTATGACACTGGCCAATTCCTTCAGCAATTTCTTCCTTTCTACTTGCTGGGTGCTGCTCCACATGCAGCAGGGCTGGGCTGAGTTCCCAGCTGCTTGCAGTCTCTGGCTGCTTGTCCCTGTCTATGTGTGCCCTGCCACACCCCCTGCTGCAGCCACCCAGAGCCTGCGCTCAGGCTGCCTGTGTTTAGGGGGACTAAGCCCCGTTAGCCCCAGCCTTCTGCTGCCTATGCACACAGAGCTCTACCACTCAATGTCATATTCCCTGTATTTGTTGTACTAGTGCCCAAGAAACTTTTAGGCATTTATGGCTTAGCTTCTGCCCAGTCTTATGAGTCAGGTTTCTGTTTTGAGCAACAGTCTCTATTGTTTCAGCTATTAGTAAGAAATGATCATTAAAATGCTCCTTCCATTAGCCTGAATGGTAAGATGGCAGTTACAGCAAGCAGTTTTAAGGAGCTTCAGTCCAGTTTATAGTATTATCTTCTGTTTATAGTATTATCTTCATATTCCCTGAACCCTCAAAAACAAGGTAATAAAATGTAATAGGTATTGTACATGTAAAATATCCTTTTGTTGTGTCAATATTTGCTTCACCTGGAACAGAAACACCAAACTTCTCTGACAGAAGAACAAACAGAAGTTTTATTAGGTTCCTGCCAATATTTCTATCTATAAAGTTATTTTACTAATCATCCCCTTCCTGTTGTTTTTCACCAGATCATTAGTAGAGTTGACGGTTTAATGGTTTTACCAAGAGTTTGACTATTAATATTCAACATAAGTGGAGGATTGTTTTGATGTTTTTAACACTCTGACTGCTGATTTAACAGCATCAGGATTTTGACCAACAGAAGCTCACAATTTGTCATGGTCATTATCTGCCTGATTTGTGTTCATTTTCTAGGCAAACTTAGAGCAGATGTCTGTGCACAACTATTTGACAATTGCCACATAAATCAAACTATTTGTCAATATATTGATTGCACTATGAGAATATTCTGAAATTTCAGCCATCTGTTTCTTTCTGCCTTCTAAACTAATACATTTGTTACATCACCCACAAAGCTTATTGGCATTACGTAGACTGTTAATAACATTACTATAGACTAAAATGAAGAAAATCTGACCTGCCATAAAACTAGAAGTAAATCAGTTGTCACTCATATTACAGAACATTTGCCTTTAGAGCAAATAAAAACTTCTCAAATGTTGTCATTTCACAATATATGAGTGAAAAGTATTTGATTTTTTAATCTATATGGATAGTGCTGTAACAGTGAATAAGCAGCTGCCTGTATTTTATTAATTGGTTTGCTTGCACTTCATCATTTGGGAAATGCTGGGTTAAATTTATCCTTGGTATAACTTCACTTGCATCCACGGACTTAATCGAAGTATGATTTTTTTTCCTACATATCTATTTGATTGGACTAATCTTCAATTACTTGGTTACTTGGTCACAATATTTCTTAGGAGTTGTAGCCAGTATTTTTATTTTAAAATATTTAGTTTTCCCACTTTATCTGGAATAGCGATACAATTTTAATGTGTAGCAGGTATATAGTATAACCATGTACTTATATTAAAAGTTATAGGATACCTAAGTATTCAGGCAATCAGATTGCTCTGTTATATTAATATTCCAGCACCCCCTTACTTTTTTTCCCCCCTTTTAAATAGATGTAATACGTAATGAATTGTTCCAAACATCCTTGTTGCTTTTGTGGAAACCTTTTGGACTTTTAAATTTTCAAAGACGTGTAAAACTGGTGATATTTTGTAGACCTAATCCTCTAAACATACATGTTCCTGTCTTTACCACTAGCATTACCACTAAATGATGTTTTGCTAAGAAGTCAAAATCAGATGGGAAAGATTGCTCACACGAAAGCCCATACATTTTGGGGAGCTGAAGTATTGCTGTTAAAGTCCAAAGAAAAGGGAGAAGGTTTACAACATTCCTTGTGAAGATAGCTGGGCTTAAAAGCTAATGAATCAAGGCTAAGACCTCTTCATAACAGGGTCCAAGTTAGCATTGTGGAATCCAAGTTAGAAAATGAATAGGAAAGATGTGGTACGAGTTCTGGAACAACTGGCACTGGATTTCATTAATTCTCTTCATTAAGGGCTAGAATGAATTGTATGGTCCCACCTGAGTAAAGGTTGCTATGTAACTTCTCCGTCCTGAGAACAGCTCCTGCTCCTCAGATATCCCTCCGTGTGAGCAAGCAAGCAAGGAAGTAGTGATGTAGAAGTCTCCAGGAGCTCAAGACTATTCCATTTGGCTCAGATCATTTTTCAGAGCCTGTACAAGACAGTCAATATGCCCAGCCCGATCTTGTCTGAAAGCACAGGTCCTGCCAAAAATAAAGGAGAAAATGGGGGGAGCCTTGAGTATTCCTCCTGTAATCAAAAAAATCCAGTGATTTCATGGGGACTGAGTTATTTTTAAAAGTTCTATAAAAATAAAAATGGCATTTTTTAGGCTCTGATTTTGCCAATGCTTACAAATAGAGAAAGATCCAGTGGCCTAGAGGCCCAACCTGTGGTTGGTGAGACTCAGGTTCAATTCTATTCTGCGACAGCTTTCTTTCCTTTGTGACCCTGGGAAAGTCACTATCTAGTAATTTAGTGACCAAATCTAGTTTGGTCATGTAGCTTCTTGCACTGAGGGATTTGAATGTTAAAAAATTAGGCCTCTTACTCTAGGAGGGCAAATTAATCTGGCCAAGTTTAGGTACTAAGATTCCTATACAGAGGACTGGAAGATGAAAGTGCTTTCAAAGGGGAATCCAGAAATCAGTTAAGGCAACTAGAGGCAGCCAAAAAGGGACACTAGGCAGCAGGGCCCACTGATTATGGCCCTCCCCTGGGTGCAGGGAGATGTGGGTGCCAGCCCCTGCTGTCAGGGTTCTTTCTTGTTGTTAACCAATGGCAGTCTAAGGCAGCAGTCCTCAACCTTTTTAGACTTGAGATACCCCTGCATAGACTCAAGGCTCCCCTTGGCTCTTAGTTTTCACTTCTTTTTTTACTACAGAAAAATACTAGTGTAATTCTTCTGTTGCAAAGAACTCGGACCACAAAAGGGCAGAACACTACAGATTCCTATTTGGAAATCTCTAGGTTTATCATATGAATCACATTTGCACACTTAACAGTGCTAACATCACACAGTACCTCACATCACCCTTAAAAGGAACTCCAGGCATTCCAGATTAAGAATCACTGATCTAATGTAAAATTCACTGGGTCTGATTGGTTCTCTCTGTGGATATTGGCTCCTTTCCACTAGCAATCTGGATTGCAATGAAGTTTAAGCAGGAGTGAGGTGTCTAAACCAGTGGTGCTCAACCTCCAGCCTGTGGGTTACATCTGGCCTGCCAACCCAAATCATCTGCCCAACAGGCTTGCTACAGGTTTGGAAAATTTGCAGCAGGGGAATGGTGGCAATTAGTGCTGCCACCACAGCCACCACATCAAGTTTCCAAGTCTTGTAGGCCATATGGCATGGCCCTGTGTGCTGGATTGTGTGAGCGTGGGGGGATGGGTTGGTAGGTCCAGTCTGGCATGTGTGTGGCCAAGCCTGGGACAGTGGGCCAATTTCAGTGTGTGGGGGGCTTGGGCTTGAATCACCACACATGGCGTGAAGGCCACAGTGGAAGTCTTGATTAACTGCACACAGGGTTGGGGCCAAAGCAGCGTGTCCAATCTGGCATGTACAGAACTCATAGCCAGGGGCCCCAGGGGGACCCCATGTGATGTGAAGCCATGCAGAGCAGTGTCATGGTGCAGCGTGGATGGGTTGCATGCCATGTGGCACAGTGGGGCATGGGCCATGGAACTGGGTGAGCCACCCAGGCCATGGCCCGAACAACTTTTAGCACATTAATTTATATAACTGACAAATGTGCAATTCTTATTCCAGTTAAAACTATATAGCTTTTTCTTAACTTAATAGCTAGCTAAATAGCAAGCTATACTTCTACTTTGTTTGTACCCGATGTGACATTTCTGACCAACACACTAGGGCACACTGAAGTGCTCTGGGTTAGAATACAAGGCAGTCGAGGGGAAAGGGACTTAATGGTGGGGGGTCTACTCCAGACCAGCCAACCAAGGGGAAGAGATAGATTAGGAATTCTTAAGTCAGCTCATGGAGGTAGTTAGGTCAAAAGACATGGTCATTATGGGTGACCTGAACTTTCCAGACATCTGCTTAGAAGAGTAGTCAGCCAGGTCTGACTGCTCATGTAGATTCCTAGCCAAAATGCAGGACCTCCATCTAACCCAGGAGGTGCACAACCCCACCGGGGAGACACCGTGTTTGACCTGCTGCTGGCCACAGGCGATGACCTGGTGAGGGGGTGGTGCGGGTGCTCGACCACCTGGGCGACAGCGATCATCACCTGCTGGAATTCACCATACAGCGCAAGGTGGCAAAGGCCTGCAGCAAGGCAGCAACCCTAGATTTCAGGAGGGCAGACTTCAGTGAGCTAAGGAGAATAGTCAGGGAGGCACTGAGGTCCCAGAGGGGAGGGGAGTCAGGTGTCCAAGAAGAGTGGTTGCTCCTTAAGGACCAAGCCCAAAGGGAGATAATCCCAACACAGATCAAAGGGGGCAGGAGGGCGCAAAAGCCCCCATGGCTCACCAAAAGAATTGGGGAGTGTCT
>NW_017728947.1:103722889-103739463 GCF_001723895.1 Crocodylus porosus
TCAGGGCGGCTAGGATCTGGAACCAACTTCCAAGAGAAGTGGTGCTGGCTCCTACCCTGGGAGTCTTTAAGAGGAGGCTGGATGAACACCTTGCTTGGGTCATTTGACCTCAGTACTTTTTCCTGCCAAGGCAGGGGGTCGGACTGGATGATCTGCTCAGGTCCCTTCCGACCCTACAAACTATGAAACACATGTCATTACATAAATTGCTTGTGCATACGTCTCAGCTAACGTTGCAAACATGCATTAGTGTAAGCATAAAGTAAGAAATCGGTGGTGAATGTTTGGAGGGGGTGGGAGGGTGTTGGTTTGTTTGGACGCCTGCAACCAAAAAGGCATTCTGCGGCCCCTGCAGTGGGAGATGCAGCCCAGAGGTTGTGCAGCCTGTGACCTCCAGCCAGGTCTGAAGCCACATGGTGTGGTCCAGGGTACACCCCAAGGGGTTAGAAATTTGTCACCAGGGGTTATGCCTGGACTCTGGGGGTTGGGGGGAGCTGTCCTGGCTCCAGGGCAGCTCCTTCCCATCTGTTCGGAGTTTGGGGCTTAGCCAGATCAGGGCTTAGCTGCCTAGAAATTGGGGTTGTGGCCCCCTGCTGCCTGGGAGCAAATTTTTCCTGGTTAGGGTTTACACGTGTGCTATGGTGCACTAGTTAATCTGCCATTTTTCTAGTGCCTGTATGAATTGGTACTAGCAAACAGCACATTAGACTAATTTAATGCACTGTAATTGATGTGCACGTGTAGACAGTGATGCTTTACTGTGCATTAGATTAGCCTAATGTGCAGTAAAGCATCTCATGTAGCTGCACCCAGGACTGACTTCACACAGGACCTGGCTCACAGATTGACTCTGCTGCAGTCATCCAGCCTCAGGGTTGGAAGGCTGAGGTCATAACACTTGACATGGTGCCTTTTGACTGTTGCTGTAAGTGTGTTTCCTGTGAACTAATTTGCTGCCCCTACAACTTAAACAAGAAATGGGGCAAAGGACAGCGCTAATACAGGGTCTTCATAAAGTCCTTGTGCACTTTTAAACTTTAATAGCTTAGGTTGTAGGTATGATAGAAACAATCTGTAAATGGCATTAAAAGTAAATGTATTACAGTTTTAAGACAACTAGAGCGCACAAGGCTAGACTTCATAAGTAATAACGAATTTATTTTTATTTCAGATCCTTTGACAAATGAAACATGGCTACTGTAGTCGAGAAGGTAAACTGTATCCTATGGCTGGCAGAATTGAAGTCCATATGAGCTGTGAGAAGAAAGTGGTGGTTATGTTGAAGTCTACCATTGTGCACTCTGGTTGTCCTAAAACTTTAATAAATTTTCTTTTAAATGCTGTTTACAGATTGTTTCTATTATACCTACAGCCTAAGTTATTAAAGTTCAAAAGTGCACAAGGACTTTATGAAGACCCTGAATGTATATACTGCCCAAACAGCTGTACATTGCCCTTCTCTTACATGCTGCTGGGATATAGAAAAAGCAAAACTCTTTGATTCTCAACCAGGGTGCCACAACACCCTGGCGTACCTTTCAAGGGTGCTGCAGGATGCCACACAAGGTTCGCACTATTAGTTTTACAAACATGATTCGCAAGATAAACCCAGAGATTTCCACAAGGAATCCATAGTTGTGGTCTTTCTGAGTTCTTTGCAACAGGAAAACTGCTCTATTAAAAAAAAAATAGTGAAAACAAAGAAATGCCGTTTCCAAGGGGGCACCTTGAGTCTAAAAAAAGGTGAGAACCACTGGATTAAACAGCCAAAAAACAGCTCAAGCCAATGAAAGCAGAGGGCAGGAGAGAGTGCATCTGTCTGGCAACGGCAAGACAAGGGCTGCAGGGAGAAGGAAGGGGTTTCCTGTTTCAGGGGCTGGCATTCTGTGAAAAAAAGCTTTTTTAAGGCCTTCACAGGGATTTTCCCTGATAAAGTGTTGAACTTCATGAGTAACTCCCTCTGTGGGTTAGAGACTGCGTTCTTTGTGAAAGCTCTCTCTCTTGCCAAGCACTCTGCACAGGCTGTGGGGCCATGAATGTAGCATTTATTGCCAGAAGAAAAGTCTAATCAATAATTAAAAAAAACCCCAACAAAAGAAAACAACTCCCCCCCTCTCAAGCCTGTGGCTTCAGCAGAGGCTTCCAGCTCCTCCTCCATCACAGACTCTCCCCCTGCAGAGGGTCAGGTTGCATCATTATGAGTAGCGTTTTGTTTTATTGCACTTTGCTTTGGGACGCAATGAGTCCTGCTGCTGGGGAATGTTTCTGGCGAAAGCCTGGCGTGAGACATTCCCTGCCCTTCTCCCGCCTCTGGCAGCTGCTGGGGTTGAGCGCGCCCGCCTCAGCACCTGCGCGCTCTGCCAGGGCAGTGAGTCAGAGCGGCCCTCTGCCGCCTGCCCTGGCCCATCTGTTCGGGCAGCAGCCTCGTGTTTACCTTGGACACAGAGGAATGCCCGCTCCAGCTCTTCCCACTGCAGCTTAGCAAAGTGCCTGCGCTGTTCGGGCCATTCATGCACGGTTACAATCTGAAACAGTGCCTTTTTCTTTGCGTTTAACTCCCTCTGCGAAACAGTTTCCTTTCTTCCCACTTGCATCGCGGTTGTGCTCTCAGGCAAGCCATTACCTAGTATCTAGTGTGAGCTAAGCTAGTGGTTCTCAATCCCTTTATGCTCGAAGCACCCCTCAATAGGTTCAAGGCACCCCTCAGAAAATGCCAGCTCTTAGCTTTCACTTGCTTTTTGACCAAAGAAAAATAATAGGAGAGCGAGTCTTTTGCTGCAAATAATTCAGAAAGAGCACAACAGGTCAGGATGTTTCTAATACTGTGGGCTAATACTGTGGGCTCCTGTTTGAAATCGCTGGGTTTATCATGAAAATTGTGTTTGCGCACTAAACAGTGTTAACACTACGTGGCATCCCTGAAACAATCACAAGGCACACCAGCGTGCTGTGGCATCCTGGTGGAGAATCACTGATCAGAGTCTTTGTGTCCCTCCAACATAGGCGACTGGTAGATGGGGCACAGGGGGGCATGTGTCCCCCCTGAGATTGGCTGCCACCACCAGCTTCTGCAGGCAGTCACCACTTGCTCCCCCGCAACTGCTGCCGGCTTCTGCAGGCAGTTGCTGCTCGCCATGCTAACGCCGATGCCACCAATGCTGCTGCACACAAACTGTGCACCCCAGTCTCAGTAAGCACCAGTCACCCATGCCCTCCAGAGAGATGTCCCACTGTTGCTGATCCTCATGATTCTCATGCAAGTCTTGTGGTATTTGGTATGCTCTTTCTTAAGCTCGAACACCTTATGCCATGCATTTACCTGAGACACCCAGCTTTCATTTTGCAAGAAAAGTACCCAGAAAACCTATGTGGTTACAGAGAAAATTGGGAAAATATGAACCCAAGGGGCTCAAACATCCGAAAGATAAAAATGTTCAATCTTTATAATCTCCTGATTTGGGGGGCCCTGAGACATGATTTTGAATCTTTGAAGATGGCAGGACAAACGTGTGTCAGTGATTTGGGCCTGTCTTGAGCAACAGAGATTGTGGCTGCTTAGAGTAGCTTTTAGAGGACCAGACACAAGTTTTTTCCCTAATTTATTCCAGCAGCATTGTTGCTCTGAAGCGCTAAAGTTTACCCTGCAGGCTCCTGATGAAATGCAAGCCTGAAGCTGCCAGCACCTAGATTTTAATTATTATTCAGTTCTGGGGCGTAACCACCCTTGTTACATTCATAAAAGACAAGAGTAATGCTTACACAATTCCTCTGGCATTGTAAATAGAAACCTGGAGCATCTTGGATTTGTTTTTACAGTGACAGAGCTTTCTTGTTAAGCTTTTAATAACTCTTTCCTTTTCCATTACTAAATATACAGTCAGAAGTCAGTTTTGCCACAAATACCATTATAGGGCAGCAAGCTCATTGAGTATGTCAGACCAGTGCTGGAAAGCTATTAGTGCTCAGTCCCCCTGTGGTCACCTGAGTAGCCTCAGGCAGAAACACTACAGAGAATTTTTCAAGTAAGTGCTTGTCGAGTTGGGTTCATAGGACTGGCAGTGTGAGGGTGTGTGGCCTTGGCTGTATATGGCATTTTGAGCTATAGAAGAATACTATAGCCTGATTTCAGGCTTTTTGTAGTATACATTTGTAGGATTTATTAAAACCAGTTTGTGCTCAACTCATCAAAGATTTATACAGTGTGGTTAGTCACGACATAGGAGTAGTGTCTCACTGATTTCAGAGGAACTACGTCTGTGCACAAAGTTAAGCAAATGTCCCTGCAAGATGGAGTCCTTGTTTTTTCTGTCAGCCCACTGGAAATGAGGGAGTGGTACAAAACTCGGTGCTATGGTGTATAGTCAGCATTAAAATTTGGATATTAAACAATTTAAGAAAAAAGAAACTGAAATCCATTCGCTGTATATACAGACATGGATTTGACTACACATACAAATCAATCCCATTTAAACTGGTGAGAAAACAAAAGCTCTCCAACATTTACTCAATTAATTAAAAAGTGTTCGTAATGCAATATGACAAATTATGGCATAAGTGATAGGTAGGGAGGAGAATCTAAGGCATAAATTTGATTACAATATTTATCATGGCTAAAATGTCTTGCTTTTTCAGTTAAGGGAAGAACAAAAAGCACAGGGGAAAAAAGAAGCAATATTCATGCAAAATTCAGATGCTTTTTAATTATTGTAATTACTATCCAACAAATGTAGCCTGAAGCTATCAGAAGAAAATTATTGCAGGGAAGACTTTGATTTTCCAAAAAAACTATTCTCTAGTGAGAATGAAAAAGTTATGAATAACTCTTTAACATTTGTATTACAGCAGTGTTGGGAGGCTGCAGTCATGCCCAGGTTCTCATTGTACTGGGCATAGTTTAAACACAGAGTAAAACTGGTCTCTGCTCTGAAGACTCTGCAATCTAATTAAGACAAAGGCACTAGTGAATGTAAGTTTCCATGAAAAAATGATTTATTGGAACTTTTTCCATGAGCTGGCTGATTTTGAGTCTGATGCATTTTGAAAGAAAAAGGTTATGAATATATGGTTCATATACTGTACTAGATATTGGCCATCTTCTTAGCTCTTAGTTATCATTTATATGCATTGTGGTAGTACCTAGGATGCTGCTGAGCTAGGTGCTGGACATGCTTGAAAAAAGCCCCGATGCTCAGATTCAGATTGGTTCTATTGGTTCCTGAATGGGACTTACGCAGCATGCAGGCACTTTCATTTCAAAGAGCAATATAAATTGATCTTATTCTGCCAGCAAGTTCAGGCTGTGCCTCTATTTGAGACTGCAGGGTTCTGTAGGTGATTACACAGCCAACACATTTGCACAGGTTCATCAGTGATCCAGTTTAATCACCTGGGTGACTGAATTCTGTTGCAATCCAGGCTGGTGCTGGGAAGGGATCTAAGTCTGCAGACCAGTCCAATCCACTTGGCATGTTCCAGTCTTGTCTGATTTACATCAAAGGCCATCTGAAAAATGGTGGTAATAATGCCTGCTTTCGCCCAACAATTTAGGGATTAAATCACTCACTCAGACAGTGGAAGAAATGAGTTGTAGGCCCTTCTTAGCCTGAAGGACTCCTGCTTGCTAGTGGAGTGCCTTCATTACCAGGTTTGGTGAGGGTACCCTGTCCTTTCCTATTGAATTTGGCCTCTGGACAGTCAAGAATTCAAAAAGACAGAAAGCAGAAGGGACAGTGATGCAGTAGGGCAGGGGTTTCAGCACATTTGAGCACTTTATGCATTAAACAGGAGAAACTCTGGCAGCAAGAACCAGCACCCACATTTCCCCTTCACCTAGGGGAGTTCCAGACCCAGTGGCCTACAGCAGCATGTTCCCTTTTGTGTGCGCTCTGTCTGCCTCTTTATATTTGCATCCTTGCCTCCCCAGTGACAAAGTTACAACAAGAAAAGTGATACATGCCCTGTCTAAAGACTGCTTGTCAGACCACTGGAACAGGGTGGTATGTCCCTTTAAGAAGGGGCAGCCAGTCCTGTTACGGACATTTGGCTGTGAAGCCTCCTGATAATGAAGGAGTGACCCACTGGGAGGTTAAAACCTCAGAAGAGAGAGCTGGGAGAAGACAAACTGTGATGAGGGAACAGTTGGCAAGGAGAAAGGAAGCATACTGTGAGCTGGACCACTTGTTGCACAGAGAGGCCAAGCAGCTGTGCTGGGCCAGAGACAAAGGGCTCCTCTCCCAGTGTCCAGGACAAGGCAGAAGGGCTTGGTTTAGTTTATTTGCTTGGTTGTTTGGGACTTACGGGCTGTTTTGTATCTGGGAGGACTGGCTTTGCTTCAAAAGTACAACCCACCTGCAGAAGCCAGCAAGATAGGCAACCCACATACAGGCACTCTTCTGAGAGGTGGAAGATATGGGGTTGAATCCCCTTATGGTGAGGCAGATCTATAACCTACTTCTTGGGCAAGTGATCTAGCCACCAGGCTATCAGGCAAAAAAGTTGGTTAGAGGTACCCACCCTTGGAAACAGCCATATTAATTTGACAGCGCAAGTGATTGAGGTGGGTAAACCGTAGTGTGAATCAGGCTTTTAGGCTTCTTTGAGGTATAGGCGGCCTGACTTACCCATGTGTGTAGTGTTGCCTATTAGCTATTTCTAGGTGCATCCAGGCAGTCTTCTCTGCGTTCCCCATATAGATTCATTATGTCCCAATATCTGCTCTAATTGCCATGCTCTAGTCCAGGGGTGGGCAAAATGCAGCCTGGGGGCCAGACGCGGCCCGCCAGGCCATTCTATCTGGCCTGCGGGGCCCCTAAAAAATTTAGAAAATTAATATTAATCTGCCCTGGGCTGCCTGTCATGCAGCCCTTGATGGCTTGCCGAAATTCAGTAAGCAGACCTCTGCCCATAATAATTGCCCACCCCTGCTCTAGCCATTGACTGCATAGGGGGCTCAGGCACCCAAACACAGTCAATCTGTATTGCCTTTCTGGGGCAAGGTGCCTACATTCTATGTGTCCTAATACCCGAGTGTGGTCATATATGGAACCAATTTGAATCTGGCCCTAAAAGCTTTATTTGGTAGTTTCCTGCAGGCCTTATACTAGAAGTGAGGTTGGGGAAGAGAACTGAAGATCAACAGGGCCTGGTCTTCGTGGAATAATTCAGAGAGGGTGCTCCGTGTGTCAGGGACCTCATGGAACAAAGTCCATTGGTGCTTGCTTGCAGGAAAAGTGGACAAACCAAGCAATGAAGGCTGACATCACTGGTAGAGTGGGGATGATGGAGTATGTACACAGGATGACAAAATGCTACTGGAACTGTTTAGAGGAAGGGGCAAAGGTGTGAACCAGTTGAATAATGTAAGCTTGTATTTGATGTAGCAGAGCAGTGGAAGTCAACCATTAGAATCAAAGAATCATAGAAAATGAAGGTTGGAAGGGACCTCAGGAGGTGATCTAGACCAACCGCCTGCTCAAAGCAGGACCATCCACAACTAGATCATCCCAGTCAAGGTTTTTGTCTTAAAAACCTCCAAGGATGGAGAGTCCACAACCTCTCTGGGTAACCTGATCCAGTGTTTTACAACCCTCCTAATGAGAAAAATCTTTCAAATGCCTAACCTAAACTTTCCTTGCTGCAACTTGAGACGGATGCACCTTATTCTGTCTTCTGCCACCACTGAGAACAGTCCAGCTCCATCCTCTTTCAAACCCTACTTCAGGTAGTTGAAGGGTGCTAGTACATCCCCTCTCAGTCTTCTCTTCTCTGGACTAAATAAGCCTGGTTTCCTCAGCCTCTCCTCATAAGCCATGTCCTCTAGCCCCCGAACCATTTTTGACATCCTCCACTGGACTCTCCAATTTGTCCACATCCTTTTTGTAGTGGGGGGCCCAAAGCTGGACATAGTACTCCAGGTGTGGCCTCACCAGTGTTGAATGGAGGGGAATAATGACTTCTCTTGACCTGCTGGCAACACTTCTACCAATACAGCCCACTATGCCATTAGTCTTCTTTGCAGCAAGGGCACACTGTTGGCTCATATTGAGCTTACTGTCCACTGTAACCCCTAGGTCCTTTTCTGCAGAGCTGCTGCTTAGCCAGTCACTCCCCAGCCTGTACCAGTGCAGGGGATTGTTTTACACTTTTTTACATTGTTTTACTTTGCACTTGTGCTTGTTGAACCTCACCATTTTGGCAAGTTTGCCAAAAATTAACCTCGCATTCACCCCAATCTGCTTCCAGTGCCTGACCTGCTGCTCTGTTTTCTCCTCCGTGTCCTGTGTTCCCTGCCCCATCTGCTGTGCTCTGTTTTCTGCTTCTTTCCCTATCTGCTGTTGTGGTGCCTGTCCCTTTCTTGATTTGTCGTGTGCCCCACATAGAGACTGATCGTGCCCTTTGTTGGCTGTGCCTGTCACAGAGAAATGGAAGCTATTGGAAAGATTCAGTGAGGAGGGTTACTGTGTCCAGTATTAAAGCCTGGAAGATGATCCTAGGTATCTTACACTGGGCATGCAAAACTGGTTTCTCTGGGCTTCTTCCTTTGCAATCTTAATAATGTCATTTCAGAACAAATTCTGTGTAGTTATCTGTCTGTTTACAGTATTTCAGTTTCAGGCTGAGCAACAAGGCTTACATTTAGCTATTCATTTCTGAACTTCCTGCTGTATTTAACAGCAGCCTTAAACTTTTAATAGCAGCCTTCAACTACCTGAAGGGGGGCTTGAAAGAAGATGGAGCTAGACTGTTCTCAGTGGTGGCAGATGACAGAACAAGGAGCAATGGTCTCAAGTTGCAGCAAGGGAAGTCTAAGTTAGATATTAGGAATAATTTTCTCAGTAGGAAAGTAGTAAAACACTGGAACAGATTACCCAGAGAGGTTGTGGGCTCTTCATCCATGGAGGTTTTCAAGACCCAATTAGACAAAGCCTTGATTGGGATGATCTAGTTGGGGATGGCCCTGCTTTGAGCAGGGGGTTGGACTAGATGACCTCCTGAGGTCCCTTCCAACCCTCATTTTCTGTGATTCTGTGATAGATGGGAAGCCCTGTCATGCTGGGGAATGTGCAGAGTGCTTTCAACTCATTTCAACTGGACACTTGGGAGTCCATAGTCCTAGTTAATTGTCTCTACATGCAGATAGCCAGCCCCAACTTCTCTGTGGCCCTGAACAGGCTGATTCACGGTACTTCTACAATCTGCCTTTTAATAAGGTCTGAAAGAGGGAGACAAAGGGTGGTAGGTATCAAGGGGTTTCAAGGCTAAGGGAAAGAAACCTCAATAGTACCCCCAATTAGTCAGCTATATATGTGAATAAGAACATTACATTTCCCTGGTTCTGCAATTCAGGTAAATATGAAATTGTCCCGTCCATGGTAGTTAAACCATTTTCAACATGGGGTTCAGGGCCAACAACCTTTGACATGTGCTGTCTTAGAATAAACATTTGCTTTTGCATATCATTAGACTTCTGCCTGCTAACGACAACTGAGCAAGACTGCTGAACTGCAGGAGCATCTGGCTTCAGGAAATTGTGCCCCATGCTGTAGGTGTAATTGTTTATAAAGCTATAGGGAGTCACCAGTTGTACGGCTTTTTGCTGGTACTAGGTCTGGGACCTCCTCCAGGTTTAACCAGAATTAGATCAGCTGGATGGAAAAGGCATCCCACCCTCACTGGATGCAAGTAGCATATATTGTTTTAAGTGGCTCTGATTTATTTTCACTTAGTATTTTGTATGTACAAAATCCAAGTTTCCCAATGTACTTGGAAAGATGGATAGTTCGGAGAAGAGAAGACTGAGGGGGGATTTAATAGCAGCCTTCAACTACCTGAAGGGGGGTTCGAAAGAGGATGGAGCTGGACTGTTCCCAGTGGTGGTAGATGACAGAACAAGGAGCAATGGTCTCCAGTTGCGGCAAGGGAAGGAAAAACTTTCTCACTCGGAAGGTAGTAAACCACTGGAGCAGGTTACCCAGAAAGGTTGTGGAATCTCCATCCTTGGAGGTTTTTAAGACTTGGGTAGACAAAGCCTTGGCTGGGATGATCTTGTTGGGGATGGTCCTGCTTTGAGCAGGGTGTTGGACTAGATGTGACCTCCTGAGGTTCCTTCCAACCCTCATTTTCTATGGTTCTATAATAAGCACAACAGATGAGTAGCTTTAGGTAGAAACAAAATGAATAGCCTCCAAAGCTCAAAAGGAGCTGGTTTCAGCTGACTGTGTGCTTAATAGATATTCATTTTAAACCATTTCTGCAGATATTGGAATTCCATGC
Organism: Crocodylus porosus; assembly: GCF_001723895.1. Classification (NCBI taxonomy): domain Eukaryota; kingdom Metazoa; phylum Chordata; order Crocodylia; family Crocodylidae; genus Crocodylus; species Crocodylus porosus. The sequence goes on from NW_017728947.1 coordinate 103,733,162, forward strand.
GGATGGAAATGCCCATGCTTGTGGATCCATTTGCAGGACTGGGGTCAAATTAAATACTCATTTAACAGAGCCATTGTGCTTTATACCTGAATTAATCATTCCAGTCAATCCGGTAAGCCAGTCATACACGTTTTATCGTCTCTTATAACTAGTTTATAGCATTAGTGCTTTAAGGAGGAAAAGAAATGAAAAGTGAATGCTGATGCTCTGTCCTTCAGTCACGTTTGATCAGATTCACATTTCCTCTCCGTTATCCCATCTATACTCAGAGTCTTTGATGTCAGTGCAGTAATGGAGGATTTATGCCACTGTAAATGAGACCTGCAACTATTGGGTCTTTTTTCCTGCCTCCTTCATGACAGCAAGAAAAATATTTGGGACATCAGTCTTACTGAATTTTCTTACTTGTTTGAGTTTGCCATAGAACTAACACAATTTAAACCTCCTTTTGCAATATAACAGCAAGAAAATCTTGCTGATTTTTTTTTACAGGAATATAAACACTAAAAGTCATTTTTCTTTTCCACATGACTTAGGAAACATAATTTACTTGAAAGGACCCTATTATGTACTCCACACTGTATTTGTTTATCCAATTGAATAGAAGTGCTGTTTCAGAGTGAAGCCAATAACCATTCATCTTTGTATTGTGGCAGCAATGTTTGACAACTGGATTGGGTAACACCCATTTTAACTTCAGTTTATTTTATGGCATTGACAAAGGAAACTCTTAGTTCATTTTTTCTTGCCAGCTTGTACCATTGATAAAATGTGGATATTTGGCCAAAGATGCTGGAGTCCTCTGCTATTTATGCACCTAAATCACTGATATGATTCCCATTTCTGAAGAGTCCTCACAAACCCTGTAAGGTGAAGATCACGTCACCACTCCTAATCTGGTGTGACAAGGAAGTACTATTACCTGCATTTTATGGGTGATTAGCTGAGGCACAGAGAGAGCATGTCTGTCTGCATGGTAAACTCACTGTACCTAGCAGCAGTGTCTTCAAGCATGGCATTTTGCCCTGCCTCTTAAACTGGAAGCAGCATAGCTGCATCTGTGCAGCACCATGCACAAACTAATTAATTCAGGTATCCCAGATAATTTGTCCAGTCACAGCACCACACAAATATGGTTACTATGTGTCCAGTTCAGGAGACAGCCTACCCAGAGCAGCAGTGCCATAGCAAGGGGTGCGGGGGCGGCACAGCGGGGCAACCACCCTGGGCACCGAAGCAAAGGGAGCCAACAGGTGCTGCCCAGCCGGGGCGGGGTGTGAGATGGAGCCTTGAGCAGCTTGTCTGGGGGGACGGGGGGACAGGGGGAGGGAGGCTCCTGCTGCTGCATGCACTCCTGGGCGAGCATGGTGGGACATGTGCTCCCTGGATCTGTGCATGGGGTGAGGACAGGCTGCTGCTGTGGGCTTTGCCCCAGTCACCAAACTTCCTTGTCATGGTACTGCAGAGCTGCACATTGCCCTCAAGGGCACTATTGCCAAACAAAATAATATCATGAGGTGGATATGGCCTAATAGCAGGCGTTTCAAATGCACCAGCATGTCCAACTCCTATCATGGATGAGTGCAAGTCCTTTGCCCTGGGTCAGAGGAAAGCAAAGACGACAAAGGAACTGAACTCCCAACGTTCGATGACAGCACTCCAGCCACCAAACTGTTGCAGTCTCTAATTTCAACCCTTTCAGATTCTGTTTGCAGAAATGCTGAGAAAGTTTGATTCTATCTTTTCAAGATCATGCTTATCTTCACACTCTTAAGTAAAAATCCCATTTAAAAAATCCTTAAGCTCTGACCCCCCGGTCTTAGTGACATTGTATAGGCAACCTCTAATAACCTAGCTCCTGCTGCAAGAGCCCCAGCATATCAGTTCCCTGTGGGAATGGGGTGACTGTGTTCATTTGGGATCATCTATGCTACATACATTGCGCAGTGTCTACAGGAGGGATTTTGGTTACAGGAGCATGACAGGAATGCACGATTCTACAGCACATAAGAAGTACAGTCCTAGTTTAGTGTTGCATTATTTTTATCTTACTGAGACAGCAGGGCACATTGTCTCATGGGATCCTGGAAAATCCTAGGTTCATGAGTTATGAGAGGCACTGCTTCACATCAATCACTTTAGCTCCATGGCTGGTGGCAGAACTTCTAGGTCAATTATCAGGGGATGTAATGCAAGGGAGTAAGTACTTTCTTGTAGTGGCTGCTTCTCTTGTCCTGCTGAATTTAAGCAACCATAGATACAAGAGTACTCACGGTTGTTAAGGAAACCTTTAAAGCCTGAACCAGGTGTCAATCAGTGCAGTGATATCTGCAGGCAGACGGGTACAATAGCTCTGAGAGGCAGCTGTTGTCGCACCAGATGGGCTGAACAGGTGGGCTTTTAGACCCACCCAAAGCTAAAGGCCCTCCTTGTTACTGAAATGGCCACAGATCTAGAGCTCAGTCCTTGAAGAGAGATGTAAATTGGGGGGGCAGGGGGGTTAGGGAAACAGGGGGAGAGAGTTAGGTCCCTGAAAGCTCAAAGCTCTTTCCTTTCTTGGGAGGGGAGGGGCGCAGGTCTAGGGCTACAACTGTCCGGGCTGCAAAGCAAACTGATACAATCGATCCCATTCATCTCAAAGAGACATTAACTCTGAAGCTTCAATAGAGCAATTCAGGCACTAAAGAACAGAGAATGGCAATCTGCATATCTGTGGTGAATTGAATCACATCCTGGTGTCACTAATATGCTTGACATGTCACTACGGCTTAGAAAAACCAACCCTTTCTCCCTACCTTCCTGTCAGATCCTTGCAAATTATCCTCTCAAGGCAAGCAGCTCCCATTAGTTTATTAGAAGATGCATGCACATAACTGACTAGCTAATAGGTTTGATTTAAAAAAAATAAATGTCCCTTCCAGGGAAAATTCTGATATGTCTTCATTTGTCTATTTTGAACTGATAAAAAGTTTCATCAGATTCTAATACAGCAAATAGGACAAATTTCTTGGTGGCATAGTATTGCCAGCCACCGGTGAAAAAAGTGTGCAACAAAAAAGATGATTTAAAATTACTCAACTAAGGGAAAGTATAAGCTACATCCTGTCATATCTTGAAATCCATCATTTTTCAGTCAGCAGCAGCAACCTGGAGATGTGGTATCAGGGAGGATGGATGTACCGTGTAAAAGAGGCAGTAGATGTCTCTACAGATGCATTTACACCAGCTTAAATTTACTGTGCAGTAAGTTACTGCACAGTAAGCAGAAACATGCTGGCATCTACACGTGCATACATTAAGGCACGTTAAGATTTCATAGATTTCATAGACATTTGGGCTGAAAGGGACCTCAGAGGATCGAGTCCAGCCCCCTGCCCCAAGTGCAGGAAGTCAGCAGGGATCATAGGATCCCAGCAAGATATACATCCAAATGTGTCTTGAAGGCATTCAGAATGGGTGCTTGAACCGCCTCTGGCGGCAGTCTGTTCCAAACTTTGGGGGCTCGGACAGTGAAGAAGTTCTTTCTTATGTCCAGCCTGAATCGGTCACAGTGGAGTCTGTGTCCATTCAATCTTGTCATCCCTTGGGGGGGCTCTGGTGAACAGACTAAAGTTTATCCCAAGTCAGTCCACACATGCAGTGTTACTGAGCTGTAAGGCACCTACACATGCACTACTGCACAGTAACTAATCAGACATTAATTTGATACCTGTATGATGCAGGTCAGGTATCAAATTTATGATCAAGTTGGCATAAGTCACCATATTTACTGCGCAGTATGGGTGTGCACATGTAAACACATGCCCACACTGTGCAGCAATTTGAGTTACTGCACAGTAAATGTACGCGTGTAGACACACCCAGTGTGTACCTGCAGTCTGCACAAGCACATTCATGTGCAGATCCTGGGGACCCCCACCATAGCAGACTTCCTGTAACCATAGCAACCCACTCAGAAATGAAAGATATCCAGTTTGAAAAGCAGAGAAGTAGTAGCAACTAAAAGCATCTGCTGAAGCAGGTAGACACACAATGCAAACATGGACAGTGGCTATAGAAAGAGAACAGTGTTGAATCCCAAGAGAGATAACAAGTACATTGAGGTGTGGGAAAATAAATGATCTTCTAACACATATGTGAAGGTGTGTGCACACCCACCCCTATGAACTATGTCTAATATGCAATACTTGCCTCTCAGACCTGGATTAATGATGTTGTTAATAACTCCAACATCATGGATACAAAGAATGCAAATAATTACTGCTAATCTTAAAATATTTGAATACAGTGGTGATCTTACTGGTACAGGCTTCTAAGATGAAAGCATTTCCTCTGCCCAACTATTATCAAATGTGTATTCTGCATCAAATAGGATGTTTAGTCCCTAGAAGCGGAGTTACCATCTATAATATTGCCCAAGATTGGCCATACTGGGATGATCATTTAAAATATATATACTTTGGGTCCCTTGTTATTTACCTTTTGCCCTGGGAGACTGTTTTTCTCTACAAGCATCAGGGCTAGAGAGGGAAACTGAGATTTTTTAATTGCCTTATTATTTATTATGTGCATTAGAATTATTATTCCCTGAGGCATCCCTAGAATCTAGGCATTGAAGATTTAAGGGACTCACCAAATATCATGAAACTGCCTAGCATCTACCTTCATAGCATCTGATCATGTAGGTTGTCGCCTCTGAAAGCTTATGCTTCTCTGAATCAGTTCAACCTAAAGTGCCACCCAGTGCTGTCTTCGCATAAAACTCCTAGTAATGTTGTTAGAATTCCCAATTGTAGCTCTCCTAATACCTGGAGGAATTTGAGGTCATTGGAAGTTTTAAGGAAAATAGCTAGGTTTAGCTCCATACTTAATTTTTAAAAATGCAGAAATACATTCACAAAAGGTAAATTTCACCATTGCCATACCATTTCACTCTTTCCCGCCTACTCCTGGGATGCAGTATTCCAGATAATTCCAGGGCACGTCTACACAAGATGCTTAACGCACAGTAGCGTAATAACACTGCGCAGTGGCGTGCTGAGCAAAAACCATGCTAATACGCTACTGCGCAGTAGTATTAGGTTACTGTGCAGTAAGCATCACTAAAACACCACATGCCAGCAGGGCTGGATGAACCTTTTAGTGAGCCCTAGGCAAACAAACTTGTGGGCCCATACTTTTTTTAACTTAATAATTATAATATGTCAAATAAGCACAACAGGGCCCCTTCTTGACTTAGGGCCCTAGGCTGTGCCTAGCTTGCCTATGCATTAATTTGGCCCTGTGTGCTGGTAACTGTAGTTACTGTGCATTTAGTTAGTACTGTAGTTACTGTGCATTTAGTTAGTACATCATTAAGCAAGTACTGAACTACACGACTGTGAATGTGTAGGTGCACCCCCATTGTACAATATAAGCACATATATAAGTGTACATTGCAAGCCTGAAAATATTACTCAAGCAACTGAAAGCAATGGAAGACCTATTGCAGAATCAAGCCCATCCACAGTCTCACATTGGTAAGCTGGCAATCCCAACAACAAAGAGTTAAGTCTTCTCCAGGAAAGCTGTAATGGGAGGCAATAGAATGATCTTTACCTCATCAGTCATTTGTAAATCAAGCTCAGAATTAAATCCTCCAAGTTAGGTAATCTTCGTTTCATAGTTAGTAGCAGGGTCGGAAGGGACCTGAGCAGATCATCAAGTCTGACCCCCTGCCGTGGCAGGAAAGAGTACTGGGGTCAAATGCCCTCAGCAAGGTGATTGTTGAACCTTATCTTAAAGACCCCCAGGGTAGGAGCCAGCACCACTTCCCTTGGAAGTTGGTTCCAGACCCTAGCCACCCTGACTGTGAAGTCGCGCCTCCTGATGTCTAATCTGAATTTACCCTCTTCCAGCTTGTGACCGTTATTTCTAGTCGCTCCTGGTAGTGCTCGGGGGAACATGGACTCCTCCAATGCCTGCTGGTCCCCTCTGACTAGTTTTTAACAGGCCACTAGATCCCCTCTCAGCCTTCTCTTGTGGAGGCTGAACAGGTTCAGGTCCTGTAGCCCCTCCTCGTAAGGCCTGCTGCCTGACCAGTGTTGCACAGAGGGGGAGGATCACCTCCCTGGACCTGCTTGAGATGCATCTGTGGATGCATGACAAGGTACGGCTGCCCTTCCTAACTGTGTCCCCATACTGTCGGCCCATGTTCATTTTAGCATCAATGATCAAGGACTCCAAGATCCTTTTCTCCCTCTGCACTGATGAGAAGAGAGTTCCCCAGCCTGTAGGTATGCTACTGGTTCCCACCCCCCGCC
>NW_017728947.1:103740263-103745205 GCF_001723895.1 Crocodylus porosus
TTTGAAGATGGGAACCACATTGGCCCTCTTCCAGTCCTCTGGCACCACACCAGAGCACCACGAGTGCTCATAAAGCTGTGCCAGGGGTCCCGCAAAGACCTCAGCTAATTCCCTCAGCACTCTGGGGTGGAGATCATCAGGACCAGCTGATTTAAATACATCCAGTCTCTCCAGAAGTTCCCTGACTATCTCCTTCCTGACCCTTGGCCTAGGTGCGCCTCCCCTGGGGCCCGAGGGGGGCCCAGTGGAGGGGCTGATCTGGTCCCTGCTCAGGAAAATGGAGGCAAAGAAGTTGTTAAACAGGTTAGCTTTGTCATCTGGTGTGACGACCAAATTTTCTAGCGTGTCTTGCAGGGACCCCATGTTACCCAGTACCTCATTTTTGCCCCCTATGTATTTAAAAAAGGACTTCTTCTTGTCCTTGATCTGGGAAGCTAGTCCCAGTCCCATCCGCCTTGGCCTTCCTGACTGCCCCCTTGCACCTTCGAGCAACCACAGTATAATCCTCCCTGGTGATGACCCCTCCCTTCCATTGGGTGTACACCTCCCTTTTAGCTAGGAGACATTCCCAGATGCTTTGGTGAGCCATGGGGGCTTTTGCGCCCTCCTGCTCCCTTTGTTCCATGTTTGGGCTTGGAGGATCGTCTCCTTAAGGAGCAACCACTCTTCTTAGACACCTGGCTCTCCTCCCCTCCGGGACCTCAGTGCTTCCCCGACTATTCTCCTTAGCTCATTGAAGTCCACCCTCCTAAATCTGTTTGTTTAATTTTAAAGATTTTTGTTAAAATGAGTCGTGTCGGCTGTTTCTTCCTTCAGATTGAAAACAAACATCAGGCGTACAGTGGTGTAAGAGCGAATATGTGGTGCTAAGCAACTTGATTAAAGTGTATTCCTTTTAATGAGTGGTACCGCCCTTATCCTGCCATTGTATTCATACAAAAAAAATAGGGTCTGCCCTTTCCCAGTCTATAGTCACATTTTCCAAGTTCAGCCAAAAAGGATTTTAAAAAAAAAATCCTTTTTTTTAAACAGATGAACTTTGTCTTTTTGCAAGCCAGTGAGAATATTCTCAAGTCAAAGTATTGTTTTATATTTTGCCTATAGATAATAAAAAACCCTGCTGTATTTAGTGTTTTGGTTTATCTATCAAAGGAAGAAGATAATAATGATTAAGTGTACCACAGGGTAAATGTTATCTCCATTGCTTTGCATCAGGCTTTGCTACAAAAAGTTATCTTAATTTTATTTGAGGCAATGGGGAAGTTTGAGAGGGGGAAAATGGTTTAATAGCTGGAGTGCCTGGGACTAGTCTTGCATTAGTCTGCTGGAATTTACTATCTGATGAGGGTGGTGAAAGCAAGCAGTAAGGCAAAAGTCCTTGACTTCAGGAGGGATGACTTCAGTGAGCTAAGGAGATTAATAAGGGATACAATGGGGACTTGGAGCTTCAAGGAGATGGGAGTCCAGGACCGGTGGTTGTTCCTTAAGGAGAGGATCCTCCGAGCTCAGAGGGAGTCAGTCCCAACGTGAACTAAAGAGTGCTAAAAAGCCCCCTTGGCTCAGTAAAGGCATCCAGGAGGGCCCGAGGGCAAAAATGGAGGCATACAAACAGTGGAAGCAAGGGGCAATCACCAAGGAGGATTACACCTCTGTTGCTCATGATTGCAGGGAGTCAGTTAGGAAGGCCAAGGCAGAGATGGAACTAGGGCTGGTGACCAGAATTAAGGTTAACAAAAAGTCCTTTTTCAAATACATAGGGAGTAAGAAGAAGGCACCAGGTAACGTGGCGCCCCTACAGGACATGCTTGGCAATTTGGTGATTGCAGCAAAGGAAAAAGCTGATCTCTTCAATGAGTTCTTTGCTTCCATATTTCTGAGCAGGGACTGGGACAAAATCCCCCACTAGGATTACAGACAGGCTCAGGGGACACGACGCCATGCCTAGGGTCAGGGATGATCTAGTTAGGGAACTCTTGGAGGGGCTGGATGTGTATAAATCAGCAGGTCCGGATGCTCTTCATCCGAGGGTACTAAAGGAACTGGCGGAGGTCATAGCAGGGCCCCTGGCACAGCTGTATGAGCACTGGACTGAACAGAGGACTGGAAAAGGGCCAATGAGGTCCCCATTTACCAGAAGGAGAGAAAGGAGGACCCAAGTAACTATAGGCCAGTTAGTCTCACCTCGGTCCTTGGGAAGATCCTTGAGAAAATTATCAAAGAATACATCTGTGGGGGCCCAGCATGGGAGGTAATGCTCAGGGCAACCAGCATGGGTTCATTGCAGACAGATTCTGCCTGATTAACCTTGTTTCCTTTTATGACCAGGTCACAAAGTCCTTGGATGCGGGCATTGAGGTGGATATCATCTACCTGGACTTCAAGAAGGACTTTGACACTGTTTCTCACCCCATTCTCATAAAAAAAACTAGGTAACTGTGGCATTGATGGGTCAATGTTTGCACCCAGAGAGTGGTGGTGAATGGGTTGTTTTTGACCTGGAGGGATGTGGCCAGTGGAATTCGCCAGGGCTCTGTCCTTGGGCCTGTGCTATTCAACATCTTTATCAGTGACTTGGAGGTGGGCATGGAAAGCATGCTGTCCAAATTCACTGATGACACAAAGATGTGGGAAGAAGTGGGGACACTGGAAGGGAGGGATAAAATCCAGCTAGATCTAGACAGGTAACAGAGGTGGGCAGATGAGAATCGGATGGGATTCAACGCAGACAAGTGCATGGTGCTGCACCTAGGGAGAAGGAACCTGCAACACAGCTATATGCTGGGGAACTTCCTTCTCAACAAGACAGTGGCAGAAAGTGATCTTGGAGTCACTGTTGACTCCAGGATGGACATGAACTGCCAATGCGAGGAAGCAGTCAGTAAACTAACCGCACCTTGTCATGCATCTACAGATGCATCACAAGCAGGTCCAAGGAGGTGATCCTCCCCCTCTATGCAGCACTGGTCAGGCCACAGGTGGAGTACTGTGTCCAGTTCTGGGCGCTGCACTTCAAGAGGGATGTGGCTAACCTTGAGAGGGCCCAGAGGAGGGCCACTCGCATGGTTAAGGGGCAGCGGGTCAACCCTACGAAGATATACTAAAGAGCCTGAATCTATTCAGCTTCCACAAGAGAAGGCTGAGGGGGGATCTGGTGACTGTCTATAAACTCAATGGGGGGACTAGCAGAAAATAGGTGAGGCCCTGTTCCCCCAGGCACCACCTGGGATAACAAGGAATAATGGCCACAAATTGACTGAGAGTGGGTTCAGGCTTGATATCAGGCATTAGTTTACGGTTTGGGCTGCCAGGCTCTGGAATGGGCTCCCAAGGGAGGTGGTGCTCTCCCCTACCTTGGGGGTCTTCAAGAGGAGGTTGGATAGATATCTGGCTGGGGTATTATGATCCCAGCACTCGTTCCTGCCCAGGGCAGGGGGTCGGACTTCATGATCTGTTCAGATCCCTTCTAACCCTAGAAACGATGAAACTATTAATTAAACAACAACAACTATAACAACAACCTAGCGTAACTCAGTTGAATGTAGTGAGTCAATTAGAATGGGAGTTTTTTTCTTTCCTGCAGGAAAGGTGTGACAGAGGGACACTGAAAAGCAGTTGTGGGAGACATGGATTGGGACAGAGGCAGAAGGTTTAACAGGGTAAACTTTAAAGCGTTTGTTCCCATTTGCCATTGCCCAGAGATTGTTGTACATAGTCACCAACCATAGTACAGCATGAGTGAAAAACACCAGCAAATCTGCAGCATTATGCATTCTGCTCCTGTGAGAGGTGATGGACAGCCAGGCCTCATGTTGGTTGACATTACTCTCTCTTTTTTTTCCAAGATTTTTCTCATTTTGCTGAGTGCATTTTGGGCCAGCTAATCTGCATTTGGTGTAGAGCCAAAGTGAGCAAGGGGTAAATTTGTCACCAAGGCATCTTCACTGCCCTCCAGCTGTAGGGCCAATGAATGCAGCCCATAGTGCAAGCAGAGCAGCTTTACTTCTAAAACCATTGGTCAACTCTTCCCTTTATTACTTCTAGCTCCTTCTCATTGTACACTTCAATCTCCCCTTAAAACCCTGGCTGTCTGAGCTTGGATAATGAACACATGCTCAAATGGCACTCTTTTAACATTAAGAACTCCTTTTCATAGCTAAGTAACCGTCTTCTTTCTACAAAGAAAGAAATCCTAAACGGTATTCCTCTCCTATGATGCCAAAAAAAGTAGGGACTCTAGACTAAATTTTGGACATATAGTGCCAGAACCTCATCCCTATTATGCCTATTTGTGCTCCTTAATTCTTAAGGGAACAATGATAGATTTCTCCAAGCATGGGCAGATCTAGAATTTTGAAATGTGGGGTACAGATGGTAAGGTGCATCATCACATATAAAACCATGCATATTCTTCTCCAGTTAAATATAAAGTAGATGCTTCACTAATATGCTTGAGGCTCAGGGCTATGTTACTTAGTATAACATTGAAGCAAAAACAAGTACAACTTCTTTGGAATGTGCTGAAAACAATCTGCAGGGCTATGAAATAAGAGCACTGCAGAAAAAGGCTAGCTTGACTAGTGGAACATCAAAACCATTAAAAAGAAGACAGGGTTAACACTTGTGGAATGAAGTGTTTAGAAGGGATCAGGTAGATGACAGTGAGCCATGAAGTCAATTGACTCCCTCAGCACTGCCTGACTAGAAATGCTGCTGCCATTGCCAAGTAGTTGTTTTTTAAAATTTGGGTGGAGCAGGAATTCAATGGGGTGCAAGTGCACCAGTGCAACAACCCCTGTCTCCCAGGATTGCTTAGGGGTGCTCTTAGGGCTCCTATACCATCACCACTCAGTCCTGGAATAAGAAGCCTATAAGGATGCTGCAGGTTTTTCCTCCCAAGGTGGAGAACCTTGCATTTTTCGGTGTTAAACACCATCAGGTTCTC
>NW_017728947.1:103745980-103747019 GCF_001723895.1 Crocodylus porosus
TGGACCAGTGCAGAATAATCCTCCTTGGATGTGAATCCCATCCTCCATCCTTTGTAGGCCTTTCTTTTTAGTCTCAGGTGGTCTACAAGATCCCTGGAGAGCCGGGGGGATGCTGTGCCCTTTTGTTGCCTTTCCTCTGGGATGGAATCAAATTGGCTTGTGCATTGAGGATCGCTCCTTTGAGGAGCAACCACTCTTCCTGGGGTCGTGGTCTCTTAGGGCCTCACTGACAAGCCTCCTGAGCTTGTCAAAGTCAGCTTTCCTGAAGTTAAGGACTTCCATGTTGCTGACTTGCCAGCTTTTCAGTGGATGGTGAAGGTGATCAGCTCATGGTCACTGTCACCCAGCTTCCCATCGATAACTAGGTGACCGACCAGGTCACCAAATCCTTAGATGCAGGGGTAGCAGTGGATGTAGCCTTTCTGGACTTTGGGAAGGCCTTCAAGACTGTCTCTCACCCTGTTCTCATTAAAAAAACTGTGGGACTGTAGTGTTGACACCTACACAGTCAAATGGGTTGCTAACTGGCTGGAGGGCCACACCCAGAGAGTGGTAGTGGATGGGTCATTTCCAACCGGGAGGGATGTGGGCAGTGGGGTCCTCCAGGGCTCGGTCCTTGGGCCCGCATTGTTCAACATTTTCATCAGTGACATGGATGAGGGGGTAAAAAGCACCCTGTTCAAATTTGCTGATGACACTAAGATGTGGGGGGATGTGGGCATGCTAGATGGAAGGAATAGGCTACAAATCGGACCTAGACAGGTTAATAAAAAGTCCTTTTTCAAATATATAGGGAGGATGAAGAAGGCACCAGGTAATGTGGGGCCCCTGCAAAATACGCCGGGCCATCCGATGGTTGCTCCAGAGGAGAAAGCGGACCTCTTTACCCAATTCTGCACCTCCGTTTTCTTGTGCAGGGACCAGGACTTCCCTGCTATGATGCAAGATGGACTCGAGGGGAACACCTCCAGACCTCAGGTTGGGGAGGACCGGGTTAGAGAGCTTCTGGAGGGGCTGGACGTGTTCAAGTCAGCGGGTC
>NW_017728947.1:103747030-103749216 GCF_001723895.1 Crocodylus porosus
TGTGGTCATGGAAGCCAAAGCCTTCCCTATGACACCAGCGCCGCAGTCTTTGGTTGACTATGTGGATCCTCCTCTCTCTCCTCAGCCCATACCCCAAGACTGGGAGGATCGACAAGAACACCACCTGTGCCCCCAGCCCCTTAAGCCCCGCTCCCAAACCCATGTCAGCAAGATAAGAGAGAGCAGCATTCAGGGCAAGGATGTTAAAAACCAGGATGGACATAAATGGAGACATTTTTTAAATGCAATAGGAAGAAGAGTGACTAGATTGGGGAAAATCTGGATGCAGTTAGAGGAAAAAAGATCAGAAGCAAGTAGGATAACAAATCTGAGGGGCCAGTTGATAGTGGTGTCAATGGATTTGGAGAAAGGCAGGTTTTAGATTTCAGAAAGAGCTGCTGGAGACAAAGGCAAAGAGCTATGTGTACATACTGATATATTCCTTTAGTTCCTTGGGTATAGTATTAATACAGGTCAGTGCCTTATCTTTATTTTTAATATAATCAAATGGCTAGTAGTGGCTAGCTCTTTTTAAATTATTTAACAAGACAGTGAACTTCTTGATTTTTTCCCCAAGATTGATTTGACTGGATATTTTAAGTAATGGAGAAAAAAGATTCTTGCTAGAATAGCAGTTGGCTACATGATTAAGTTGAAAAAAAAATAATTTTCCTGTGTTAATGGTGTTCTTCCTACATTTGGCATTGTCCTTTGCTTTTATTTATTTATTTTGCTTTCCTTCAGCATTTTTAGCATAACTGCACTTTCCCATAGCAGCTTCACCAGTATAAAGGAATTCATCTATCAGAGCAAAAAGCAATCAACAAAAGCGTTATGGGAATTTTTATCGTCTTATGTCTGTCACCAGTTACACACTAATGTGTATTGATTGAGAAGAAAGTAGTACACATATCACTTCCTCAGTCCATAAGGAAGATCTGTGATGTACCCAGCTGATATGTCATTTCCACCGTGTGCATTTCTGTGAATTCAATATGCAATTCAAGTGTATAATGCAGCTACACTCAGTAAATTAAAAATACACATTCTATCCAAGAACACATCTGCAGATCTGTACAAAAACAAGTGCATGTATCACCAAACAGAATATATTCCCACTGCATAAGGACCAACTTACTCTTTGGAATCTGCCTTCATCGTCTACTAAAGCAAGAAACAACAACCTACAAACCTCATGCTAAACCTTTCCCCTAACCTTGTTTGTTCTTAGTGGTTTTTGTACCAGAACAGTTCTCTCTGTGTCTCAGAAATTCAAATTATTTTAAGTTCCTAGGTTAAAGTTGTGACATTAGGGTGGGTTAATAAAGATAATTCTTCATCTCTGTGCTTGGGTCTGATAGCAGTTTTGCCTTAGCAGAATAGACTTATGCGCCTCTGCAGGGCAGTAGAGCCTGCTACTGGATGGAGATAGTGTAAGACGAAAAATCCAAATAACTGATGTATGCATGAGAAGTCTCCCTCAGTCCCCGAGGGTATGCATTTTTTTAAAATGCTTATCTTATGAAAATAGTTAAGGCTTAATTAGGCATAATTTATGAAAATCGTTAAGGCTTATGTAGTCAACTGCCTTCTTAATTGTAACCATTTGTGACAGAAGTCTCTTACGGTAGATTCAGGCAGACACTGGGTAGTGCTGGGACTAGGGGGTCAGTACACACATCTACAGGAGGCCTCAAATGCCTCTACTCAAATGCTCGTAGTATGGGCAACAAGCACGACGAACTCACCTTCCTGCTGGCTGACACCAGCCCGGACATAGTGGGGATTACAGAAACGTGGTGGGACTCAACGCATGATTAGGCGATGAATGTCAAGGGCTATAGGCTGTACAGGAGGGACAGGATAGGAAAGGGAGGTGGGGGCGTGGCTGTCTATATTAAGGAGGAATACCCATCCTTGTCAATTAGCAAGGAGTCAGGGTAGGGGCACTCTGAAGTGCTTTGGGTTAGGGTACAAGGCAGTCAAGGGGAAAGAGACTTAACGGTGGGAGTCTACTACAGACCTCCCAAACAGGGAGAGGAGTTTGACCAGGATTTCTTGGGTCAGCTCACAGAGGTAGTGAAGGCTAAGGATGTGGTAGTCATGGGGGACCTGAACTTCCCGGACATCAGCTGGGAAGAGCAGGACCTCCATCTAACCCAGGAGGTGCACAGCCCCACCAGGGG
>NW_017728947.1:103749227-103792541 GCF_001723895.1 Crocodylus porosus
ACTTCACGGTCAGGGCGGCTAGGGTCTGGAACCAGCTTCCAAGAGAAGTGGTGCAGGCTCCTACCCTGGGGGTTTTTAAGAGGAGGTTAGATGCACATCTTGCTGGGGTCGTTTGACCCCAGTACTCTTTCCTGCCATGGCAGGGGTCAGACTAGATGATCTGTTCAGGTCCCTTTCGACCCTAGAAACTATGAAACGATGAAATCCTAAAACTGCATATGTTGTTAATCTAGTCTTGGAACTACATGCACATGGGTCAGGTTAGTCACCCCAAGCAGTCTAAGTCACCCAATCAGTGAGGAGTCACTCACTTTTCTCAGGAGATTAAAATGACCTGAATGTGGAAGCATTTAAAAGATCAGGATTTAGCTTTGGTTAAATTAAAAGTTTCCCACTATGGCTAACCCCAGTGTAGCTCCCCCAGGGTGCAGACAGAAGTGCAGCTCCCAGCTGCAACTCAGAAGGATTTTTGCAAAGTTTTCTGAGTCACAATGTTACCGCAGACCAAACAGAAGTTCTCTGTTGGTTCCAGGGGAGCAAAATCCAGCTGCTACAGGACCCTGCAGCCAGGTTTGCATAGTAACAGCCAGGGCTCTCTGCCAGTGCTCCCTGTTTTCAGAATGGGAGGAGGCTCATTCTTGGGGCTCCCCAGCTGGTGCTGAAGGGTGGGCTGGGTGCATTGGAGCCCCCTACCTTGGGGGGGGTGGCGGGGTGGGAGAGGCTGAAATAAACCCATCCTACCCTCTGTGGGGGCTGAAAACCCCCAGACTGAAGTCTCTCTGGTCTCTTTCTCTCCTCCCATTCTGAACACATCAAGAGGCTAGGAGTTCTGTGGGCACGTTACAAAAGATGCTGCATTATATAACACCTTTATCTGATCTCTCATGCGATGAGGGGTCAGATTTTCACCCAACAGACGATTTTTGAAGCTGTTTGCAGCTGTGCACTTGTGTTTGGTCACAGTTATAAACTACTTCCTGTGGCCAGATCAGGCAAAAATTGTCAGTTCTGTTTGCACCTCCAGTGTTAGCCATGGTAAAGGTATTGTGACACACAGTGCAAGTGAAATGTTAACCACCGTGCCACTGCAAAATAGGTCTAAAAAATATAGCGGTCAGAACATTGTCCAGTCTAACAGCAGTTTTCCTCTCATTCTGCCAGCTTTGGTACTGTGCTGATGAAAGCAATGGCAGTAAACTTTAAAAAAAAAAAATCACTAATGTGTAGTACGTTTAGATGATTTCATAGAATAATAGAAAATGAGGGTTGGAAGGGACCTAAGGGTGGTCATCTAGTCCAATCCTCTGCTCAAAGCAGGACCGTCCCCAACTAGATCATCCCAGCCAAGATTTTGTCTAGCCAGGTCTTAAAAACCTCCGCGGATGGAAAGTCTACAACCCCTCTCAGTAACCTGTTCCAGGGTTTTACTATGTTGCTAGTGAGCAAATTCTTCCAAATATCTAACCTAAACTTCCCTTCCTGCAACTTGAGACTGTTGCTTCTTGTTCTGTCATCTGCTACCACTAAGAACAATCCAGCTCCATCTTCTTTCGAACACCCCTTCAGGTAGTTGAAGGCTGCTATTAAATCCCTTCTCAAACTTATCTAAACTAAATAAGCCCAGTTCCCTCAGCCTCTCCTCATAAGTCATGTTCCCCAGCCCCCAAGCCAATTTTGTTGCCCTCTGTTGGACTCTCTCCAATTTGTCCACATCCTTTCTGTAGTGGGGGCCCCAAAACTGGACACAGTACTCCAGATGTGCCCTCACCAGTGCTGAATAGAGGGGAAGAATCACTTCCCTTGACCTGCTGGCAGCAAACGTACCAATGCAGCCCAGTATGCTGTTAGCCTTCTTGGCAACAAGAGCAGGCTCATATTCAGTTTACTGTCCCTGTAACCCCCACGTCCTTTTGTGCAGAGCTGCTGCCCAGCCAGTCAGCCCCCAGCCTGTACCGGTGCATAGGATTGTTCCTTTCTAAGTGCAGGACTTTGCACTTGTCCTTATTGAACCTCATAAGATTTCTTCTGGCCCAATCCTCCAATTTGTCTAGGTCATTCTGAATCCTAGCCCTATCCTCTAGTGTATCTACGACTCACCCCAGCATGGTGTAATCTGCAAACTTGCTGAGCGTGCACTCTATCCCATCTTTCAGGTCATTGATAAGGACATTGAACAAAACTGGCCTTAGGACTGACCCCTGGGACCAGTGTTCCCTGTAAGCTGTGTAGTGTGTGTGGCTGTGCAGGCCCACTCATGCTGCACTGCTGGGCATGCCTGTGTGGCCGCGCACACCACACATTTTAGAGGAAATGCTGCCTGGGACACTCCACTTGATACTGGCTGCCAACCAGACATAGAGCCATTGATTACTATCCTCTGAGCCTGATGCTCCAGCCAGTTTTCAATCCACCTTACAGTCCATTCATCCAGCCTGTACTTCCTTAGCTTGCCTGAGAGAATGTTTCATAGTTTCATAGTAGGTAGGGTTGGAAGGGACCCGAGCAGATCATCAAGTCGGATCCCCTGCCATGGGTCAGAAAGAGTCCTGGGGTCAAACGACTCCAGCTAGGGGATTATCTAGCCTTCTTTTGAAGACCCCCAGGGTAGGAGTGAGCACCACTTCCCTTGGAAGTTGGTTCCAGATCCTAGCTGCCCTGACTGTAAAGTAGCACCTCCTAATCTACTCTCAGTCAACTTATGGACGTTATTTCTCATTACTCCCGGTAGTGCTTGAGGGAACAGGGACTCTCCCATAGTCTGCTGGTCCCACTTGGCCAGTTTGTAGATGGCCACCAGATCCTCTCTCAGCCTTCTCTTGTGGAGGCTGAACAGTTCAGGCCCCATAGCCTCCGCTTGTAGGGCCTGCCCTGCTGTCTCCTGATCATGCGAGTGGCCCTCCTCTGGACCCTCTCCATGTTGTGCATCCCTCCTGAAGTGCAGTGCTCAGAACTGGACGCAGGACTCCAGCTGCGGCCTGACCAGTGTCACATAGAGGGGGAGGATCATGTCCTTGGACCTGCTTGTGATGCATCTGTGGATGCATGACAAAGTATTGTTAACCTTCCTGACCGTGTCCCCACATTGGCTGCCCGTGTTCATTTTGGAATCAATAATGGCACCAAGATCCTTTTCTGCCTCTGTGCTGACTAGAAGAGAGTTCTCCAGCCTGTAGGTATGGTGTTGGGTCTTCTTCCCCAGGTGCAGCACCTTGCACTTGTCAGTGTTGAATCCCAGTTCTCATCTGCCCACTCCTGTCTAGATCTAGTTGCAGCCTGTACCTCTCCTCTAGCTTGCCCATTTCTCCCCACATTTTAGTGTCATCCGCAAATTTGAACAAGGTGCTTTTCATCCCCTCGTCCAAGTCACTGATGAAGATGTTGAACAGTGTGGTCCTGAGGACAGAGCCCTAGGGCACCCCACTGCCCAACTCTCTCCAGGTCAAAAAACACCCATCCACCACCACCCTCTGGGTGCGGCCCTCCAGCCAATTTGTGACCCATCTGACTGTGTAGGCATCAACACCACAGTCACCTAATTTCTTAATGAGAATGGGGTGAGAGACAGTGTCAAAGGCCTTCCTAAAGTCCAGAAATACACAAGGATTTTGTGACTTGGTCATAGAAGGCCACCAGGTTGGTCTGACAGGAGGCGACTCAAATGAACCCATGTTGATTGCCCCTAAGCATGATCTCCCATGCTGGTCCTTCGCAGATATGCTCCTGGATAATTTTCTCAAAGACCTTCTGCAGGACCAAGGTAAAACTAATGGGCCTGTAGTTTCCTGGGTCTTCCTTCCTCCCTTTTTTGAAAGGGGGACCACATTGGCCCTTTTCCAGTCCTCTGGCACCACACCAGAGCACTATGAGTGCTTGTAAAGCTGTGCCAGGAGTCCCACAATGACCTTTGCTAATTCCCTCAGCACTCTGGGGTGAAGATCATCAGGACCTGCTGGCTTGAACACATCTAGACCCACCAGAAGATCCCTGACTAGGTTCTCACTGACCCTGGGCCTGGCAGCACCTCCCCTGGGTCCGCTGGGCATCCCAGCGTGGGGGGATGCCCCCGCTCCCTGCTCAAAAAGATGGAGGCAAAGAAATTGTTAAAGAGGTTAGCTTTGTCATCTAGTGTGACCACCTGATTTCTTAGCGTATCCTGCAGAGGCCCTACATTACCTGGTACCTTCTTTTTACTCCTATGTATTTAAAAATGGACTTCTTGTTGTCTTTGATCCAGGTTGCTAGTCCCAGTCCCATCTCTGCCTTGGCCTTCCTGACAGCCCCGCTACAATCTCGGGCAATTGAGGTACCTTGATGATGGCCCCTCCCTTCCATTGGGTGTATGCCTCCTTTTTAGCTTTGAGACATTCGTGGATGCTTTTAGTGAGCCATGGGGGCTTTTGAGCACTCCTGACCCCTTTGATCTGTGTGGGGATTGTCACCCTTTGGGCTTGGAGGATCGTCTCCTTAAGGAATGACCACTCTTCTTGGACTCTCAAATCCCCTCCCTTCCGAGACCTCAATGCTTTCCCAACTCATTGAACTCTGCCCTCCTGAAGTCTAGGGTTGTTGCCTTGCTGCAGGCTTTTGACACCCTGGGCTGAATGGTGAATTCTAGTAGGCGATGATCGCTGTCGCCCAGGTGGTCGAGAACCCGCAGCCCCCTCACCAGGTCATCGCCTGTGGTCAGGACCAGGTCCAACAAGGCATTTTCCCTGATGGGACTGTGCACCTCCTGGGTTAGATAGAGGTCCTGTAACTTGGCTAGGAACCTATGTGAGCAGTCAGACCTGGCTGACTGCTCTTCCCAGCAGATGTCTAGATAGTTTAGGTCACCCATGATGACCACATCCCTTGACCTAACTGCCTCCGCAAGCTGACCTGAGAATTCCCAGTCCAGCTCTTCCCCTGGTTGGGTGGCCTGTAGTAAACCCCTACTGTTAAGTCCCTTTCCCTGTGACCCTCTTGTATAGGGACCCAGAGGACTTCAGTCTGCCCTCTCCTCTGACCCAGTGCTGTTTGTTGAGGATGTGTATTGCTCTTTGACGTAGAGTGCCACACCCCCACCTTTCCTCCCTGTCCTCTCTCCCCTGTACAGCTTATAGCCCTTGATGTTTACTGCCCAGTCATGCGTTAGATCCCACCAAGTTTCAGTGAGCCACACTGTGTCCGGGTTAGTGTTAGCTAGCAGGAGGGCAAATTCCTCCTGCCTGTTCCCCATACTACAAGCATTATTGTAGAGGCATTTAAGGCCTCCTGAAGGTGTATGCACCGTGCCCCTAATCCCAGGACTATCTGGACCCCTGAATCTTACCTGGGTATTTCCTGTGCTCATTGCCCGTCTTGGCTGGGCTGTTCTTGTGGGTGGCTCTTTGTTCAGTGTTCCATGGCTCCCTCCATCCTCAAATTCCCCTTCCCCCGATGAGCCTAATTAAAGCCTGCCAGAGGAGATCGGCAAACCTGAAAGAGAACACATGCTTACCTTTGGGGGAAAGGTGAAGCCCATCCCACTCAAGCATGTCTCTGGTCCTGAAGTATGGGTCGTGGTCCAAAAAGCCAAAGCCCACCTTGAGACACCATTTCTGAAGCTGTTGTGAGAGAATCTATCAAAAGCCTTGCTAAAAATCAAGATATACCACATCCACTGGTCTCCCTATGTCCATAGAGCCAGTTATCTCATCATAAAAGGCAATCAGGTTAGTCAGGCATGACTTGCCCCTGGTGAACCATGCTGTGAACCATGCTGAATGCTTCTAATCACCTTCTTCTCCTTCAAGTGCTTAGAAATGGATTCATTGAAGATCTGCTCCATGATTTTTCCACGGACTGAGGTGAGGCTGACTGGTCTGTAGTTCCCTGGATCCTCCTCCTTTCCTTTCTTAAAGATGGGCACTATGTTTGCCCTTTTCCAATCATCTGGCACTTCTTCTGATCACCATAAGTTTTCAAAGCTGATGGGCTCTGGCTTTGCAATCTCATCAGCCAACTCCCTCAGCAGCCTCAGGTGCATCTCATCTGGCCATCAACTTGTATATGCCCAGCTTTTCTAAATAGTCCTTAACTTGTTGTTTTGCCACTGCTGGCTGCTCACCTCCTCCCCAAACTGTGCTGCCCAGTGCAGTAGTATGGGAGCTGAGCTTGGCTGTGAAGAGTGAGGCAAAAAAGGTGTTGAGCATCTCAGCTTTTTCTGCATCCTCTGTCGCAAGGTTGCCTCTCCCATTCAGTAAGGGAACTGCATTTTCCCTGATTCTCCTCTTGCTACCTACATACTTGTAGAAATCCTTCTTGTTACCCTTCACATCCCTTGCTAGCTGCAACTCCATTTGTATTTTGGCCTTCTTCTCTGCATGCCCAAGCAATGCTCTTATACTCCTCCTTAGTTATTTATCTAAGTTTTCACTTTTTATTAGCTTCCTTTTTGTGATTTAGTTTACTGAAGAGGTCCCTGATAAGCCAAGCTGGTTTTCTGCCATACTTGCTAATCTTCCTGCACATTGGGATGGTTTGCTCCTGCACTCAGTAAGACTTCTTTGAAGTACAGCTAGATTTCCTGAACTCCGGTCCCCCTCTGATTGTCTTGCCAGGGGAGTTCCCTGAGTTGAAGTCCACTTTTCTGAAGTCCAGGGTCCTTACTCTGCTGTTCTCCATCCTTCCTTTCCTCAGGATCCTAAACTCAATCATTCTGTGGTCACTGCTGCCCAACTTGCCATCCACTACACTCCCTACCAATTCATCCCTCTTTGTCAACAGTGTCAAGAAGAGCTTGGCCTCTAATTGGCTGCTCCAGCACTTGCACCAGAAAGTTGTCCCCAACACTCTCCAAAAACTTCCTGAATTTCATTCCAGTAAGATTCAGACACAAAATTGTCAACATCTCCCATTAGCAATGAGTCTACACTAGCAAACATGTCGCTGCAGTGGTAGCAGCTATGAGAGCAGTAGTACATACTGTAGTGTAGACAGGGCTCAGACTTGGGGATGCTGTGAGGAAAAATATTGGAATCCTTGCTGTACTACAGCTTCAGTTGTTTTTCTAGGTTGAATGTCACCACTGTGCAATTCTATACTTAAGAAATCTTGCTAGGAACCATTAAGAGACCATTCTTACATTTCTCTGAGCTCCTACACCAGAGCAAAGCAATGTGAAAAGTATTAAAAAGGCATTTAGAAGTAAAAATAAGCTCATGCTTTCATAGTGTCTATTACCAGGTTTCTCCTTGCATAGTCCATTGTACACATGGCTCCACAGTGAATGTAAAAATTGTGTTGCACTATTGTGTTTGTGCAATTACACATTCTTAAACAGAACAACTAGAACACAAATTTCTTTTTTGGTAGGGGGAAGAGTTCTACACCTGGAAGACCTAACATAATTTGGAAAGGTTTCTGTGTTAAGACAAGGCATCAAGAAATCCTGATTCCTGGCACTAAATAGTTAAGTTAGGACACTAGTGCAATAAAAGCCTACTTGCTTTGATCCCACAGTTAAAAAATGATTAAAGTATAGAATTGCATGTGCCAACACTAGACCTCCACCCACAGAGAGATTTAAAGCTGTTGGAAAAAAGAAAAGTTGAAAGACAGCTTAAATATAATAATTCAGAAATTGAGCTCCTTTGTTAATTTCAAAGATGTTTGAAACAAATGGTAAAGGTTTTTAAAGTCTGTTTGTCATATGAGATCTAAGAAGCCTGTCCCAAGATAGTTCTTCCTGTTGCAACCTGGAAGCTAAACATTATTAAAAAAGAACTAGATTTCTGGATAGTGGTTTTTACATGTTTTCTCTAAATCTTAATGGTAAAATGAGTGGGGAGATCCTGATGCAGTCTGTTTGAACCTTTGAGAGGGATTCTCACTTCTGGTACAGCCCTTTTACTCTGCTTAAAGTGACCTTTGCCCCTCTGCTAGCATATTGCAAATAGAATAGAGAATAGCACGCAGTAGTAGTACGTAAGGATTAATAATTCATGAGAAGCTCTTATTTTCTATTTCTGTATACATTTTCATCTCTCAGGCACTTGAAAGTACCTTGTCAAATTACTGTTATTAACTTATCTCTGCCTCATCTAACTGTGAGAGACTATGGCTACGTTGCATTGGGTATTGGGCCCAAGTCCTGTGAATTGATCCACTGAAGGTACACCCTTTCAGCTGTACAAAGTCCTCAGTGATGCTGGCAGGACACCTGTGTTTGCATAACTATTTTCCCAAGTAGTATGAAACCATGAGAAAAGACATTCATTTAATGTAAAGACTGATGTTTACAATCTTCCATCCTCGGCTCAGTCGATTTTTAGGTCTTTTCTTGTGAGATAACTGTGCAATGCAAAATGGTATTTGAGCTTGAAATGCTCTTGAATATATTAAATCATTTTAATTCTTCAGCAAATTTTAGTCCTTCATCCTCATAGTTACTTTTGTCTGGGAGGAAGGGAGAATGTTTTATTTTATGGGAACTAGTGGTGTTCAGTTGAATTAACTCTACAGATCAGGTGGGATTTTAAGGCTCCAGGACTGTAAATCCAATTTCAGTGCTGCTGAGTGCAGAACCATAGGTCTGATGTTTCTGATCATAAAGTTCAGTTGAGTGTTAGTAGACATGATTATAAATGTCTTACAGTAAAGACAAGGAAACTGCACAGTGACGTCTCCATGATGCAAGCTACAGTAAAGCGATAATGCTTCGCAAATCAGCCTTGGGAATCAACTTGCATTTTACATATACATCATCTTCTACCTTTTGCATCATTCCCATGTTGGCATATTCCTGGTGTTACTATCATTCCCTCTATTCCTACAAGACTGCAGCCCAAGCATAACACATTCTCTTTATTGCTTTTTAATGAGCAGTAGGATAAATGCTATCAATAAATGCAGTCTCAGTGTTTTTGTAGATTTTACTTTATCCCATATCAAAATTGTGCATAATTGGTCATATTTTGACAGTCCAAGGAAAAACACAAGCATCATCTTGGCTTTCCAGCTACTAGAGACCAATTTTTTATCCTAATGGTAACCAATCTTTTACCTAACAGGCTCCATAGGAGACTATGGGCGCAGATGCAAGTGTAGCTGTAACTCATGGCACTTTGCAGGAAGCACCATGAGTTACAGCGATCCCCTAGACCCAACAGATGATCACTGTTAGGTCCCAGGGTTTGGGAATCCAGTTGCAATTTGGAGTGGCCCCTCCCCCTTCCCTGCCCCTATGCTGCCTTCAGAGTGGGAGAGGGAGAATGGAGCAGACAGAGCTGAGTCTGGGTTTGTTTCAGCTGGTGCTACAGGATCGGGTGGATGGATTGGAATCTGCCCACCTTGGGTTCCGTCAGTGATGGCTGAAAAAACACCAGACAGAACTCCCTCCACTACCTTTCCCTACTCTCTTTCTGAAGACAGCACTGGAAGAAGGGCTAGGCTGCGCGCTGACCCAAGTGAATGAAGATGCTGCGCTCTGGAGTGCCTTCATCTGAACCCTCGTATAATAAGGGTTCAGATTGTCATGGGACCGGGCCCTTTTAAAATGCTCTGCAGCTGTGCCCTTCTTTAAGGGCATGGTTGTATAGCCCTTTCAAGGGGCCAATCACACAACACACATAACTTCTGTCTGCACCCTTATGTGCTAGTCCTTTGGAATGTCATGTTCGCCTTCCTTTCTATACAATGGACATTGTACTGAGAGGGCTGCAGAGGGGTTTTGTTAATTAGACATAGTTATTAACAGCTGCCAAGCATGCCGAGGTCCTCAGCTGAAAGGTGTTCTTGAAATACAACGTATTACCAGTTTTAAACTAACAGCAGGCTATTCCAGATAAAGATGCCAGCTTTCAGTACAATTCAATTGTTGTGAACAGAAAATGGCATTGGGGGCCAGGGCTCTGAAATGGGCTATTTCTTTCTTGGGGAAGGCAGATGCTGTCTTTATTGTCACTGTCTGTTGTGGGAATGCTACTTAGAGGGAGCTTGAACACCTCATTGAAGAAAGCATATAAGTACATGCATAACATCAAATATAGGCCTCAAATAAGGATGTGCTCACATGCTTCTCTGAACAGGGCTGCTGTCCTGAACTGGGGCCTTACATTGTGGCAGTGGAGACATAAGGGCCCTGTTCGGGAAGACTGCTGAGAGGATGTAATAAATCAGCTCATTTCCCAGTCATAGATATAGTAGAAGTCTCTTGTGGATTATATGGAGCAATAAAAAAGCATCGATTCCCCACTTCTTTGTAAAAAATAATAAAACCCATAAAATGGGTAAAAAGGATAATTTCACAGAGAGAGGTGCAAGTAGAGATCTCCAAGCCCTGGGTCATCTGCTTAGCATGTAGAAGCATGGTGTCTAAATGAAGCACATATGACATTGAACATACCCATTGCAAAATGAAAGCATTGGTTGGATTTTCAAGGGACATTTGCTAGGAGTCTGGCATTTAACTCTCACAGATGGCTTTGAAAATGCCAGCCTACATTTGCCGACTGATTTTTATTTCAGATCTCCACAATATTACTTTTTGTATCTGGATAGTATGATCACATGATCAAATACATCTGTTTTTAATGGGCAAATAATCTATGTCATAAATGAACAAGAGACTCCTTAAACTGGAAATGATAAGAAGCTTCTTGAAGTTTGCTGTGTATAGAACTTATCCTACAGTTCAGAGCAAATGACTAGGTCTAATTTCCTGTTGGCATACTTGGCATTGGGTCCTTGTAATAGTTACACCAGAACTACATTGAACTATTTTTGGGAAAGCGTGGCTAGAGATGGAAAAAGCTACTTTAATTTCTAGGAACGTGTTGGGGAAAAAGCCCATGTGCGTGGCTAGAAGCATGTTTCATTGCTCAAGAAAATGACATTGCCGCACCAAAACAACAAAAAAGAAAATCTGTTCCAAAGCAACATCCCTGCACTCCTTGTATGAGGGAAAACAAGCATTACTGTAACTGTTATTTCCTGCATTTGTGATTTTCCTTGAAGGGTGTTTCTGCAGGAGACGTTTTCAAAAATAGGAAAACAAATTCTGGTTTAATGTCCTTGGAGGCCTCTTGAACAAAGTTACCTCCCTCTCTAAGGCCAAGAGAGATTTATCCTGTCAAATAGCAATGACTGGGTTAGATAACATTCTAACTAGTGCCCTGGTGACTTGGACAGAGTGACTTTCCTTGGTTAAATAATACTTGTTAAAAATCTGTCCAAATGAACCCAAACCTGTATAAACTAATCTGCCTTGATGTGGAGGCTTTGAGCTAGAGAAATGGACCAGCCATGAGGAAGAAAGGGCTTTTCATTTCCATGGCATCAAAATACGGTCCACATCATTTACTGTCAACCATGGTACTGGTTTCCTGTTTTCTAAGTAGAACCACATCAGTTTATCATGCCAGAAAGACCCTTTCCTCCTCTTTTTTGCACTGGGGAAACTGACAGTGAAGGCAACTAACCACTGGAAGAGTTTATTGAGGGGTGTGGTGGGATCTTCATCCTCTGGAGTCTTTGAAGCAAGACTAGATGTCTTCCTAAAAATAGACTCAATTTCAAGTCGTTTGGAGCTTTTTGCAGGAGCTACTGAGTCCTGTGGCCTGTTTATGCAGGAGGTAAGACTACATGAGCTAATGGCCCTTTCTGCACTCCAAAGATATGCAATTATAAATTGTTGAATTCCACTGCCGTCACTGAGGTTACTTCCCGCTTACCAGTTCCTCCTACAATGGAGAGCTGACTTTGCCTCTAAGGCTACATAAGGTCATGTCCTGCCACTTACTGTGTTTGGTTCAGTGCTTTCGCACCCAAGACTGTTCTGTTGCATATCAGACTCAGAATTGCAGCTAAGATGCTGAAGTGAGGATCAACCCCAGTTCTGCTGCGAGGAATATTCAATGTGGGAAAAGCACGCCACCACCACTCCCACAGAATCCTACCATAGCCATAGAAAGGACAGACTGATGCTGATCTCACCTCGGTTTCACTTGGATGTAGCTGAGCCAATCCTGATTGACACTGGTGGTAGAACTCCATAAGACCCGTGCAGAAGAGTGAAATTCCAATGCTACTGCGCAGAGCGGTGGCTATGAAACAACCTTGCATTTCTCTATATTATTCAGAGAGAAGCCATCTCTGAAAGATGTCCTCAACCATTTTAACTGGGGTTTTCCTTCCATCCATTTTAACTGCCCACCTTCTGCACTTTAGTAGGAGGAGAAAAATTATGGACTAGTTTACCAGGACCTCACAGAAATGGGTTTTGTCATGAGTCCCCCGTCTGTACGTAACACTGGAGAAATTGCTTCCCTCTGGCCATGAGATGCTATCTATGCAGTAGCCCGATGCTACTGCTCAGTAGCATCATGTGGCAATGGCTGTGACATGGAACTACTGTGCAGTAGTGTAATAAAAAAAATGTTTGCTGGCACTACTGCACAGTAACTCAGGTTACTGTGCAGTTATTTCATATGTGTTTATGCAAGTATGAAATGACTGCAGAGTAATGACTGCACAGTCAGCATGTCATGTAGACGCAGTCTCTGTGTCCCTGTTTCCCTTCCCATCCTGTGCCCATGTTGTCTGCTTAGACGGTAAGCTCTCTGGGACAGGGCCCATTCCAGATTGTGTACAAACAGTGCCTATGACAAAAGAGCCCTGAACTCAGCAGGGGCTATACAAGGTGCTGCTCTAATTCAAACAACAATAAAAGTAGTGTCTATATAGAAACAGAAAAGACAGTAAGTCCTCCCCAGAAAAGATAGATTTTGCAAGATACTGCCTGACTATGGAGCCTTTTACTCAGTGGTGGGCACTTGCTTAAGCAATCCTGTTGGGTTCAGTGGAACCCCTTGGGTGAATAAGTGTCCACCGGCTGAATAGGTCCCCCCACCCTGCTGCTAAATACCAGATCCTATTCTGCTTTCACATTGCATAAGATCCTCCTCCATCCCGCTACCTCCAGATTGACAGCTGTTTCATTCTGTCCTTGAGGTAATAAAGGAAACATATGATTGGCTTGTAACCCTTCTTCTCCTCAAAGAGGATGACGAGGTTACGTGGTACTTGTATGCTTCCTTTATTATCCTTTTGTTTGAAGAAAAAGGAGTTGCACCTGACTGGGACCGTAGGCATTTCATTAAACAAAGAAATTTATTTTAGCAACTGTTTAATTAGGAGGAAGTCAATAAACGGTCTTCTCTTCCCCCGGCTGAGGCAAGCATCAACAAAAGATATATTTAGTTGTGAGTTATGCAACTCGCAAAAGGATGTCATCCAACTGATCAGGAACTGAACCCCTACTTACCTTCTAATAATGTGGACTGCAGGGAATGTGCTAGGGTCATACAACGTTGGAATACATGCAATGAAAGGTGTATGTGCGGTAACAACAAGAACAAAAAAACCATGTAAAAATAGGCAGCATTACAGTCAGTCAATTAACTCCTATGCCATAGTCTGAGATTTACATGCTTACTCTAGTGAAATTTTAAGTTTTGTTATGTTTATTAGTGTTTCAGAGCCATTGCTGCAATGACATGTGAGCTATTTGACTACAATATAATGCAATATTAACAGAATTTTTTACCGAGTTCCAATTCCAGGACCAATTTCTGGTCTCCAGTTATACCTGGGAAAACCCATTGCAGAAGGAATTTAGCAGATAACTTGGCTCTCTGTTCCCAAGGCAGGTTTGCTGGGTTGAGTGCAGTGATGCTCTAATTAGCCCCAATTTTTGTATACAATGGGTGTGTCCACACATGTATTTAAGCATAACTAAATTTAATGCGCATTAATCTAACGCGTATTAAGGGCACTTACACATGTGCGGGGAGCCTGCCCCAACACACTGGAAATCCAGCATGTCAGACCAGACTCAATTAATGGAGGCTGCTGGAGCATGTAAATTGACACGTTCTGGCAGCCTTCTGCATCACATGTATTAACGGCACAGAGTGCCTCTGCTGAGAAAATGGTGGCAGTGTGCTTTGAACTAAAACACTTCTGATGTGCTTTAGTTCAAAGCACACAGCTGCCATTTTTTCAGCATGGAGGCGTGCTGTGCTGCAGATACACATGAGATGCAGGCACTTTTAACGACTGCAGTTCGCTAATTAAGGGTGCCCAGCATTGCGTCAGAAACACATGTAAAAATGCCCAAAGCAATTTTTGGCACATGTCTACATGTGCAGGGACTTGGGACTACATATTCAGGGACTTGGGACTGCCCCCTCGCCCCCCCCCCGGCCCCAGGACAGCCACACACCCACCAACAGTGGCCAGGGCACTGGCTGCGGGAGGACCTGCCTGACCCCCTCTTCCTGCACTCCCTGCTCCAGCCTGCCTGTGCCATCGCCCACACACCCTCTACCTTCTGCCCACCCCTAGCACTACTGACAGGACACAGACACAGGTGAAACAAAAATACTTTATTACCTACACAACACCCACCCCTACCTCTCCCTCCTTCCCCCCTAAAGAAACAGAACCCTCCCCCCATCCAACAGAGCCCCTCCACCAGCTTGTCCACCCACCAACTATAAAAAAACTCACTAACAAGTGGGAAACTATATACAAGGCAAAAACAATATTTTGGGTCTTCAAGCCCAGAGTGGGGGGCCGTGTGTGTGTGTGGGGGGGAACTAGGGGGTAGGGCCCTAGGGCAGGTGCCCTGCACCTCAACCCCCGGGGGTCTTCCTTGGGTTGAAGCTCAGCCAGCCCACTAGTGGCTTGGCAAACTCAGCACTAAAGTTAGCACTGGACTGCATCTACATGTGCATTAATGAAGTATTAACTAATTGCGCCTAAAATTTGATGCCTGCATTTGCAGGCATCAAATTTAGGCATGATTAGCATAAGTTAATGTACATGGAGGACATACATATGTAGACACATGCCTGTAATGCGCATTAACTTAGGCTAATGCACATTAACGCATCTCATGTAGGTGTGCCCAAAAGGAACCATTCAATAACATCACTATTCTCTAATGGAGAGATGGGACAATTTTCTTATGCTACCTGCCCTATTGTAGGTGTTTTAGAGATCATTCAGTATTGCAAAGAAATCAGAACTTGTCAGCTGACGAAAGGTGGATTTGATGTCCAGTCTGTGCTTATATTAATGCTTTGAGATTTTAAAGTAATTTAAGCTTTAAATATAGCCAAATATAGCTAAGTATTTCAGTTTCCCATGATCTTTTCTGAGTTTGTTTTCCTTTTCTGTGCACTGTTAAAAGGGATCCCAAGAAGCTATACCAAGTCACCAGCCTGTCTTTATGAGAAGAATCCGGGGAGCTCCAATGCCATTACAGTCATTCTATCAAACACAGGGTTGTTCCATTGAACACAATGGTTTAGAAATAAGGGCTGGATTAAGGTCAGATCTTGCTCAAGTTCACAAGGTTGTGACAAAGGGAAAGGGAAGATAAAGGGAGTTGTTCCTTGTACCCCTGTGCACTTGGTGTGATTCTAGCTAGTTGAATGGTCCTTATTCATGTCTGGTGTCCCCATGGGCACTTCAGAAGGAGTCATCCCAAGTATACCTGAGATATGTAGGATTCTATCTGATACATCCTCATAGCATTCACTATGCCTGATGTTAGCACGGGCTGATCACATTTCCTGGGTAGTAGTGGGAACCCTTCCTGTGAGATGTATCTCAAGAATCAGAATATGAATAACAACAGCTTTCTTCAAGGGCATATTTTATTTTACTATAAAAGTGGAAGAAGTCCAGCAGGCCATAGGCTTTGAAAGCACCCTGGTCTCCTGTATGCTAGTAGGCATTACATGGAGCTCAAGGGAACCCTCAAGGGTAGGGCTGGTAAGAAGTCCTATCTCCACATTAAAATTTAGCTCTTAGTTAACCTGCCAGAGATCTGGAATAACTCTACCAAAACTCAGCAGAGTTCCTCCTGCATGGCAGCACTGAAAATGAGAAATTGTAATAGACGGAAGCAAAGGAGGAACAGAATGAAATGTATGTCAAATAAATCATGACAAATTAATGAAAAAAAACTGTGAAGAGAGTCTTGCCCAGCAGGGTCACAATGGCAGGAGGGGCTCCTGATGTGGAGAAATGTGACTTCATCTTGTTGATGGCAGCATTTTCCTTATCTTGGGTAGCACAAGTAGAAAGGAGATCTCTTCAGCAGGAGCTAATGTGTTGATGCTAATTTAGGTGGCTTTGTGTAAAAAAATAGTCTTTCTACAGCGGAGGTAAAGGGCTCCTGGCAAGTTAAAGTGCTGCATATCTCAGTGTTTCAATCTGCTCCAAGCAGCTTCCTGTCACCATCCGCCATTATGTATCAGCAGGAAATTACACTTTTATGAGTGATTTACTTCTAAACAAACACTACTACACAAACAATATGGTATTGAATTTGGTTGTTAGCCTTTTAAGTATTACAGTGAAAGACTGTAACAGCTGTCTAAGCTGATAACTACCACCTAGGATAAGAATATTGTTGACTGAGTTATTAGTCAATTGTTTAACTAAATCTAGCTGCATCTCTCTCTCTCTCTTTCTTAAATGTGTAGCCTCTTACAGTTTCTTTGAACAATATTGTTCATTAAAACAGGCATATAACTAGTTCTTTGGGTGGGAACTTTATAGTAAAGGATTGTTTTAGAGTTCAACTTACATTTATTTCTTTGCTGTTGGCTCATTCCTTGTGGGAAGAGTCTCGTTAGATCAGAAACATACTTCCATGTCACTTCTGAAGCTCAAGAGATGAACTCCAGTCAAAAGCATTGGTACCAAAACCTCTGCTCTTTAGATCCAGAGCCACATCTGAACTTCACTGGCAGGGGCATGAGCAAGAAAATTGAACGGGTCTGTTTATTGACTAGGCTTCTTTCATAATGAGAGTAGTAATCAGGTCTCACTTACCCTGATATAGGACCTCATTGCACAAGATGTTGAAAGCTTGAGGGCCCTTACGGAAACTCCCAGCACCTCGCTCGAGTAGGCCCATTACATGTGAACAAGTTTGACCTTGCTGAATTCTTCCTCTTTTTCACACAATTAAGACTTACTTCAGCCCCCAGTTGAGGCTTCCAGACTTCTAGGCTCCAGAGTTTGGGTTTGATCCAAAGCCCATTGAAGTCATCTGGAGCTTTTCCATTGACTTCAATAGGCTTTGCAGCATTTGTATGAAAAGACTATTCCCATGAACTCATCTATATAATGCCGAACTTGGTCTTACACAGTTGCAACAATCACCTTTTTTGTAGGGTGGAGAGGAAACCCCACTTCCCAGAAATAATTGTAAAGTACTTCATAGAAAGGGGCAAATTTGGCTTCTAGCAACATTGGTGTAGATGTGGAGTAACTGTAAAAGTCCATCGAGATGCTTCCCTGTTACACCACTGAAAATGAGAATTTTTAATATTTCAGAGAACTATGTCTCTGTTTTCTGGGGCTATCGCAACCCTGCTAAGCTGTGTTGGCTTAAAGCAATGAACCATTTCAATACTTTGGGGCTATTATGTTGCTCTTCTGTCAATTAGCTTTGCTGAAC
Source organism: Crocodylus porosus (assembly GCF_001723895.1). Classification (NCBI taxonomy): domain Eukaryota; kingdom Metazoa; phylum Chordata; order Crocodylia; family Crocodylidae; genus Crocodylus; species Crocodylus porosus. The sequence goes on from NW_017728947.1 coordinate 103,766,731, forward strand.
ATTTTAAAGCAGCTAGCATCTTTATAGCTCTATTGATATTACTGGAATCAATCTACATGTAAGCATGAGATATTTTCAGCAAATTACTCCCACTGAGATTTGTCCATATCATGTCAAGATCTAATGATATGCTTAAGAGACCAGTCTTTCTCTGGATTTCTATAGTGATTCAGCTGGTAACTATCTGAGTTCAAAAGAGCCTGATTCATCTCTGAATTCAGGTATAATCTACAAATAAAGGAAATCTGATCTCCAACCTTTGTCTCATAAATAGTTTTCAAAGCACAGTGCCCCTTTCCTGTGGTAGCCCTTTGTAACACAAACCATGACTTTTATGAAGCGCTTTTATTAGGTCAAGCTAATATTGCTGTCTTCATCTTTGTTCTCTTAGACAAGGTCAGTTGTGAAAACACTTTAACATTTGAGCATAAAAAAGCTATAGCTCATAATATGAATGGCCAGGAGCTTAGAAAATTCCACTAGCAACACAAGCTCTCCTCTTCATATTATATGCATGAAAAAGAAAGAAAAAAGGAAAGGAAAAAAAAGAAAAGAAAGCTGCAAGCCAATTCAAAAGGGCTTCACACAGCCGTATGGACACCATGGTCTGCTTCTAATGCTTATTTCCTGCCCACATCGAAAGTCTCAAAATTGCTTTCTTTAGCATGGAGTTAATTATCTTGGCTGGCAGGCTGAGGCATAGATGCATATTGGAAAGACAATGCCCATTGACCCTTGTTCAGCAGTTTGAAAGTCTGATTCTTATTTCCATTATGCTGGTGTAAACCAAAAGTGGTTTCCTGGAACTAAAAGCAAGCATCCTGGTATAAAGTGCTGTAGAATCTGGATCAGACACTATTATTCATGCACTCAGCTCCCTGCTGTCATAACCATCATCATTTAAAACCCAAATTGTTTCTTAGTTCTTCTTCAGAGTGTATGGAAGGCAAAATTAGAGTCACAGTGGGAAGACCACTCCATCTATATAGCAAAAAGATTTGGTCTTAAGTCACTGAAGTCAAGGGAGCCTGCCCAAATCTCAGATCTACAAAACCTGTCCACTCCTTTTTCACACCAGTAAAGGCATGGTCTATGTCCAGACTCCAAGAAAAGAATAACCTTTTTTAGAGAGAGTTTCCAGCTGATTTCCCTCGCGGCTCTTAACTGAAGTTGAAGGAACTGCATGTAATGATGAATGTGCAGAGAAGGAACAACCTTGGGTACAAAAATGAAGTGAACCATTCCTCTGTAAAACTTGCTGTACATACCATGTGCACCTCTTAATGCAAAACAATAAAATAATAATGTTTGAAAACAGTTTAATGACCCAAGAACACAGGGATGAATGAATAAACCCGTGTAGGCTTTACAAATAACTTGATTCCTGCCAGCTCACATGCTTGTGCTACAGTTTCAGCACATTAGAATTTGAAATAGGATGTTGTTAGCAACTCTTTGCATGGGGTGGAATTTGAATCAAACGCTATAAATGAACTACGACAGCAAAAATGAAAGAACCATTGGTTTTTCACACAGTTTGTTCCTTTTATTGTCATTAAACTTAATCAATAATTAACCTTTGTTTTAACTGTGCATATAATTTCAGAGCAAATCAAGTAGAAAAAGAGTCATATACTTGAATAATTTCCTAGAAAATGTCTGTGAGGAGCATAAACAGATAGAGATGGGAACAGACTCTGTTATTTCTAATAAGGGGCTCTTGTACCCACAACTTTAATTTTACCTATGTGATAATTTCGGCCTCCAAAGAAACCTCCAGACAAACTGCTTGCAAAACTCACTCATAGTAGAAATTTGTAAAGTGTAATTCAAATGGGATTGCCCCATTAATAGCTACTGATACCACTTGAAAGCCCAAATTTGGGCAAAAGAACACCTCATTATTAGAAAAGCAGAGCACTGAACACACTGATAGCACTGATATCGTTATTATTTTATTACTTATGTCAGAGAGATTTAGTCCACTGAGGTTGCTTTTCTATTCTTTTTCACAGCAGCTTTCTTTGTCAAGTATAACTGGAGACCAATTTAGATTTAAAGTCTTGTCCTTTTTGTTTGAAATACTGTCCTAATGTTGTCCACCCAAATCATAGACCATGTACTCCATTGACCAAAAAAACGCAGTCAGGTGAGTTATACCATTTTATGCCAGCTTCAGATCCAGTCCAGTAAAGGCAAAGATGAAGACTGGAGTGAAGATGAATTATCAAAGAAGGATGCATGAGATTCCCTTCTATAAACAGTGCATGTATCACTTGTACTCAAAAATATTTGTGCATGTTAAACAGAAATTTCAAATGCAAATAATCTATTTTGATGCTGACTGCAATCTGCATACATAGTTATCTTATTTGCATATGCAAGCAACCTTTCTTTTTTACTATTATGGCTTTGCACATCTTTTATCAGTTCTTTCAACTGTGCACATGGCCTCACGTACACCCAAGCATTCCCCCAAATAACAAGAGTTAAAACTGGTTTAGTTCATTTGATGTGTTTTTGGGCTAACCATGGCTAAAGCTGATTTAGCTTAAGCTATTAATAAGCAAGTTCACCTATTCATTACATTTACTGTTGTAGGGAGCACTGATCTTCACCAAAAACTGAGACTTCATCCTGGTAGATACTGTACAAATACAGAATAAAGGTCACCTAAATTTCAGCCACCTTTTAAAAAAAAAGTCTCCACACAAAGTTTTGCAGTAAAGGAATAAAACTAATTTAAAGGAGTCAATTGGGTACAATTAGCACAATTTTTAGACCTGGCCTTTATCTGATGTGTTCACTCACTATTCTGTCATAATTTTGATGGCTTGTTGTTTATCAAAGAAAAATTAAATGAAGTTGCCTCCCTGGGTCTTGTGTGGTCTGCCTTCCACCAGTGTAAATCAGGAATAACTTCTCCAAAGCCAGAGGATTCAAAATCATATAACAAAGGTATCAACAAGATCAAGATTCACACTATTACTATTAGCGTCACCTCTATTACTACACAGATATAAACCTAGACTACACCCAAAGAAGACAGTAGTGTTAGATTTCCTGGCTAATCAAGTGTGATGTCCTCTGAGAGGACAGCCATTGCCAATGTGTTTGCATTATGTAAAGCATCACATAGGTTATGGGAGTACGGGAACAAGTACTTTATGTTTACATTGTATAATGGTAACAGCTTGCGAAAATCTCTTCTTTTTTTGTGAAAAACTCGCTCAGATCAGTAACATCATTTCAGTTTAATTGGTCAATGGAGACATTAGAAGCATATGGGGAGAGGGAGAATTAGGTAGCAGAAGGACAAAAACAGGTAAGCAAGAAGGAAATGAGTTGAAAAGAGTGGAAGAGGAAAATATTCCCTAATTACCCTGCTGACTCCATCTCCCTTTTTTCTGGGCTCTCTCTTCCAAGTCACCCTAAAGGGGTCAGTTGGTATCTTTAATCTGTTTTATAGAAGGACTGAGGGGGGCGCATATGCAGGTCTGGCATACTTATGGAGTTTTGGGGATGGATACTGTAGGCCCATCAGCAGGTAAGTCAATGTAGGAAGATTATCCATGGCAATGTGTCTATATTTGTCTATGGCAACATTTAGAGGTTGCGCTGTACCAAGCATTGCACAAACCCTCCATCCTGCCCCATCCCCATACACCTATATAGACAAGACAGGCAAGGGGTTGGAGAAGAGAAATGGTATTTTACAGCAAGGGAACTGAAGCAGAGAAAACCTGAATGATTTGCATAAGAAAATCCAGAATGAAGCAGGCAACGGAACTAATTTTTCCTGAGAATCAGCCCAGTGCTTTAATGAGAAAATCATCCTACTTTGCATGTATATAAATAAGTACTTTCCCTTATAAAACAGTGTTTGCATGTAGAGCCAATAATCTCATTTGCCTTCTTCCCCAGCCTCAGGGTCCTAAATCATTCTGCTCTTTCCTCAGTGCACCAGGTTATGTTAATGTAAACTGAACTCTACTATTATCACAATTTGAGGGTCTCTATTCATAGCTTATGATGCCGGGTCTGTGTAATCTTTACTCTCTCCCCAACAAAATAGGACTTGTAAGAGTTCATTCATTGTAAGGGAGGGAGCACTAACAGGTAGGGGTATGTGAAACCGGACCTATTCGATACGGATTTGGATTTGGCCTGAATTGGGGACAGTGATTCAATTCATTGATTTGGATTGTGATCCCCGATTCAATTCAGTCAAATCCAAATCTGAAGATTTGATGGTGATTCAAAGAATCAGTGATTCGGCCAGAGATGCAGCTTTAAATGTTTTTTCTGCATACCTCAAGGCACCAGCATGGTTCATGAATGCTGTGATTCTGAGGCGGATGCAGCATCCCACAGGAGCACGGGGGGACACCCTGCGTGCTCAGCAGTGAACCCGGAAGTGGACTGGAAGTACTTTCAGTCCACTTCCAGGTCTGCCAGGGAGCACGCTGCAGCCCCCCCCCATCCACCTGGTTCAGCGATTGGCCGCGGGGGGATCCTGGGTGCCCCCCAGACCCAGGAGGCACCAGTTGCTGAGCTGGGGGGGAGGGGTGGCCCTCCAGTATGCTCCCCAGCAGATCCGGAAGTGGATTGGAAGTGCTTCTGGTCTACTTCCAGGTCTGGTGCTGAGCGCGCTAGGGAGCCCCCCGCGTTCCAGTAGGATGCTCCATCTGCCCCAGGATCGCAGCATTCACGAGCCACCTGGTACCTTGAGGTATGTAGAAAAAACATTTAAAGCTGTGTCTATGTCTGAATCGCTGAATGTTTTCAAATCTCTCCGAATTGATTCAGAGGGTTCTGATTCGATTTGGAGAGATTAAAGGGTCCTCTGATTTGGTTCAGATTCAGAGATTTGGCCACCAAATTGAGCCGAATCTTCACCAAATCAAATCAGGGACCAAAGCTTTGCACACCCCTAATAAAAGGCTCTTTTTATTATTTATCCATATCAGTGCATGGCTCAGTCAAGACATAACCTAGAGCAGGGCTGTCAGGGAGGCTGAGGCTTCACAGAAATTGATTTTCCACACAAAAATACATGAGAAAAAAAGGCCAGGGGAGACTGCTCGTAGCTTGTGAGACATTTTAATGAAATTGCTGCTCACAGTCAGTCTGAACCTGCAGATCTCCTCTCAGTGGGCCTGAGTGACTCTTAAGTTACTGCAGCTTTGCACTGGTGTGGTTCCACTGAGTTCACTGGAACTGAACCAACTTCAAACTGCAGAAATGTTGTGGTGATTCAGGCTCAATGCTAGCAACTTTGCTTAGTGCCTAAAGGCGCCCAGCCAAAAAGTTCATGGCCAGCACACAGACAACTTTCCGCAACCAAAGTATTCATCTGGAGGGAAATTTAGCCCAGTGCAAAGCCACTTCAAGCACTATTGGAAGAAGGGATGTATTCAGAGAAACCAGCGTGACCCGGAGCATAGATCTCCTTCAGCCCCCAAATTAGAACTGCTCTGTACAAGCAGAAGACCTTCCCAGCAGACTCCTGGACCCACTAGACTTCCAGAAAATCCTAGTGGCAAATGCTTCCTAACCTGGGCTTGAAATATAGGGGGGAGGAGGAGGGGAGGCTGAGCCCCCCATACGAGATGAGAGTCCCCATCCCACCCCATACCTTTCTAAGTAGCTCAGGTGGCAGAGACATTGGCAGCTCTTTCCAGCTTCTGGCTGCCGCAGCCTCAGACCCCCCAAGAGTCTGAGTGTAAGTCAAGCCCTGTTCCCAACCAACATGCCATAGCATGAAGGGAGTACTGGAACACTTAGGTCCCTGGGAGACATTACACTTAAGATGCTACTAACCAGTTAATCATGTCTTAAAGTGTAACCCAGCCACACATTAAGGCATGACAAAAAGTGAAACCAGCTACAAAACTATTACAAAAAATGTGTAATAATTTTGTGGCTGGCTTTCAGCTGCTAATCAGATACTCATTAGCCAGGAGGGACCACACCAGGGCCCATTCATTTCCCAGTCTGGTCCTGATGTTGCTGGCAATCAGCTGATCATCAGCTAGCCCTGGGGGCTAGAACCAGCCTGGTGATACACAGGAGCCAGCCAACAGTCAGTTGACTGATGGCACCTTTGTTGGTGCAGTGGGAGTCTGGGATTGTGATCCAGGGCTTCGCCTGTACTGGCAAGTAGGGCATGATTGAAGTCTGATCCCCAGTCCCAAAAGTGCATGTCCTACTATGTGTATAGCATGGCAGGAGGCACAACTTTTAGGATCACAGGTCACATCCCATCACACCTTTAACTGAACTTCTGTCAGCCGCCTTATGGGTCAGGCATGCATTATATTGCTTTGTTAGCTGTGGACCAGGTTTGATGACATAGAAGATTCCCTTCCAGTTCTGTGTTGCTCAACCACCATCAACTTACTGGCAAACACCAGCATAGCACTTTGTGCCCTATTTTCACAATCCAACATTTCAGTTCTGCATTGTCAAATGCATTTTGACAAGAAAGCCCCAAATTTTTGCATTACTGCAATACTAATGAGGCCTGGCTCATTCAATCATTGCATGCTTCTTCCTGTTAGTCTGAAGGCAGGCAGGGGGCAGGGCAGGGCAGTATCATAGAGACTAACTGGTTCAGAGAGGCAGAAACTTTTGCGGGCAAGAGCCTACTTTGTCAGATGCATTTTGTCTGTGAAAGATCAAACAGTTTGCCTTTCTCAAACACATAGTCCCTTAGGTACCACCCTGCCTTGCCTTATACCTTATCAATAGATGGTAGTATAAGCTCTTTCTTCATGTTCACCCGTAGGGGTGCCCTGCTGTAACTCACGGTGCTCTACAAAACGCACCATGAATTAGATCACCCCCCCAGCCCAACAGACATTCACGTGTTGGGTCAGAGGGAAGGAGGGACGCCAGACTGCACTGGCCCTGACCTCTAAAGAGGCTGCCGAACCACCCCTCTCCCAAGCCCTGCCCTTTCCAGCTCTGGGGTTGTCAGTGGGGGAAGGAGGAGAAAGGGGAGAGAGTTGCCAGCTTCTGAATGGGCAGAGCTGAGGGGCAGGGGAGGGTACAGAGCTCCCTCACCTTGCACCCCCCCCCCACCCAGGTACCCTGGCTGGGGTACGGGGGGACTCAAGCTGGGCCTGCAAGGTGAGGGGGCTCTGCTTCCTCCCCCACCCCAGCTCTGGCCATTCAGCAGCTGGGAGCTCTGTGCTGGCTCCTCCTGGCTGCTTTGAATGGGCAGAGCTGAGGGGAGGGACTGGACAGAGCCCCCTCACCTTGTGAGCCTGGCCCAGCTCCCCACAGTATGCTAGATGGGGTAGCTGGCAGGGGCTGGCAAGGCAACAGGGATTCATCCCCTTCCCACCTCAACTCTGGCCATTCAGTAGCTGGGACCTCCCTCTCCTTCCCCTTCCCTTCCCCATGACAGCCCAACCCAGCCCAGCCCAGGCCGGCCCCCACGTGAAAGATTAACTTTGGAGGGAACACAAGTTCCCTGCTTTAGAGCACCTTAATGTAATATCTCCTTTGATCAGGGTTCATTTTTCACATGATTGGCTATTTTAAAAGTGCTCTGCAGCCATGCACATGTGTTATGCTACGGCTGCAGAGAGCTTTCAGGGCCTGACTGTGCAAAAATGTCACTTGTGTATGCACCCTAGATGTCAAGAGGAGCTTCCTGCTCCCTCAAGCTTCAGGTTAATAATGCTTATTGCTGTAATGTTACAATAAACTGAAACTGTTAACAAATTGTTAAGAGTGAATCTAAGTAATCAATCATTCAAACAATTTATCTAGGGATGTGATGGATTCTCCATCACCTTAAGTCTTTAGGTCAAGAGTTAATGTCTTTCTAATAGATATGCTACAGCTGAAACAAAAATTAGGAGCTTGAGACAGAAATCCTTGAGTGAGGCTCCATGGCTTGTGTTATAACGGAGAACAGACAGGGTGACCATAACTGTCCCTACAGTTTATTAACCTGATTTACACTGATATGCACTCAGAATCATGCCATCCATGCCTGCCAGGGTTTAAATTGCATTTTAACTCTTGGTGGGGTGTGCAAAAACATTGGGCTGCCCATCATGATACCCTAATGAAATCAAAGCCCCCTCCCCCGGTTATGATTTTCAAATTTTACAGGGAGACTCTTGTCTCTTATGGTGGGGGGGAGGGGAGCTCAGCACCCTCCCCCCGCCAGCTTTGCCATAATTCAAATCCTAATGCCTATTTCCTTAGTCCTGCGTATACACTCAAAAAGGCCAGCCCTGTTGCTCTGTGCACTTAGAAATTCACATTACAGTGAGTAAATTACAGGAGTGAGACAAATGATTTGACTTTTTTTCATGCAGCATACATCAAAATCACATTTCATTGTCTGGAAGTCATTTACTAATGGGGCCTTGGACATTCAGACAAATTAGGAAAGGCAATTTAAAATCATTTTTTTAAAATAGCCCAGGCCCTGCTTTACACAGATACTGTAGCTGGAAGGATGCCAGATAAGAGCCCTGGGCCCAGCTGGTCCCGATCAGAGGCTCAGGGCAGTTTGGCCCCTGAGGCTGCAGGGAAACTGGCACCACCTGTAGAGATTTTGGATCAGCGCTTTGGGCCCAGCTGGTCCTAATGGGCAGTCAGGGAAGCCAATCCCCTGAGGTTACAGGCAAGAGGCCCCACCTACTCCAGCCTTTAAAGGATAGGCCCAGCCTACACTACCCTGGCTGAGCAAAGACTCAGATACTTGCTCTTGACCTCCCTGTGCTTTCTGGCTTCTCTTGTCTGGTCTCTGGTCCTGACATTTGACTCTCCTTGATTTGGCTCTGGCTCTGGATTATGGTTCTGACTCCTAGTGAATCCTAACTTTGACTCTGAACATTGGCATAGCCCAGCTCTGGTTCTAGCTCTGGCATATGCTGACTTGGCTCTGGATCCTGATACTGGTTCTGACTCATGACTCAGCCTAACCTTAGCACTGGCTTGTGGGATCACCCTGAGTATGGCTTCTGACACCTGGGGCCCCCGGGGAAGCCAGCCCATGGACTCTGCCCACATACCAGGTGACCTTCCCTGACTGCCCATGCCCCAGTTTTGAACAACAGCTATGCTGTCACAATGTCTATACGTATTTAAAGGGTACAGTTAATTTGCCTACCAGTAATGATGCTATTACTTGTTCGAGCAGATCTTTCTATTGTGCAAATATTGCTAGAACCAGTACTGTTCTACCTACAGATCAAGAAGACCATTTAAAATAAGATGTGCTTGTTCATGTGAGTCCAGGAAAGAAACACAGCTCTATGTACATGTTAAAAAATCTTTGGGATAGAGGTTCTCTAGAGTCCAAAATAAAATAAAGAAGACATCCACTTGCTTCTTGGACTTAAAATGGTTTCTCATGTCAAGAATGAAATCATTTCTATACATTCATTCTGCACTGACCTCTACTGGGTAAGGGCGGGAGGTGTAATTTTTCTTAAGATACCCTTACATAATGGGCATCCATAAGCATTTTTTAATCAACGGTTTTTACCCAAAACTATTGCATTGCAGTCGTGTCACTACTGGGGCATCAGCCCTGCAATGAAACACAGGTTTAATGTTCTAAAACCATGCAAGAAATGGAGTATAAAAGATGCTGGATAACCAGAGATAATGAAGTCTGATGATTACAAGCCCTAACAAGGTGTCAGGTTATCCCAGTAACCTCCACCTGATCGAAACAGGGTATCTGGAAGTTAGCAAGCGTTACAGATAGATTACAAATAGTTAACTTTTTACCTCTGAGAGAAAAACTGACAATAGCACAGTGGAGATCCTACAGTTACAGGGAGTTATCACTCAACATACAAAAAAGGTGTGTTTTGCTTTTCTGGAGTAATCATCCTTTCTGAGGGCTCAGTCCTCAGCTCCAAAAAGTCAGCACCGCACAACAGACTCAAACGGGGCTCTGCTGGTTCATGCAAGCAGAGAATCTGGCTCCAAATCTATAAACCCAGATTGTCCAACAGAGCTTAAGAGCACCAGGGGAGCTCTGGCCCTTATTCAAATCCTCAGCAGTAAATTCGCTGTTGCAACTTGCCTTTTTCTACCTGGTGTGTTGTTTTAAAGCATGTTTTCTTTCTGTGACCACCATTAATCTTTTCCATTTCAGAAGCCTGCTTTGTTTGTGGACTGCCTTGTAATCAACAAAGCCTTGTTTATTGCACGGTGCTGAGCCAAAGGTGGTGCTCTTATGTAAATGACTGCACTTGAATTCACATTAAAACTACAGAAGAATTTACTGTCACGCTAATTTACACTCTGCTTGCTACTGGCAGGTTCTACATTGACCTGGCTAGTCAGAGCCACAAAACTCTTAGGAAGAGGATGGGATAGAGGAAGCAAAATTAGGTCCTTGTTGCATGGGACACTTAGCATGTGTTTTATTTGAGATCCTGGTAAGCATTATTGTTAGAACATGTTATGAGCAGTCACATGGTAATGCTTACTATGATCTCAGCCCGCTTTGGGTAGGGGTGGAGCCAGATGTGGCCCCCTTCACCTCCCCTTCCCCAGTCACTGACCCCAGTGCCGGGGTGGACATGCAACCCCCATGCCTAGAGCCCATGCCCTCCCTGCTGCGCGCCCAGCACTCCCCAGCCTGGGATTGTCTGCCTCTGGCATGCCAGTGCAAGCAGGGCCTCTGCCACTGGTGGCAGGTGGAGCTGAGACTGAGAGAGGGTGTTGCTCCTGCCTCTGGAGCCACAAGGTGAGCCACAGCTTTGCTGATGACTGTCTTGAACTAGCTCTGGTATAGTGCTGGGGCTGATTATCAGTCCCAGCCCTGGCACTGCGCAAGAGTCTTGAATTCATATGATCTCCATGGTGCAATCCAATGATAGCTGAATGCATCTTAATATGATCTGGAGATGATCCCCCCACGAAATGTCATAACTTAGCTATGATCACGCTTAGCACACGTTTTCCTGCTTGAACAAATGGACACTCACATTTAAGTGCAGCTAACACGTCCTATGTAATGTGCAACATTGTCCTCAGATGTAAAATGTATTGATGGAAGTTTAACTAACAAGTTTGTATGTCTTACACTAACCAGCACTTGCTAATTCCATTCATCAATAAGCAGACAAGGTTCTTTGGGTAAATCTGATATCTTTTATTAGAGCAACTCAATAAGGCATTCTGAGGGGAGGCACATGGCACTTGGACTGATTGGCAAAACTGAACATGTCATCTTCACTCAGCACATCCTTGGGATCCAGCCACACACACACGCTAGTCTTCCTGGAGGACCAGACCAAAGAGAGAAAGTTTACTCATCAACTCATGCTGACTACAGTTCAGCAGTGTTCAGTAAACCTGCATATCCCTTGTGCGAATGACAAAAGTTGGCCCGTTAGGGAAGTTCTGTCATCATTTGCAATCAGGAAGTAAGACGAGACCCTGGTTTATGCCCTGTGTATTTGTCATAGGTCTTCCCCTTTCTAAGACAGATTTTGCCTGATCCCCAGGCAGCCATTCAAGGAGAGTGTGCAGCAGCTCTCTCACTCTGCTGGACGTCTGATACAGTGGTCCAGCACTCCTTCAGCTGACAGTGCTGGACAAGAGGGGCACACTGATCTTCCTCCTCTCCCCTACCGCAAGCCAGTGGAGCAAAACACACGGCACCCCTGTACAGCCTTTCTCCATGAACTCTTGGGTGCGAACGAACTCATCCTTCTTCTCATCTTATCCACAGCAAACTTCTATTCATCTTCCCCTGTTTCTGTACATGTAACTTTGTAAATAGCATCACCTTGGACACCTCTAGTCTTTTTATTTTTTTTTTAAGGAAACCTTTTTTATTGGCTATGGCAGTAATCAATCAAAGCGAACGTCTTTTGTTAACCATAAAACTGTCTCTGTTATGAGGTGTTCCACTTACAGATTGCCCACAAGCTGAGGTCTTCTTGGCCTTGTAGGAGTTCCTGATGTGTTTTTCCTAATCTGGTTTTCCTTGTGGTCCTTTCTCAGCATTCAGTTAGAAGCTGGAAAAGGGGTGGCAAGATCTGTAACAGTGGGCAGATTCAGTACACGATAGTCTGTGGCTATTGTTTAGGCCCTTTTTAGGAAATCCCAATGTCCAATCACTGTTAAGAATATGATCAGAGTAGTCAAACCTCAGAACGTTACAGCTTTTGACTCAAGTTTTCTTAATGCCCTGATCCCGCACAAGGGACGTGAACAACAGTTTTGCCACTGGCTTCAATGGAAACAGAGCAGGCTGTAGCTTGTACTGCATTATAAGAAAAGGAGAGGGTAGTTTTATCTATAAGCAAAATCATTTTAGATTTAACTGAAGAAAAGGAGTCCAAAGCTGAGACTGCAGCTTAAGATTCTCTGGGTTTATGTATACCTTTATTAATTAAAGAACAGCAACACTGATCATATGTGTCATTTAGGTGAAGAATAGTTTAATAGTCACTTGAGTTCCACTTTGTTGGGGTTTCATATACCAGAATACTCACGCCATCCTGCTGAACCAATTTATTTTTTTCCATTGTGACTTGTGCCACTCAAACTATTACTGCAAACTCCAGAGTTGAGGTATATCCGATGGTTTTTATTTTTTCCCTTCCCTGGGATCATTCCTTTTTCAGTTTTTAAATCAAGCAAGGGAAATTCATTCTGGCTTATTTATGGGAGCAAAATAATTGTATAAAGTTGTAGGCAAACAATCTTTGCCTGGACATGCAGGAGGAAAGCAAGTTCTCTCAATTAGGGCTAATGCAACATGAAGTCAGATTATATAGGCCTTGAGCAGTGTGATTTCCAAACAGATAACTCACAGGAGAGGAGATTAGGCTTATGACAGTGAAGTCTCCTACTGGTATGATTTCAATCCTTCTAGAATAAGAGCACTGCTACAATAAACTAAATTGCTTATCCACTGTCAGTCTTGTGCAAACACTGTAGCATTTCCGAGCAAAAGAAAGGAAGGCTTTCTGCCCGGTTTCAAGCAAAACACTCGAGTATGAATGTAACATTAAACATACAGTCATTCCAGTGGCTTTGCTCCCATACCCACATGTACACAGATGCTTCAAGTTACATGGGCTGAAATGCTTTGCTGGACCAAGGCCCTACCGTGACCTTTTAGCTGCTCTGCACACCCATGCTAGGGAAGACAATAAGTATTCAGGGAATCTCTCCCTCGTTTGGCAAAGCCCTGCAGGAGCCAAGCACGGTCCTGACCTATAGCTTCATCCTCTAGGTTTTACTGCCTGAAGCACAAAGGTTGCTGCATTCTGTTGTAAGCTTTAGTAGGGATCTGAAGTTAGCACCTGGTATTTCAGTACAGACCAGTCAGTCACAAACCCTCACATACTCACTCCCTTGCTTTCAAGTTTGAGGAATTTGAATGGATATGGCGACAAAAAACCATGCTCGAGGAGCAGTGGGGGGAAGCATGGGCCTTCACATACCAGTAAGGTGCTTGATTCATGTTGCCATCTTTGGCCTTGCTCCGGCTGCCAGACAGGAGTAACTTGGGACCCACACAGCAGAGCTCTTATTAATGCTGGACCAGGTCCCATGGCACTTCCTCTCCTGTTCACCCCTTTCTTCACTTTCCACTTATCTGTGCTGATCCCTGAGCCACATAGTATGAAACACTGAGTGTTTCTTGGAGCAATAGGCTGTAGTTAATGTGGCTGAAATACCCATGACGCCAGGAAGAACTTCTTTACGGTAAAGGTTGCCAGAATCTGGAATGGGCTTCCAAGGGAGATGGTGCTCTCCCCTACTTTGGGGGTCTTTAAGAGGAGACTGGACAAGCACTTGGCTAGGGTCACATGACCCCAGCGCTCTTTTCTGCCTGGGGCAGGGGATCGGACTCAATTATCTATTGAGGGTCCCTTCCGACCCTAATAACTATGAAACTATGAAACTGTGACACCAGGAAGGGTGTAGGCACTGAGCTCTGCCTGCCCTAAAATCTAATAATACATGTCACCAGGGCATAGAAAATGCAGGCTTAAGTAACCAGAATGGAATTAACCCAATAGGCTTGTAGCCAAGACACCAGGACTAACGCCCTACTTTCCCTTTCCCAAAATGCTGTTGGACACAAGTCACCAGGGATTTGGTTTTATGCCTTACCTGGAAAGACTACACCCTACACAAATCAGTCCTCTGGCTGGATCATTGCCAGGATGCTTATTCATCCGGAAGTGTGCTACATGCTGAATCCCCAAAGCCACCCCTTGGAAGTGCTGCAATCGAATGACTGACTTGCTAGAGACTAGAGAGCATCATGTACCCTCTGGGGTTAGAGCTGAAGTCCACCTGAGAACTGGAGCCGGTGTATAACATACCCTGGGGACACTGCTGCTCATGGTATAACATCTTGGCTTTGAGATGGAATGTAATGCATTGGTTTTGTCCCATAAAACCTTAAATATCTTGGAACTGTTACTCTGGACTTTCTGCAACATTTGCAGCCAACATACACTCAGCTGAGAATATCTTTAGCATGGGAGGAGCGATGGAGCTGCTGCTGCTCTCTTCAACGGGAGTCTTCTGCCCCACCATGTTCTGAGACAGACTGAACGGGGAGAGCTTTATGGCCCATTGCAAAACTGAACAATTCACTCCAGTACCTAGGATGGCAGGGCCATGGCAGGGACTGAGGAAAGGGAGTGAGCTTGAAGTGGACTGCAGTTGGATGTCTGTGTGCAAGGGCAGGGGCATACTTGCTGCCTTTCCCTGTGATTGATTAAAGGCCGTGGCTGGGTCCTGTTTTGGGGAGGTTCTTGCTTGCAAGAAAGAAAGGGAAAATGAGAGAAAAAGACCCACTGGTTAAGGTGCAGGGCTAAATGCCAACAAAAATATTTATTCAATATGGAATGAGAAAATAATTCTGTCACTCCTTGTCTAAATTATTCAATCAAAAGAATTCAAGTCGCTGTAGAACACGGTGCAGTGTCACTGCTAAACACAATTTCATTTGTCCTAGCTGTAAACTGGGGACATAAAATACTTATCCACCTTTGCAAAGTGCTTTGCTATCTCTGGATACCTGTTGCCAACTGCTGTGCCTCCTTCCTAGCTCCTCATCAAGTATCTACTAGAAGTGCTGGAATAGATTAATTACTTTTTGAAAAGGGGTGCTGCTCAAGTCACAAACGGTATGGAGGGAGGCCTCAAGTCCAAAGAAGTTGAGAACCACTGCCTCCCAGGAAATCAGCAGGGGATTTGTCACAAGGATGAAGTTCTGTGAAATGCCTCAAAGACCTGGCTCCAGAGTGACAGGATTGCCTTATGCTGCAAAGAAAGGTCTGCAAACAATGGAGGACGGGTTCCACCTCCAAGGAGAAATATTCTGCACTGGTTTCATAGTTTCATAGTAGCTAGAGTCGGAAGGGACCTAGGTAGATCATCTAGTCCGACCCCCTGCCTTGGCAGGAAAGAGCACCGGGGTCAGATGACCCCGGCAAGGTGCTCATCTAACTTCCTTTTAAAAATCCCCAGGCTAGGAGCCTGCACCACTTCCCCTGGAAGCTGGTTCCAGGCCCTAGCCGCCCTGACTGTGAAGTAGCGCCTCCTAATATCTAATCTAAACTTACCCTCCACCAGCTTGTGACCGTTATTCCTGGTCACTCCTGGCAGCGCACGGGGGAACAGGGACTCCCCCAATACCTGCTGATCCCCCCTGACCAGTTTGTAGCAGGCCACAAGGTCCCCCCTTAACCTTCTCTTGTGGAGGCTAAACAGGTTCAGGTCCCGTAGCCTCTCCTCATAAGGCCTGCCCTGCTGACCCCTGATCATACGAATGGCCCTCCTCTGAACTCTTTCCATATCGTCCACGTCCCTCTTGAAGTGTGGCGCCCAGAACTGGACACAGTACTCCAGCTGCGGCCTGACCAGTGCCGCATAGAGGGGGAGGATGGACCTGCTCGAGATGCATCTGTGGATGCATGACAGGGTACGGTTGGCCTTCTTGACTGCCTCCCCACACTGCCGGTTCAAACCTGTAGGGAGTGAACCAGAAAAGCCAAAGCTGCAACTGAACTCCAACTGGCTACAAATATCAAAAACAATAAAAAGTCCTTTTTTAGATATGGGGGGAACTGGAGGAAAAGCAGGGGCAACATTGGATCCCTGCTAAACCAGATGGGACAGTTGACAACTGATGCCCAGGAAAAAGCCAGCTTGCTAAATGGATATTTTGTGTCGGTCTTTCATGGGTCCCATGGGAAGCCCCTGCCCATTATGGGACAGGAAGGCCTGGGTGAGAGAGATTCCTTACCCTCCACCATTGCTGACCTCATGAAGGAACACCTTGAGAGGCTGGATACTTTCAAGTCAGCCGTCCCTGATGGTTTATACCCAAGGGTACTCAAGGAGCTGGCAAGCATCATAGCTCAGCCCCTGGCCCGGATCTTCAAGAACTCCTGGCGCTCTGGTGAAGTGCCTGAAGACTGAAAGAAGGCCAATGTGGTGCCTATCTTCAAGAAAGCAGCAAACTACAGGCCCATCAGCCTAACCTCTATCCCACGAAAGGCCTTAGAAAAGATTATCAAAGAGACCATTCTCAACAGACTGGCCGATGGCAAAATCCTGAGGGATAGCCAGCATAGGTTTGTTGCAGGTAGGTCTTTCTTGACCAATCTCATTTCCTTTTATGACCAGGTGACCAATCACCTGGACAAGGGGAAAGAGATGATGTCATATATCTTGACTTTAAAAAAGCCTTCAATATGGTATCCCACGATCACCTTTTAGCAAAACTGGCCAACTGGGACCTCAGCTTCACCACAAACTGCTAGCTGGGGAATTGGCTCTCTGGTCGGACCAAGAGGGTGGTGGTTGATGGAAGTCAATCATTGTGGTGCACAGTGACCAGTGGGGTCCCTCAAGGCTCTGTCCCTGGGCCTATATTATTCAACATCTTCATTAATGATGTGGACAATGGCATCAGAGGTGGACTGGCCAAGTTTGCCAATGACGCCAAACTTTGGGGTAAAGCCTCCACCTGAGGACAGGAGGGCAATCCAGGCTTCCCTTGACAGGCTCACGAAATGGGCAGACAAGAACTTGATGGTGTTTAACATCAAAAAATGCAAGGTTCTCCACCTTGGGAAGAAAAACCCGCAGCATGCTTATAGGCTCGGCAGTGCTACGCTGGTTAGTACTATGGACGAATGGGACTTGGGAGTCATGACTGACCACAAGATGAACATGAGCCTTCAGTGTGATGCTGCAGCTAGCAAATTGAGCAAAACACTGGCTTGCATCCATAGATGCGTCTCAAGCAAATCCCAGGATGTCATTCTCCCATTGTACTTGGACTTGATGAGGCCACAGCTGGAGTACTGCATCCAGTTTTGGGCTCCACAATTCAAAAAGGATGTGGAGAAGCTTGACGGAGTCCAGAGGAGAGCCACATGCATGATCAGAGGTCAGGAAAACAGACCTTATGATGAAAGGCTGAGAGCCATGGGACTCTTCAGCCTGGAAAAGTGCAGGCTCAGGGGCCATCTGATGGCCACCTATAAGTTTATTAGGGTGTTCACCAGGATCTGGGGGAATGTCTGTTCACCAGAGCGCCCCAAGGGATGACAAGATCAAATGGTCACAAATTCCTCCAGGACCATTTCAAGCTGGACGTAAGGAAGAACTTCTTTGCTGTCCGAGCCCCCAAGATTTGGAATGGACTGCTGCTGGAGGTGGTTCAAGCACCTACATTGAACACCTTCAAGAGAAAATTGGATCTTTATGTTGCTGGGATCTTATGACCACAGCTGACTTTCTGCCCATGGGGTAGGGGGCTGGACTCAATGATCTTCCAAGGTCCCTTCTAGCCCTAATGCCTATGAAATTTATGAATTGTCGATGCATTGGCTTTTTCCCACATGAGTTTCATGGGGATGGACTGAGGCAGCATATACCGCTACCCCCCACTCTGAGCTCATGCACCCACTGCTTGGCTTGCCTGGCCTTGGACTTTTCCCCTTCTGAATCCAGAAAGCAGCAGGCTTGGCAGGTCAGAGCCACTTCAGCCCTTTTTGCTTGGGAGGACATCACTGAAGTATTATTGATCATCGGAGTGATGCCATTCTAGGGGATTCTAGCTCGGTCCAGAACATGTGACTATAAAAATGGACGATTTCCACCCTCCCCACTGTAATATGGAGGCACATGACAAGTAATAGGCAACATTTTCCACTTTGAGCCAGACTGTGTCTGTCTCTGTTGCACCTGCCTGCTCACCTACCAAAATGGAATTTGTCTTTTAGCAATGCAGCAAGCACTGAATTGCGGATCCATATCACTGACACTTTCACTCAGAGCAAAGAAACCAAGCATGCTGCTTATATGGTTTGTCTAATGGAATGCATGGAAGCCTTTGAACATCCTGCAAGGAACATCCCTGTAAAGCAAGCCTTCGGCATTGAAATGTAATCGGGCAGGTTACAAAATGCAAGCAAGTAGAACAGAAGGATATTTCTTTCTTAGCTACAGTTGCTTAACCTGTTTGACTATTTACATATTTAATGGCTGGTGAAGAATGGGCCTGCTCTGTAGCAAGTGGTTTGTTTTGTGCCACTTTTATTTGCCTGACAGTTTTGCAGGTAACTGATTGCACATGAACAATACACCAGAGGAGACATGTTGTTTCATATGAATTAGTTAAAAGGCACTTCTTAGGTTTCCAGGTCCCTGTATGCTACTGTTCCGGTTACAGTGTGCAGTACCCCGTTCCCTTTTGAATAAGGACAAATATTTTTACATATGTGAGACATCAAATAGTAGGGCTGTGTGAAATTTCACTGGTTGTTTCGATTTGACACTATTTCAACTCATTTTGAGCTTGAAACAGCGAAATCAAATCAAAATGAAGGGCTTTGAAACACCCTCGAAACAAAACGAGGCTAGTCAAAATGTTTCAAAACACTTTGAGTTTCGAAGCAGCCAGCAGCTAGGGGGTGAAAGACAGGAGAACCAGTCTCACCTCCCAGTGGCTCTGCAGCCCCAAGTGACTCAGCTGGAAGCGCAGCCTTGGCTCTCCCTGCCTCCCGTGGCAGGGCTGCGGGAAGCCGGTCACAGCATAGGGACAGGGAACTGAGTCCGGGCTCAGTTCCCCTCCCCAGCACTGCGATTGGGCTGGGGAAGGGAACTGAGCCTGATTGCTCAGTTCCCCTCCCCGGTGCTATGATCAGGCTGGGGATGCAAACTCAATCCAGCTGGGCTGAGTTCCTTGCCCCAGCCCGATTGTAGTGCTGGGGAAGGGAGCTGAGTGATGGGGCTCAGTTCCCTTCCCCAGCTCCCCGGTCCCAGGTGGCAGCACCTGGCTTCCCTCTTTCATCGGGCAGGCAGACTGGGGGCCCGCAGCCCCGGGAGGACTGGCACAGCCCCTGCAGCCCTCCTGGGGTTGCAGGCCCCCATCTGCCTGCCAGATGAGAGAGGCTGTTTCAAGCTTCCCCATTATAGTGAATGGGCAAAATGTCAAAACAGTGTTGAAACAGCATCGCTATTTCGATGAAGCAAAATAGGACAGTTGTTTCGAATGGGAATGAAATTCAAAATGAAATGCTGTTCCGTGAAAATCTTGCACAGCCCTACAGCTCAGGCAAGATCTATTTCATCTAGCTACCAAAAGACCACATTAAGGAAACATATTTGAATATATTAACCCCTTGATTTCCTGTTATTGAGAATACTTAACATTTGTTCATAAAAATAATAATTTCTGCCTCTGAATTTGCCTGTCCCAAGCAACATAAGTCAAAAGACTTGGAGCTCAGGTCAATAAACTCAAAGGTGACCCTTGAAGCAGACACTGTCAGTCACAACTCATTAGGTACAGAGGAGCTATAATTGCCACCCCTTCTCATGATATGCTCCTGGCAGGTTGGATGGCACAAACACAAATGCACAAGAGAGGCAATCCAGTACAGGCTTGCTAACCCAGGAAGTGGTACTTCTCATTGCAAAGACTATGCAGTTAGGAGCCAGGTCTTGATTTTGACAGAGCTGCATCTGTTCCCACTATCCAAGGGCCTGGCCATTTTATTTCACCTCTTTCAAATGCATCCTCCCCCCATGGCAAACCTGCTGTAGACACACTCTGGTCAGAGGATCACTGCAAGGTCTAAGCACAGTCAGCATGCACAGGAACCCCATCCTTCTGCCTGGGAAGACGCCATCTATAGCTCCTGAGTTTTTGGCAGAACTCTCAAGCATTGCAGATCTCACGTTCCAATTCCATTCATCAGTATTTTGCTCTTTGGCAAAGACTGCCTAGTTGTACAAAACATGCCACATTCACTAAAAGTGGTAGGGTTTGCCTAAAATAGGGGCATCATGCCTAAATAAGCAAGTTCTACAGACTGAGCCAGATCTTTGGACCAGCTCAGGCAGCTCTGCTCAGCTTCCGCAGAACAAGGCTGTCACAAAGCCAGCCTAAACAGCTGTTGGAGGATTCCCTTGGCATAAAAGAATTCCTGAATGGCATGCAGCCACCAAATCAGCTCCTACATTTTCTGGACCCTAGATATTCCTGACAGCTGTAACAGCACCTGTGGGTCATGACCAGCTGTCACAATGTAGAGCAGCCTAAAGGCTGCCTTGCATGATGTGGATGGGACTGAATTAGCAAATAGCACCCTCTGGATCATGGAAATAACAACCCAACCCCACAGCCACACTGGGTCTCATTCTTTAATGAAATGAAGATTGGATCTGAGCCACCGCACCATACTGTGCCATCAATTTTTAAGCAGAACTCCCCATTGAGATCAGATCACCATCAACTGATGAATAATCATCGTCACACAGTAGAAAGGTGCAACTGAAAAGTCAAATACTGCTATTCACATCAGTGAAGGCTTGTAGTAGAGATGTACACAAAACGAGGCCTTTTGGTGATGGGGGACTAGATTCAGACCTGGAAACAAATTTCATGACCTGGCACGTGCCAATATGGGTCATACTAACACCTCACTTCTGACCTTCCTCATTAAAGTTTGCTTTTGTCCAGTCTGGACTCAGATTTCACAGCTTGGGCTTGCCCTTGGTTGGGAGCTACATGTCAAATGCAGACATCCCTGTTTACCTGTTGCTTTACTCAACCCACTAGATCCTTTTCTGTAGCCTTCTCTTGTTCCCACCACTGCAAACAGACCCCTATAGATCTTCAATTCCCAATGGTCCAGATTATATCTCCTGATTTTCCAGCAGTTTTTTTTCAGATTACTAATTGGCATTCCCCATTTGATGGTAATCTGCCTTTGAAGTTCATTGCTGATATGGCTATGGTCATACTTTACTGGGTCCAACGTAGCCGCAAATGTACTTTCCCCCCCAACCCTTTGCCCATGGGAAAGCAATTGCAAAGACCTTGGAGACAATAGGCCTAAGCCTATATTTATCATTAGACTGACCTTAGGGGTGACTTAAAGACAATACTTACTAACCTACTAACTATACACCAGGAACCCTGGAATTTAACTGCTAATGCCAGTTAAACCTGAGCCTGAGAGCCCTACTGCCCTTCAGTGAACAAGGTTGAGGTTTCATACACATATTCAAATAAGCTGGGAGAAATCTCCCAGGTTTATTCTCCTGTTAGAAAAATTTACCCAGGGCCATGTGTGCAGATAGTTGAGTGTTGAAGCCCTGAAGAGTAGAGAGTTTGCAGTGCTATCTGACACTGTGTATCCAAGGAGGACCCTGTGCACCCATCTCAGCATGCTCTGAGTCTTAGTATGACTGGCAACAGATGGCAGCAGTACATAGAGCAGCCCTGTTCGGTTAGCCTGTGTTTCCCTACACCATAATGTTGAAATGGTGAAGTGGGGGTGTTCTGCTTCCTGCTGGAGCATCAGAGTCCAGTGAACAACACATGTACAACCTGGGGGAGAGGGAGGGTGATGCCACAGCATGTATAGATATTGAGTCTCCTAGGATTTAACCCTACTTGTTCCCAGCTTATTTTCTCCTGGAGCTGCCATTTTTGCTCTGGGAGAAAAAGCCTGAACATCTGGACATTCACGATTTTTCCTGGGAAAGCAGCAACTATTCCAGGAGAAACTGAACATCTGTACAAGTAGCAAGTCTCTTCCTTCCTCATCCTTGTCTGCAATTTCTTGGGAGTTATAGACCACAGTCTCTGGAAATCACCCAGCAGCAATCCTGCTACTCCAGCTTTTCCTCATCCCAATTCCTGTCTCTATTGCTGTATTCCTGCCAATTAAAGAGAGACGAGTTATCTACAGACTGGTTCCTAGATGGACTCTGCTGGAAAAACTGGAATTTAGACAATACAGAACAGTTGAATACTAGAATAAACTGGGCAAGAAGTGGGTGCTGTGCATTTAAGTTACTGGTTATAGTAGTCCCAATAGTCACAGGTATTCATTACCTGAACTAATGATTTAGTCTAAAAAGTTTAATTTAGCAACCCTAAAAGATGTGTTCTATAAGCATGATTCAAAACACTTTAAAGCAGTGGTCACCAACCAATGGATCTCGATCCGCTGGTAGATCTCGGATCCTCTTGGAGTCAATCTGAGGCAGAGGTGGGGGTCTTAGTGCCCACATGCATGCACGCACATGCCCCAGCCCAGCAGGCCAGTCTGTGGGGGAGGGCGGGGGGGGAGGGGGCCCAAGATCAAGGCCTCCACAGTGAGGGATAGTGCTGCAGAGGCAGGAGCAGGGGTAAGTTGAGTGGGGCCCCAGCTAGGTGGGACTTGCCTGCTGGGTAGGTGCACCCCCAAATACATTTTCTCCCCCTGCCTCAATCTGCCCACCCCTCTTTCCTCCTCACAGACTTACTGCTGGGCGGGGGGTGGCAGCAGCGCATGGTACAGCTTGGGTTGCTTTTAAATGCCAAAGGTGATCTACTACTTAAAAAGGTTGGAGACCACCGCTTAAAGCCAGTGGAAACGTTCTCATTGAAAAGGCTGCAGAAGCTGGAATATTTCCCTTTAAGTGTTAGTCACTAAATATACATGAAATGCTCAAACAGTCACAGATTTACCTTCCCTTCTGGTGAGGAAGTTCCCAACATAAATCAAGCCTGATGTTTTGCTTCATGACATTCTCCAACCAGCAGTAATTGGGAATAGCTCAGCTGAAGCAAAATGCTGTGAAAGAGCATAAGCTCAGAACGGATGCAGTGCCCTAATTGCAGGGTGTCAATGCACATGGCTCCAGCAAGCAAATGCAACATGCTTGTTTAGTGAAAAAATAAAAAACTGGGGCCCATTCCTGCAAATTCATGTGTGTAAGGTTTCCTCACAGGAAGAAAAGATTTGCATGCATATCAATTTGCCATATCAATACATGATGGCTTTCACTGCAACGAAAGTCATTTGTGGATTAAGAAACACATTAGCATGCTTCTTCAGTTTTTAAGCAGTCTCTTTCCTTCAAAAAAGGATCTGCTAATTCTTAGCTACATCACAAACTTTTGCTGAAATGGTATGATGGTCATATGTGTGGTCCCTTGAGGACATGGCTAGACAAGCTAAAGCCCCTACGATAGACTGTGGTTTGACTAGTACAACTTACTTTGCTCCGGGGTTGGAAGTGGGGCTGGGATAAGCTATACTGGCAAAGTATAAACTGTGTCCATACTGGGAGTGTGTTGTGGATACAGGATACAGCCCTACCTGCCAACAGCTCGCCAGGTACAGCAGAACTCAGGGAAGCTGGAAGGTTTGCATATTGTGTATTACCCCTTGCCTAGCCTCTCTTCTGAATAAAAAATGGTGTGGAATCTAATTTCCTCTCTGAATAAAACATGAATATAGATAAGACAAGCAAGGACCCAAAGACCATAGCAGCGCATTTCCTTGTGCTCCTTATTATTCAGCATCATGGAAGCTCACTGATAGAGCAGCTCTAGAAACCATCTGTCATTGAGCGGCAACTTATTCAAATGAAATCAACTGTGAAGTAATCATGGTTCTCATTTTTATTCTCTCTCCTTACAGTGAACTTGATTAAAATCCAGCGCACGGTGTGCAAACAGGCTGTTGTAAATTTGTACACTGACAAAAGGGAAGAGAAAGTGATCTGCCCACGTGCCCAGAACTTCTTCATTCTACCCGGAGACAAAGCGGGCAGCACATGCCGAGCTGCATAAACAAGTCCTGCCTGAATGCAAACTGTCCCCATCTCACACAAAGGCCAAGTCTGCTGCACGACACAATGACAGGGGGTGAGGAGAAGCTAATGTTATTAGCCAATATAATAGACCAGCTACATTGGGAATAAATTACAGAGAGATGGATCAGCGCATGCTTGAAAAGTCTGCGGCCTGGGTTTTCGTGGAATTAGCTCGAACCAGACAGGACTCTGCCTCCTCGCCGGCGAGCGTAAATTAGAAGCGTCTCCATTGTGAGGCTAGTCTGAAAGAGCCTGGGAATCGGGCCCGCTCAGTCAGTCATTTGCCGCTTTGTCTATTCATTAAAGCCCTCTTATCCTCTGCACAGATGGCCAATGTACTATTGTACTGTAATAAGTGGCCAAGTTTGGTGGGAAAAAAAATCCCAGAAAGAAGAGAAAAAAAATGTTCTGGGTTTTTTTTTTATGACTAAAACTTAATAATTATCTCTTCTCCATGGAAAATGCTTCAAATATCTATACATTAAGCCATCAAAGACTTCCCTGTTCATGGGGTCATTTTAAAATCACATTAGGTAACACATGATAAAAAAAATACACCTTTTAATTCTTGTGATGACAGGGCTGTGAGGGCAGTTACACGCTGTTGGCACAGTAGCTATCTAACATCCTGCCTCCTACATGGCCAGAGGAAATACAGCATGTCTGAGCTCAAGCAGTCTGCAACCACCATAACTGGCTTAAAGTAACAAAGGAAGTCCTATGGTATGCCAGGCACCAAAGCCAGATTTCCAGTCCCAGTGTGGTGTCTTAACTGCAACTAGATCTCTCTCTAACACGTAACTCTGAACACAGACATGGACTGGTTATTAGGGCTGTGCGAGGCTTCAGTCCTGATTTGATTCGGCGGCGATTCAGCCTGATTCGGTGGCCAAATCTCTGAAACAAATCAGGAGACCCTTTAATCTCTCCGAATCAAACTGGAACCCTTCAAATCGATTCAGAGAGGTTTGGAAAGATTCGGAGATTCGGACATAGACACAGCTTTAAATGTTTTTTCTCTGTACCTCAAGGTACCAGGCGGCTTGTGATCACTGAGATGCTGGGGTGGATGGATCGTCCCACAGGAGCGCGGGGGGCTCCCCAGCATGCTCAGCAGCTGACTTGAAAGTAGATCGGAAGCACTTCCAGTCTACTTCTGTGTCCACGAGGGAGCACTCAGGGGGTCCTCTCCATGCACCCCCAGCTTAGCAACTGGTGCTTCTTGGGTCTGGGGGAGCACTGAGGGTCCCCCCATGGCTGATCACCGAGCCAGGAGGATGTGGGGGCCCCCATGGTGCACTCCCTGGCAGATCCAGAAATGGACAAGATGTACTTCTGGTCCACTTCTGGGTTCACTGCTGAGCACATTGGGGGGCTCCCTGCATGGGATTCTCCATCTGCCCCAGCATCAAAGTGTTCATGAGCCGCGCTTGGTACCTCGAGGTATGTAGAAAAAACATTTAAAGCTGTGTCTATGGCTAAATCGCTGATTCTCCAAATTAGCATCAAATCTTCAGATTTGGATTCAGCCAAATCAAACTGGGGACAGTGATCTGAATCAATGAATCAAATCACTGTCCCCCAAATTGGGCTGAATCTCATAGATTTCATAAACATCAGGGCTGGAAGGGACCTCGGGAGATCATCAAGTCCAGCCCCCTGCCCAA
>NW_017728947.1:103793191-103811751 GCF_001723895.1 Crocodylus porosus
TCCTGACTCCAATGTCCACATCATTAATGAAGATGTTGAACAGGATGGGTCCCAGGACCCATCAACTGAGTATGGCCCATTTCACGCACCCCTATTGGATATCCATGTTTGAAGTCAGACAGAAGGTTGGGAACCTTAAAGACTGACTGTTTCAGAAAGGCATGAGCATGTGTAGGCAACACCCAACTTCATCAGGTGCTAACATTTGATGAAGCAGCACCTGCTACATCTGCTAGCAGATATTAGCATCTAAAGAAGTAGGTTTTTGCCTATGAAAGCTCATGCCCTTCCGAATCAATTTGTTTTTAAGTTACCCCATCCTGCCCTACCTTCCGTCTTATCTAACACTATAAACTAGCTAATCTGCATAAGTAATAATACAAGTCTAAATCCATGCCAGAATTCCACAAAATTACACCAAGGATGACTTAAGCATGATGCATATATTAAAGCAACATGGCCCCTGTGACAGCAATAGAACTGTACGGGCACAGCAGATGGGGCTTATATCTCATAAGCAGTGCGTGCTTGCATTTGTAAAAATATCCTGTTGCATTTCTATAACAACATACTATTTAAATAGTGGTAGAATTACCCAAGTCACTATTTCAGTGGTTTGCAACCTCCTTAGACTCAAGGTACCCCGTATTAAACTCAAGGAACCCCTCATAAAAGGCCAGCTTTTCACTTTCCCATGTTTTTTGACTATGGAGAAACAATAGAGCAATTTTTCTGTTGCAAAAAACTCACATCAGAATGAGTTATGAGTTTCTATTTGAAACCTCTAGGTTTATTTTGTGAATCATGTGTAGCTAGTGTTGCGGTACCCTGAAAAGACTCTCACAACATGTGGAGGTACTATGGCACCCTGGTTAAGAATCACTTCCCTGTTTAACTGAAACCACAGGAGCAAAAGCATCATTTGCACACTTGCATTGGGTAGCATGTGGCAGAAATGTACTAGTTAGCATGTCAATGTTAGTCAAAGGTATGTACTAATGGAGGATAATTTCATTCATTTTTAAAGGTGCTCCTCGGCAGCAAATAAACAGACCTAGGTGTGGTCCTTCAGTGAAGCTGCACAATTAGTATGGAATTAAAACTTGAAAAGGCATGATGATGAAAAACACTATCTGTGGAAAATCCCATTCAGTTCAATAAGAATTTGTTGTAGAAGACTTTAGATTGATTAACACAGTGAAAACACTGGCTTAAAAAGACCCAAGTAAATATATTTGCTGTAAAATAAAGGGCAGTAATTAGTGCTTTCAATGCTGTTTTAAGCTGGGAACCGTTTTTTTAACTCATCAATCTGAAAAACATGCACACAGACATTTACTGCACAAAACACGGTTTTTGTGTTAACTCCAATGAAGGGCTCTCCTATGCAAAGGTGGCTATGTGAATATGAATGACCTTTAAGTAAGAAAATGACATGGGGAGAAAAAATGAAAAGGTCTGCATTTGAAAGCAGAGTGCATCTCTGCCCCCCTACAACCTGAAGGTGCACTAAGGACACATATGTTATCTTTGCCATGAGAAAGAGTTTTTAGAAATTTAGCACTACAGTGTTTGTTAAATGAAGTAATTTCCCCAGGGGATATATCGAAAACAGAGCCAGTTTTGCAGCTATATATGTATACTGGTATCTGTGAGTGTCTCTTCTTGAGGTGCTTTCTTAGGCTAAGGGCTGACATTACACATAAACTGGTTTACGTGATCAGAAACTGGTTTAAACTTGTAAGAGAACAGACATTCAGTGCACATAAACCAGTTTCAAAATGGCTGAAGCCAGGTTGAGATAAACTGAATGTAGTATCAGACTTAACTGATTGAGCTCAAATTAGTTTATGCAATGTCTGTCCCAGACCCCTTTCTGGTTTAAGTTAAAACAGAGTCCCCCAGCATCCCAGAATACCCTCTGGGCTGGGTTGTGCTCACTGTTCCCCAGCCAGAACAGGGACAGGCAGGGACGAGGGCCTGGCCAGATGCTGTCCCAAAGGGAGCAGGGAAGAAGTTTATTCCTCACCTGCTCCTGCCCTGCCCTGTCCCACCAACACAAATCTGTACTTTGCCATCGTGGCTGCTCCAGTGGCAGGGGCATGGCCAGCCCGGGCAGTAGCCTTGGCTGAACTGGTCAGAGAGGGATTTCATTCCCCCCCTCGGTCCCCCCAGCAGGAATCCAAGCCAGGTCTGCCGGGCGCTCTCCTTTTGCTGCTGCAGTGGCAGGGCCGGGCGCAGCCAGAGGCAGGCTGGCATGACCCTGGAGAAAGAATGGGCAGGGAGGGGGGTTATTCCTCCCTCGACCCTCACTACCCCCAGGGGACCTTAGCTGGCAAACCGCCACTGCCATTTGCTCCCTGCTTGGGACAAGCAGTGGAATAAGCCCCCATACTGCCCACTCCGCTGGACACCAGAGGAAGGGAGGAATAACTCTCCTCCCTGCCCCCTTCCTAAGGGGCCCTGCCAGCTGGCGTCTGGCCGCAACCCACCCCACTGCTACAGTGGCGAGGGAACAGGACTCTTGATGGGGGCAGCAGCCACTGTCATAGTGTCAGGGAGTGTTAGCTCCTTCCTGGCGGGGGCAGGGGGGGCTGTACTGTGGGCTAGGAAGAGTTGCAGTGGACTGTGCACGGCAGCATCGGGGCTCAGAGGGGGCCAGAGCACTCTGCCCTCCCGCCCCACGCTTTCCCTACCCTGCAGCACGGCCGCCTCTGAGTCCCAGTGCTGCCACACACAGTCCACCAAATCTATGCCCACCCCACAGTGCGGGCCCCCACCAGGAACGGGATCATGCTCCCTGACACCGTGACAGCAGCTGCTGCCCCATCAAGAGACCTGCCCCCTCATCGCTGCAGTGGCGGGGTGGGGGCATGGCCAAACAGTAGGCAGCAGGGCCCTTTAGGCTGGGGGCAGGGAGGGAGATTATTCCCCCTTCCCTCCAGCATCCAGTGGAGGGGGCAATAGGGGGCCTATTCTGCTGCTTGCCCCAAGCAGGGAGTGAGCGGCGGTGGTGGTAGTTGGGGTGGGCAGACCCAGCTGTGGTCCCTTGGGTGAAGAAATAACCCCCTCCCACCCCCTCTGCCTTGGGGGCCATGCTGGCCCGCCTCTGGCCATGCCCAGGCCGGCCGCTGCAGCAGCGAGGGGGGAGCGCCTGGCAGACCCAGCTTGTGTCTCTGCTGGTGGGACAGGGAGGGGGAAATTAAACCCGTCTCTGGCTAGTTCAGCCGCGGCTACTGCCCGGGCTGGCCATGCTCCCCCCAGTACAGTTCCCCTGCAGCCGATGGCGCGCTTTAGTGCCCGCTGGCACCTGGCCTGAGCAACTGCAGGCATGTGCCAGCATTTCCTCAGTCCAGAGGGAATGTCTGTACAGTTACAAATCGGTTCAACCTAGGCAGGTTAGACTAACCTGCAAAGATTGAATCAAGTCAGGCTCTGGCTTTTTGAATGTCTGTCCGTAGCTCCACTGGCTATGTTAATAAGTATCTGCCCATGTCTTGAGGCATGTTTTTATTGCTATAGACATGGGCACTCACAGGGCCAATCAATACATCCAGAAACATAGAAATAGATTTTTTGGCTGTTTACATTTGACTTGATTTTAACAGTAACATTCACAGCATTTATAAAACCAAGGGCCCTGAATAGGCTAATGTACAATCTGGCTCCTTGGAAAGCAGTGTGGAAGTCTGCTTCTTTCTGTGTTTGCTCCCAGCTCACCTCACTGGCAACCAGCAAGGCCTCACTACATGGCTCACACATAAAAGCCCTTAGCTTCTGCTCGCTGGTGCCTGAAGCAAGGCCCATTGAAGTCAACAGGCATCTTGCCACTGAGTTCAGTGGGCTTTGTGTCAGGCCCTTTGTGCTTGCCCTAGCCCTGTTTCTGTGAGTTCTCCCCGTGAACGTTAGCTCTGTTTGGTCCAAACTGCAGTCGAACCTCAGAACTCAGATGTGGCGAAATGGTCTTATGAATGCCTGAAATGCACAGCTGCAGGGTGGCACTTGGGAGAAGATTTAGTGTTTGAACAGGAACTTTAAGAAATTTCATGTCTTTTATAATTGCGCAAAACCAAAGATTAAAGTCTGGCTTTCTTTTTAGTGTAGCTCCTGGGTGAATTTCTTGCTCACGAAACAAAGTGACTCAGAGGGCTGGCATGAGCTAGTCATAATGCTGGAGGCCCTTGCAAGACACCTCTTTGCTGCCAGGACCATGCTCTTCTCCCCTGACCTTGATATTTCTTCAATTCCAGGCCTGTGCCTCTTCACAGAAGACACTGCAAATGGCAAGAAATGGCTTTGCGAACTGTGCAAATGGAACTGGAAAAACAAATGCAAATTAAGCCAGCATTTGAAGTTTACCAAATGGAATATCCCCATGTTTCCTTTCAAAGCATAAAACAGTTATGCAGCTATGTTCCTTTGGGACCATACACAACCCTTGGTCACCCTCATAGGAGCCTATTGCTGTCCCATTTTCTTATTATGCTCTGGGGTTTGCAGTTTCCTGCATGGTTGTCACCAACCAAAGTCCATGTGTCTCAGTAGCACTGTATTATCCTAGGGTTTTCCATAGCACTCACGCCTGCTCTACATTTTCTCTAAGTGTTTCCAAGGAAAACTAAAACTGCATATAAAGATTTGAAGATAGAGGGGGAAATCTTGACTTGCTTCAAGTAGCACGAGTTTTGCCATTGCAGCTCTTGTTATTGTAGTTGAACACAAACCAATGTGCCGTGCGTGCACACAGCTGGGCTATGCGGTTACCTGAGAGAGGTTGCTGAAAGACGCTTCAGGACCATCCCCTCTTGCTCTTGGGAAAAAGATAAAATAAACATTTTACAAGATGGAATAAGGAGCAAGGATGGCAGCTCCTGGTACTTCTCCACACTTGCTTTTCACGAGATGAAGAGGTTATTTCCTGTCAGTCGGTTGGAAAATTTTTCATAGTAGACATTATATCTATCTAGCCAATGCCCCCTACCCCGCCAAAAAAACAACCCCAATTAAAAACTCCAAACTCTGGAGCTACAATTTAAACTGGGGGTAGGCAGCCCCTGGTATAGGTGCCAGAGTGTGGCACGGCAGCATTTTGCTTGGCAGCGGCCTAAGGGCGAATGCTGGGGAAGGGACTGGGGCTGCGCTGCCACAGCAAGGACTGGGCCCTTTGTGGCTCCCCCGCTGTCTGCTCCTGGCATGCCAATACCTTACAAATCATGGTTCCAGCTGTTTTGGGCACTCCACCCAAAAATGTTGCCAATCCCTGATTTAAACTGTTTAAAGATTGGAAAATAAACCTCAGGAAAGATCATGGAGCAGGAAAAATAAAAGCATGTTCTTAATCCAAAGGCAGCTTGCTTGTCTTTGCTTGCCTCCTACTTTACATAATCTTGGTTGACTAACAAGACTTTCCAACTCTCCCGCTGGTGGGCTAGGTTCAATTTACAATGTTATCTGAGGTCACTTAGACTGTGAACTCTCTTGCTCACTGCCTACCACCTACGTTTGCTTTGAAATTCCCCTTGCTTAATTGAGCTGTATTAGCTTAGAGGAGAGGCATGGCATCAGTGGTAACAAGATGGAGAAGCAGAGGTGTTTGGTAAAAGCCTCTTTCACAAGATGGAGAAAGCTATTATGGAAACCTTGTGGGTGTGTATTTTCCTGAGAGGTCGTTATTTAAGCAAGCCCAGATGTATAAGTGGAAGCAACCAGATGTTTGTTTAGGGAGAATATTTTTGCTGTTTCCAGCATTAATAATGCATTTAATAGCTCAAAAGAAAACATTTCTTATGAGTAACACTTGCTGAGATAATGGTAAATTATTTTTAAAATGTAGAAACATTTTCAAGAAAAAAAAACAACCCTTCAAACCTTCTGTAAGTTTGGGACTAGGCAGAGAGACACCATCCCAACAGATTTTTTGTATTTAAAAAATGTTTTTTTTAATTACATGCTTTTTTTTAACATACTTTTATACCAAAAACTTGAAGTTTTCCCAAAAAATGGGTTTTTGATGAAAAATTGACATTTTCTAGGGCATATTGTGGCAAAAGCGTTATCTTTTTCATTTTTTGCCAGGATTTTCTGGGAAATAACCCATAGTTCTCTGGCTAATGGTACTTGGCCCTAGCTCTATAGAAAACAAACCTAATTTTTTCATGGTTTTGAATAAGGAGTTGTAGACCATTTAAATAGCTTTACTCCCACACTGCTGTCCTCAACCATGCAGGCCAAATCCTTGGCTCATCCTGAGGAAGGTGATGGCAGCCCGACCTACCTTGCTCTTGATTCACCCAGTTGTTCTTAGTTCACTTTTTCTTCCTTGAGTTCCAGTCAAACTCAGTCAGATAATTTCTTCCAGCCTGGCCCAATAGCTTGGAAACAGGGGGAAAGGACAGCAACATTTTAAGCAAAGAAATGGAAAGTCGTTCTTTACTCAATGCCCATCCAATGTGCAGAATTCACATGGCTGGATTTTACATGGAGCTTGATTATTTAATCTTGGTGATGAGAGATGACCTCTGCAGCTACTCAAGTCAACACAACACCAGGATCATGAAATGACTTGAGGGCAAGAACTGTCCTGAATGTTGCCTAACACAGCTGCCTGCATGCATTATGGGGCAAGAAAGAGTCACAGCCTAATGGCAGCTGTTCCTGTGTGCAGCTATCTTAAGATGCTGGTCTCCGTTCTTGTTCTTCCCTGCTTTCTGGAGGGTATTAGTATATGAAGTGTCACTTCCATCCTAGGTGAAATGTCACGGAGCAACGGTTACAGTACTGGGAAGCTCAGTTGAGGGAAAAGAGGGAAGGAAACGGAAAGGTGAAAGTATACTGGACAGGAATACTGAGAGGACAAGAAAACTGGACTAGGCAGGCAGGTGTAGTGATAAAAGTTATAATTTAGAAACACTCCCTTATTTAGGAGAGTTGGGATTTGGGAGATAGGCCTTCAGTTAGGGAGCAGCTAGCCCGTTAGATAAAGACCAAGGGTCTGAAGAGGATGATTTACTTTTTTATAATAAAGTTCATTTTTTACTTCTTCTCATTCACATATGCCTGTATTTATTGAACCCAGTGATCACTACAGCAGGGTCTTTTAAATTTTCCCACTTCTGAAAACCAGAGGCTCCACTAGTGATTTTAGGAAGTATGTAGGGATAAATCCTCAAAACATGATATAAACCTTCCATAATGCCTCATATTAATGACTCCCCCTTCTGAATGTAATAACATTGAAAAGAGTGCAGTCAGACGAGGAGGTCTCCTTCCTTCAACTCCAATATAGGGCCAGCATTTCTTTCCTTCCAAATGTACACATCCCTTTGCTTATTTCATCATTAAAAACAATGACGCTAGTTGTTCATTTAGGAAGAAAAATAAAGGGCCAAATCTTGCTTGCCTTATGCACCTGAATAATCCCATGGCAGCTTGTTGAACGAACTCATTCAGTCATAAAGAAGGGAAACAAGGAGGGAGAGAGAGAGGAAGAACCTCTGGAATGTATTCCAATTTTACAAAGGAATACCAGTCCCCAAGAAGAAGTTTGCACGGGGACCCAGGTACTCTGTACGTGTATATAGATCCATATATATCTATGGAGAGGCCAAGGAAAACAAGCTTCTTCTAACCTGTAGATCAGGTGGTTTGAAAGAAGGGATTTGTGGAGAACGTTGCCTTGCAGTGGATAAAAGTGGGTGAATTCTTCATGACAAAAGATGAGCCAATGAAAGAATAAGCCACTAATCCCAATCAGAGACCTGCAGGCAGTCTTTTTTTTAAAAAGGCATGTGGATGCAACTGCCTGGGAAATCAGCATAATGGAACTCATCTCTTAAATGTCTTTCTCAGCTTTATAACTGCCTCCAGGAATCGTTATTGGAATAAGAGAAGGAAAAGTGCTGAGGAGGGACACGCCACTTAAACCATGTGGGTTGTTTTCTGCACGCTATGCCTTTACTTTCTAAATAATCACCAAGAAAGCACTCATTTTCAATTCTGAATCACGGCTGCTTGGGACAATTAACCATATTGGCCTTTCAAAACACAAACTTTCTCCCCCTTCTCACTGTCTAAATCTTAGATCAAATCATATCCCATATATATTGATATATTTCCCATTTAAAATTGATGCTCACTGCCACCTATCAATTCAATCATCATTCCTGTGCCATTTTGTTCCACGCTCTTCCTAAGCACAACACAGTGCTCCATGTATCCAGCCAGATGTTTGCAAACTCACCTGGTTGGATTATGGGTTGTGCACCAGTTGGTTTGTATGATTTTAACTCTGGCTGAAAAAGTCACATGAAGGCATATTATGTTTTGTGGGAACCTGAGACTCTACGGAGGCTTGCCGATGTGTTTGCTTGTGTGGTTAGTTAACGCACTTTGACAGACCTTATTTTTTACATGGTGTAGTTTTTTTGTGTTGATTCATATATGCATATTTGTCCATCGCTTCCCTACCACACCTGCATGGCACTTACAATGCATTTCTCTAGGATTACGAATGATTCAAACTTCTGAGCAGCTTATAGCCAGCATCCATATTTAAAACGAAACTTCCTCGGCTACAAAATGGCTTCTCTATTCCCTCCAGATGTGAGAGGACTCCATGAATCCCTGCTCTTAAATTATCCAGGCCAGAGGTTCAGGCTGGAAAATATTTCATTCTTGACCAGCGACAGGTTTGCAGTCCTGTATCTAATGACTCTGGAGCAGGGGTCAGCATCCCCCAGCACATGCACCTCTGGCCTCCATGTTGCTCGCTATGCATGCCTCAGGACAGACAGAAACAAGTCAGGCCAAGTCTCCATGGACCCCAGTGCAGCTGCTTGTAGCCTTCCAGCTGTCTACCACATCTGGCCTGGGGTCTGGGCGGTCCCCTGAGGCCCGTCACAGAGCCCAGGCTGCTCACAGCAGGCACTAGGAAGGCTGTAAACAGCTGTACTGCGGTCCATGGAGCCCTGGCCTGGCTCGTTGCTGGAAGTGGGTGCACATGTGCCTTGGTTAGACGGCAGGGAAAGGGCCAGAGCTGTACTGCCACAACTGCGTCTCACAGCTTCTCTGCCATCCATGCCATCGTAGCATGTCAACATTTTACAAGTCAAGGTTGTGGGTATTTTTGGTACTCTGCCCCAAAAAATGTTGCCGACACCCGCTTTAGAGCATGGGTTCTCCATGTGGAGGACAAAGACATGTGCCTGGACGTGATGATCACTCCATCTTCCCCATACCATTGAGTTGGAGGTGGATCCCAGCAGGTGGGTTGGCATGGAAGGGGTCCCTGAGTGACAAGGGTTGAGAACCATTTCTGTATTAGTAAAATGTGCTCTCTTATAGCAGAGACGCAGGGAGTCACTCTTTCCAGCACTGCACAAAGCATTCATTTAATGGTGGATGGTAAAACATTTAAAATAAAAATAAACCATATACAGCTATGCAAGATGAAACTACTATCAAACTAACAACTATGAAACTAAGATAATGGTAAGTTTATTTTTTAATATTTTGAAGGGAATACGACATGTAGTAATTATGGTTTTTCCTGTTGAGGTCCATATAATTGTACAAACACCTCTAAGGTACCCTCTTGCTAAAAGGTAGGAGAAACAAGTGCTGCATACAATATTTTAAAACCCTGCGACAGTTTTACAAAAATGGCTTCCCTATACGTTTTGTAACATAAGCCAAACAAATGAAAATGTAGTGTATCACCATTTACATGTAGTCAGCTACAGGTAACTCAGAGAATTGCCATACCATTTTAGGTTCATAGGAATGTAGGGCTAAAAGGGACTTTACAAGGTCATCTAGTCCAGCCCCTTGCTCAAGGCAGGATCATCCCCGACTAAATTATCCCCGCCAAGTATCTGTTCAACCTGCTGTTGAGACGTTCGAGGGGTGGAGATTTCACAGTTTCTCCAGGTAGTCTGTTCCAGTGCCTGACACCCTCATAGTCAAAAAGTTCCTCCTAATCTCCAGCTTAAATTTCCCTCACTGTACTTTGAGGCCAATGCTCCTAGTCCTGTCCCCTACAGACACAGAGAAAAGCCCAGCTCCATTTTCTCTATAATCATCTTTCAGGTATTTGAAGCTCTATGAAACAATGCCAAAACCCCCTTGGTTTTCTTTTCTTTAAACTAAATAACCCTGAATAAACCTCTAATCATTTTATTGGTCTCCACTGGACTCTTTCCAATCCATCCACATGTTTCTTGAAGTGTGGAGCCCAAAACTGGACAGAATACTTCAAGTGAGGCCTTGCCAGCATTGTGTTTTTTTGTGGGCCACTTCCTGAACTCTTTATGTTTTAAACTTATCACTTGAAATTAAGTCTTTTATGGGAGTGATTCAGAAATGCTATGGAGCAATGGTTTTCAACCTTTTTTCATTTGCAGACCCCTAAAAATTTTTGAATGGAGGCGTGGACACTGTTGAATGGTAAATGTGGGTATTCACATACTTTTGATTGATCAAAGTCATCTTTTGTGGACCCCTTAGACATAGCCTGCAGGCCCCGATGTGTCCATGGACCACAGGTTGAAAACCACTGCTCTAGATTTTTACTGGGTGTGATGTGTGAGCAGAGCAGGATTAGTAAACAATGTGAGAAAGAACCTGTGCCCCATTCTGGTACAATGCTAACAGACCAAGACGTCTTACTTTAAGGTCATACTGGTACCCTAGAAAATCTAGAATCAAACATGTATGCTATTGATAAATTCTGTTTTGGGAATAGAGGGGAAATCTGTGCTGCAGTAACAAGTGCTTGTACTAGTTGATTTGATGTGTTCTTCAGCAGCCTTCAGCAGATAATCAGAGAGAATATGGACTATGCTGGCTATTCATATCATCATTTGTTACGATGGACTAGAAGCAACATTTCTGATTCTTCCAAACCCTTCCTGAATCAGTCATTAAGGCCAAAATGCTTTCTCTGCTTTTCAGGAGAAGAGCAAAGGTTCTTCAAGGGGAATGGAGCCCCTCTGAGCTACTGCCTTTCTCCTTGCCATAATTCACCCTTGCTTTTTTTTTTTAAGAAGCTAGCCTGAAGGATAATTTTGTCATTGTTTTGCAGAATTTGAGTCCCAAAAAGCAAAACTGTTTCACTCTCACCAGGAAAATGTGGTCGGTGTTGGACATCAGATAAGAAAAGGAGTATCATTCCAACAGGGAAACATGGGCATGAACTAAAGAAGCATGAACTATGTCAGCAAAACAGAAGAGGATTTGTACAAGAAGCAGAACCATGGGCAACTCCAGATAAAAAACACACCATGGTACCCTCCTGCAGAGGAACATATTACGTTGTCAGTTGGTCAAAGACTGGAGAGGTTGCATTACACAACATCAACAGCCAACTTCTGCCCTTCCTGCATAACAGAGGGAATCTGGATTAAGTTCATAGATGGGTGAATGTTTGGCAAAAGCTATGCTCCTTTGGGTCATCAGTAGCCATGGCTAAGAGCAGTGATGCCCAACAGGATGTTACGCAGCTTCCAAATTCACATCTGGCTTTCTCCTGTATGAACAGAAAGCCTCTGGCCATACTGAGCAGGGGACTTCATTTGTATCAATACCAGACTATTAAAAGGTAGCTGTTTCTGGGGAATTAGAGATGAAAACATAAGGGTAGATTGATTTGATGTAAGAGAACTACCGCCACACAAAAAAATAAAGTTTCTGGGAAATGTTCATGATAGAATTGTCTCTTTCTGTTACATGTCACAGTAAGGCTAGACTATAGGTGTAACAGGCCAGAGTATGTTGTACACACCGTTTTTGGCATGTTTCATCTGCATAAGTAAGTGATAACATTTACCCACAAAGGCTGCACGATGCAGCTGTTCGGGCCTGGAAAGCTGTCCACACAGAAGGGAGTGGCATGGGCCAAACTGTCATTGAGCATAGACTAGCTCAGCTCCATCCAAGTCACTTGGGTTCTGCCCCCTCATTGAGGATGTGGCCACTGGTGTCCAAAATGTGAATCACTCGTGTTACTTTGAAACCCTACTCCCCTAAACCGTCCTTAACCCTTTATGTCCAAGTACGTGAATGTTGCACATCCCCAGGAGCCCTTTGTCCGTGTTGCGATTCAAAGAACGCACGCGCCAAAGAACCCACAAATCTACAAGGTGAAGCTACAGCCTTGTGCCTCCAGAAATCAGAATTGGTCCGGTGTATTTAAAGAATCATGGCTTTAACTTAAAGGTCAAAGGAAAATGAGTAATGAACTCAGCTTCAAACAATGCAAAACCTAGAAATGTTTCTGGTGTATAATGTATGTGGCTGTTATCCTCCTTGTGCCATTTAGAGTTCATAAATACAATGTAAAGGAAATGTCCTTTCATCTCATATTAACAATCAGAATCAGAAGAAAAAAGACCATTGACCTTAACAAGAACAGAATTCAAATGAGTAATAATTTCCTCCTATTTTAAAAAAGCTTTCAATAAATTTATTGTTTTGGGTTTTCATAGGGTTTGGCTGCTGTGCTGGGAACACTGGTATTTTCTTATCAAGCTTATACCCATATATAATATGAGTTAATGAAATGCGGTGCAGCCTGGTGCTGGCTGTGATAGAGATGTGCTGATACACACACTGTTTCAGGGTGGGTGGAATACTTTGTATTTTCTCATGCTCAACATTTTAATTATGGATTTTTTCTTTGTGGGTGAGGGGGGAAGTGGGTTATAAAATTAGGACTTTATTTTAGTGCAGATTTAATTGCCTCAGCCTTCTTTTAGATGTTTTGAATAACTTTAGAAGTAACAATGCACAAAAGCACAGGAAGCAATATGTGAAGTAAGACATTGCTATAGTTAAAATGCTTACTTTGGCCACAATTTACAGACTTGGGTGTGTAAGGTTAGGCACTAAGGCTTTGTGTTGCAACTCCTAAATAAAGTTCTTAGAAGCACTGCACGCTCTCTACTCCCACCACATTAATTTTGACCTCAGTTATATGGAGATGTAGTTGGAGAACTGGGCACTGAGATAAAACATGCTTGGAGTCAGTTTATCCAATACCTGCCAACTACAACCGTCTTGTACCTTCCCCTGCAGTACTGGCCAACTTGATAACCGGATACTGGGCTGCAGGGTCTACCAGTCTGTTCCCAGGCTGGCAATCAGGGTTTGAACTACAGGGGAGCTCAGGGGGGGGGCTGAGGCCCCGCATAAGGCATGAGAACTGCCTCGCAAGATTTGAAAATCATAACCTGAGAGGATTAGAGTGCTGATTTTATTAGGGCATTGTGATGGGTAGCACTTACCCACTAATGGGTAGCACATAGTCAAAGTGTAATCTGAACCCTGCTGGCAATTCCTATGTTCTAGAATGACTACTAATGACTGTGACATTTCCAGTGCAAATGAGATTGGTCTGGCTAAAAATATACACCAGCAGAACTGAGAACAACAGGAGTAGAAAACAGGGCCTCCAAATTTACCTCTTCCTTTTGAGCAAATGATTGCATGTTTTCTTATCCCATAAAACAAACCTAACTTAGCCTTAAAATCATTGGTGCTAATAATTGGTGCAAATCCATAGGATCAAGTTGTGATCTCTCTTATATCATTACTTGATACAGTGACTCTGGATTCATACACATATGTGTTCATTTGGGGGAAACTATGTACAATTTATGAATTCTGGTTAATTTGATGAACTCTTCAGCATTTAGCAAAACAACCATGAGGTAGCAACAGGTCTTGACAGGTAAAAATTTCCCAACCCCACCTCCTTTGGAAGAAGGAACAGCATGAAGAAAATAAGCTGTTAGTCATCATATCTGAGTTCTTTGGTATGGCAGTCTGAAGGCAGGCAGGGGTGGAAAATGGGGCTGGAAACAGGACAACCAGGTGGCAGTGCTTATCTTTGAAATCTTAAAGGGACTTCCAGAGACAGAAGGAAATGGACAGGAGATACTGTTGACATCAAATGATCCCAGCAAGGTGTCTGCCCAGTCTCCTCTTGAAGACTTCCAAGGTTGGGGACTGCACCACCACCTTGGGAAGTCTATTTCAGATTCTGGTCACCCTTACTGTAAAGTAGCTTTTCCTTACATCCGACTTGAAACCGTCCTCTAACAGTTTATGGCCATTGTTCCTTGTCCTCTCCTGGGGTGCCCTAGTAAACAGTTTTTCTCCCAGCTCCCAATATTCCCCCCATTACATACTTATAGATGGCCACCAAGTCCCCACCTCAGTCTTCTCTTCCCCAGGCTGCACAGTCCCAGATCTCTTAGTCTTTCCCCATAAGGTTTGTCCTCCAGGCCCTTAATCATTCTTGTGGCCCTTCCTTGGACCCTTTCAAGATTCTCCATGTCTTTTTTGAAGTGTGGCACCAAGAACTGGATACAGGACTCCAGCTGGGGTCTCACCAGCGCCAAGTAGAGAGGAAGCATCACTTCCTTAGCCCTGCTTGCAACGTATCGGCTAATGCATCCCAATATGCTATTAACTCTGTTGACTACAGCATTGCATTGGCAGGTCATGTTCATCCTGTGATCAACCATAACCCCAAGTTCCCTTTTAGCCATCATGCTGGCCAGGACAACTCTTCCTAACCTATATTTATGTTGCTGGTTACTTCTCCCCAGATGAAGCACTTTGCATTTTTCCTTACTGAATGCTCAAGAGTGGTAGGGAGAGATGTATAGGAGTTTTATTGTTCTGCCTGGGTTAGTATATTTCTCAAGAATGAAGGGTGGTTGGCTTTGGAAGCTATTGCAAAGTCTCTGTGCTTCAGCTAGGTGTTCCTAAAGGGTCAACTCTAACCCACAGTGTCCACAAGGTTAAAGGTGGAAAGAATATGGATACATGATAGAGGTGTTCCTGAGGGTGTCAACTTTGGTCTGTGGGCAGCTGGGCTATGAGATCCCATTTCCAGGAAAGGGTAAGAAACCCCCTGTATCAGAGGCACCTAGCAGACACACACTTAGATCAGGAAGCATAAAGTAGATGGGCCTAGTATACATCTGGCTTGGGGAGACTTACTGGAGCTATGATTCATACAGACAGAAGTGAGTTTAAAAACAATGAACCCTCAGTGCTCAAGCCTGGAAGATAATTTTTGAATACTGGTGGGTTTGCTCATGTGGAGGGTAACAAGTATTATATGTTGGTGGAGCAGTAACCCCTCGCAGCAATCAAGGATCAGGGCCTTGTTGGGTTGAACTCCAAAGAGAGTAAGTCTTTCCCTCAACCAAGTGAGGGAACTGCCATGCAATGAGCAGGACCTCTAAAAGTTATTGCATCTATCTTAGCCTTTCCATTGTCCTGTACCTTGGGCTGTCAGTTACTGCTGCAAAGTTGGTTGTGAAATGCTACCAAGTCACTCTTCTTTGCTCTGCTTGACATAGAAATATATAGAAAACAGCGTCATGGCGGGGAATGAAGAGCATGACTGTCTGCAACACTCCACTCAGTTCAGTTCAGAGATTAAGGAGGACAGGCAGGTTAATAGGGGCAGCATCTTAGCTGGAGCAAGTCAGCTGAGTCAAGCCCAATTGCACCATTTGATTATTTGCCGCTTACACACAAATAACTAAGATCAGGTTTTAAGTTAATGGCGTAGACTGAAAATACACAGAGTAGGAATTGGAGAGAGAATTATTCTGGCAAGCGAGACATAGTTGGTTTTAAAGGAAACTTGATCTTTTACTTCTGCCAGTGCTTATACATTTGGCCAGGCTGTTTACATAGTCTTATATGTATGCTGGAAATATATGGGCCTGAATGACTGTCACTTGATGTAAATGAGCACAGTTGCTCTGAAGTCCAAAAAGCTTCCTCCGATTACAATCAGCTGAGGATTTGGCCCACAGATTGCAGGGGAGCCTTCTTGTCTCAGTGCTATTGTTAACATTTCCTGTTTATGTAACTTCAGCACAAAGACTCATAGGTCCCATCTACATTACAAAACAACCATATTAGCTGGACCAGATTTTGAATAATGTTTTCTTGACAGGTTTTGGATGTTTTCCATTTCAGTGACAAGAATTAAGTCACCTGCACTGATCCTGCAATCCTACCCACCAGACCTTTTAATTGTGAGGCTGAGCACTTTCGGAAGTGATTTTAAAGTCATCTCACTGTTCTAGATGGAGACTTGTAGGGCAGGGGTAGTTAACCTACAGCACAGGTGCCACAAGTGGCAAGGGGCAGCCTCTGTGTGTGGCACAAGGCAGATTGGGGAGGTGACAGGTAGCACAGTGCCAGATTGGGCAGGGAGCAGAAAGCAGAGCATCAAACCAGGCTGAAAGCACAGGGCAGGAATCAGAAAGCAGAGCAGCAGCTTGGGCAGGGGATAGAGATTGCAATGGCCAGGAGGCCTAATTTGTGGCACATCTGCCAAAATGACTGACCACCACTATTGCAGGGTAACAGGTTCTGTGATCTTTAGACTTCACTGATCTACTTGTTACACGCAGAAGGAGGAAACAAGGTTAATTGCACATATATCCTGGTTTGAAAAACCCATCTTAAAAATCTGGTTACTCATACATTTTTCAAATCATATATTATCAACGCATATGTCAGTGCAGCCTGACCTGGGTAGCATCCACAGCATCTCAGGGATTACTAAAATACAGCAGCAGGCATACAGGAAGAAAGATGCAAAGAATTAGAATTAAGAATATTGTGCACTAATCCTTGACAACAATGGTGAATCTGTGGGAACAGAAAGAATTCCTCACCTGGAAGAGGAAGTGAATGTGATCGGGAGGGAGAACTAGATGGGGACCAGCGCTGTGAGTAGGGAGAAGTGCAGTGTATGAAGTGAGGGGAAAGGGGTCTCACGTGATGCAGGGAGAAGAGAAATGGTCATTGACGCCGGGTGCAGATACACATCACTTTGACTTAAGGGTGCGGAGGCAGAAAACATGGTTTTACACAGGTGCAAATCATCCCATTCCAGGGTAAATGTACCTCTCAAAGTGAGTAACTCTACACTAGTGTGCACTCTCCAGCCCTCCTGGCCACTTTCATCCTTGGGTAGCTTGAAAACTGCCTCCTTCACCACCTAGGCACCAGGTGTGTTACTAACTCCTACTATGGGCAACCAGCTTCTTCAGAGTCTGGCCCTTGCCATGGAATAAACACTATGGAGTAAAATCCAGGGTAAATCACTCTGGATCAATCCTGCTGTGCGTCTACACTTTATGGCATATGCTGTACACCTTGCATATAGTATCACCTCCCCATGACTATTAAGGAGCGATTTTCAAACACATGGATGAGTGTTAGATACTCAGGACCCACTGTATTTTTCCACCAAGAGCTCACTTAATTTCTATCAACTTTTAATGGAAGCTAAGCAGCATAGTACAGTGCCATTTGTGCCTTCAAACATACACCCCCATGTCTTAATTTATCACTGTTATTTGGGGAAAAAAAAGAATTCTTGCCAATACCTGGTAATAAAATCTTGTTCAAAATTAAACTGAACAGCTATTCAAAATGGGAAGCTGTGATAGGCAGGGGCAGATCCAGAGTGGGTACAGGGGCATGGCTGCATCACCCTTTTGGGTCAAACCATGGAAGCAGCAGTCTAGGACTTTTTTAAAGTCTGCAAATCAGGTAATTGATGGCAATGGGAGGGGTCCTCCTCCCTGCTCAGCCCTCCAGGGGCTCCCCACTGGCCCAGGAGCAGGTGCAGGGATGGGGAACCTGCCTGCCAATGCTGCCGCCACTGCTACAGTCCCTGGATGAGCTTGGCTCTTTGCATAGCTCAGTTGGAGTGGGGCAGGAACAGCTCGCCCCACCACCAGAAATAGCAGGGACAGTGACAGTCATTGGCAGGGAAGCAGGTGAAAGAGAGAGGATGGGAGGGGGATTGTGAGAGCTGGGGGGAGATTCTTATCTGATCTGGGGACTTTAAAAGTCCCCAGCTGATAGCATGGTCTGTCTGCCTTGTTGTGGGGGGAGGGGAGGGGAGGGGGAAGGCTGGGAGCCAGGGTACAGCCGCCACTGAAGCATCAGGCACCACTCCCCGCTTCCCTCCCTTACAAAATCCTGGATCCACCCACGGTGAGAGTCCTTATTATTGAAGGAGCAATCAGTGCTGATGCAGGACTGGATGGCCTGAATCAGCTCTAGCCATAAACATTACACTTTGAAAATGAACATAGACTTCATGTTTTAAAGCAACTAAATATTATGCAAGGGGTGGGGGGAAAGATAAGATCTTTGACCTATGTTAAATATATTTAATGGGTCTATAGAATATCTTTATAGCCCAAGCCTCAGGCAGCATCGGCAAAGACGACCTGAGGGAAACAGGGGGTGTATCATTTGAATGTTATTGTCCTGGTGATTAAACAAAATAGTATGAGTAGGTGGCGCGACAGGAATCATAGAAATCATAGACTCATAGAATCACTGAGTCGGAAGGGACTTGGACAGATCATCGAGTCCGACCCCCTGCCATGGGCAGGAAGGAGCACTGGGGGCGGCAGGGGTCATAAGACCCCAGCCAGGTGCCTATCCAGTCTCCTCCTGAAGATCTCCAGGGAAGGTGAGAGCACCACCTCTCTGGGAAGCCTATT
>NW_017728947.1:103812172-103819377 GCF_001723895.1 Crocodylus porosus
CCGGTGCCTACACCCTCCCAGGTCAACATCGACCCGTCCACCACCACCCTCTGGGTGCGCCCCTGGAGCCAGTTTGCCACCCAT
The DNA here is from genome assembly GCF_001723895.1 of Crocodylus porosus. Classification (NCBI taxonomy): domain Eukaryota; kingdom Metazoa; phylum Chordata; order Crocodylia; family Crocodylidae; genus Crocodylus; species Crocodylus porosus. Next base: position 103,812,257 of record NW_017728947.1, read on the forward strand.
GTGACTGTGCATTTGTCAATGCTGCAGTCCCTCAGCTTGCCCACCAGAATTGGGTGGGACACTGCGTTGAAGACCTTCTAGAAATCCAAGAAGATGACATTGACTTCCTCCTTCCCATCTAAGCTTTTTGTTACCTGGTCATAGAAAAAGACCAGGTTGGTCAGGCAGGATCAGCCTGGCACAAACCCATGTTGGTTACCCCTCAACATCACTTCCCCTGCAGGGCTCTCACAAATGTGGCCCTTGCATAAACAACTACTGAATGACTGCACAATGACCAGCGCTACTGCGCAGTACATGTTTTTTGCCCGCATTACTACTGCACCATAGTGTCACCGTAGGGAAAGGGCCCAGCAACACTGCTGCGCAGTAGCAATGAGCTACAACTCAGTAACTCGTTGCTACTGTGCCCTAGTGTCTTGTGTAGATGCAACCTGTGGCAATCATATTATGGGCCTATACCCTTAGTGTAATGAATTATGCAGAGGAGAAGCTGTAGCTTGTGAAAGCGCATAGCTACTAAAAAGAACCACACTGTGAAGAACACAGCAAGATCTAACCACCTTCGAGGTAGTTACACATCTGTTTGTAACAGTGCCATCTAGTGACTCCCATTGGACAGCAGATGTCAACTCTCCTCTCATTCTCATGTCCCCAGAATCAGACTCAGTCCCAGGTATGACAACATTATAAGTGATTGTCCCAGGAGACAAAGTAATGGGAAATACTCACCAGCAACTTGAGACGCAGCATACAACAGGTGGAATGAAGAGCCCATGCAGCTCATCAGCCAACTTTTTATTCAATTATGGTTGGCCGATGACGTCAGTGTCAGATGCCAGCTGGCAGAGATAAAAATGGCAGCCAATGCCACAGATGGGGCAGACAGCATGGGTGAGGAGCTGCAGCCACCACTGGCAGTGAGAGGGACTCTCCCCATGGGACCCACAGAGCCTGGCAAGCCGGGGTGGACACTAATGGTGCAAGATAGAGCACCCCAACAGGAGCCCAAACAGGACAACGAGGGAGCAGTAGGCACGCCGGCCAGAGACTTTGCTGGAGTGGCACCTGCAAGCAGAGCTGACCACAGGTGTGAGTGCCGGGACAACAGGCCACTGAGGAAGCCACGCCAGGGGTAGAAGACCTTGGGAGAGCCCTGAGGGGGTTTACAGTCAGGGGGGGCATCGCCGCTAATCCCAGATGGAGTGACGGGCAGATGAGAGTAATGCTGGAGGTGACAGGTCAGGAGGGGACCAAAAAACCCCAGTAAGAGTCTCAGGGAGGATAGTAAGAGGGCAGGGAGTGGTCTGTCATTCAATATTTAGTTGTTGCATTTATTTAGTTACCCCAGATGAAGGGGCATAGGGGAAGGGGGCGTGTACCCCGTGGAGCGAGGCTGAAGAGAAGCCTCGGAAGGTTTACCTTTTTTTGTGTGTGTTTTCCCCTGAAGGAAGGGGTGAAGGTAAGGAGGGCTGACGGGCAGGCCCCTTTGGGTGAACATGGCTACAGGCCATGGAGACCTAGAAGCAAAGTCAGAAGGTGTTGCCCCACAGAGTGGACGAGGCCAATGGGTGGGTGACGCACCAAAGGAGGCGTGAGGCCGGGGTGTAGGGATGGCGGAGCCCTGTGAATGACCATTGGGCGAACCACGGGCCACCGAGTACACTTGACGACCAACCCCGCCTACTGAAGGAACAACAAGTCATGGCAGGTGAGAACGGGGTTGGCGACCCAAGGGGAAGACATTGACTTGGGCGACGACACAAGTCCTTAAGGCGCTCAATGTCTAACAACAGGGCAAAGGCCACCTGAGAGTGGCTATTCGAACCCGGCGGTCACAGAGCTATTTAATGGAAATAAGGTCCATGTGCAATATAACTGACAGAGTGGGAACTGCCTCCCCCCACCCCCAAACAAAAAAAACCCAACTAATTCCTTGGCTTGGAACAGAAGGTGGATTATCGTGAAGGCCAGATAGCATGATAGCTCTGAACACTAGATGAAGAACACGGATGCAAGAATGGTGTTATCTGATAAGAGTTTTAAGCAGATGGGCAGTGTGGTTAATTAAAGGGCTAGGGATAAGGTTTCCTAAAAAAAAAAAAGTAGTTGGAAAACATTTTGAGAAAGCACAAGCTGCATATACTAAGTCTCTCAGAGAGCCAGGAGGATTGAGGAACTACATTATATATATATATATATATATATTTAAAGAAATATTGGGTCACATGCTCCGGGGCAGTAGGCTGTAATAGTGGAAACAGATAACTTGTCTATTTTAAGAGTTTGATCAGTTTATCAAAGGGGTTACATGACATGGCTGCCTGACACAGCAGGGTACCCAATTCAGCGACTCAGACAGTCCTTCCAGGCCTCTGTTCCTAAGTTCCAAGAGCTTCACCGGAGCTATAACAATTTACGTGAACTTAGTATCTCGCTGATTGAATTGATCCAAAGATGTTTAAATCAGAGTGAGGTGGAGTTTGTAGACAGCCTCCTGTTCAGCCTAAGCATATTTGATCAGTGATAAGAATGACTATTTAACTATTGATTGTGCTAAGAGGCCTTAACACGGTACAAACACCTAACAGATCACAGATTCCCCATCTTTCTTGAGTTCTCCTGCCACTGATGTTTCAGTTATTGCTCAGACAGATAAAGGCTGTCAAAGGAGAGAAGAGCCTATAGTGCAACCGAGGGTCACTCAAACCTGCAGCACCCCACAGTTCTTTGCTCTTCCTCCCTCCATGAGCCCAGCTGAAACCCTACTGTCACGAACAGGAAGAACTTTGTAGCACTGTAAATGAACATGTAATTGGACACACATTACATGTGGTTTTATGAATGTAGCGATAAAGAGAAGGTTCTGTTTCAAACAAGAACATTTCTGTAGTGCTGGTGCCTTTTTGTAGCACTAGAGATGACATACACATGTATATGCTCGCTTTTTATAGCACTACAAGGGTGTTTGTAGGGCTACAAATGTAATGTGTGTCTATGGTCTCATGAGTTTATATCAATTTCATAGACATTAGGGCTGGAAGGGACCTCGGGAGATCATCGAGTCCAGCCCCCTGAACCAGGGGCAGGAAGTCAGCTGGGGTCATAGGATCCCAGCAAGATAAACACCCAAATTACTCATGAAGGTGTTCAATGTAGGTGCTTGAACCACCTCCGCTGGCAGACTGTTCCAGACCTTGGGGGCTCGGACAGTAAAGAAATTCTTCCTTATGTCCAGCCTGAAATGGTCTTGCAGGAGTTTGTGACCGGTCGACCTCATCATCCCTTGGGGCGCTCTGGTGAACAAACGTTCCCCCAGATCCTGGTGGTCACCCCTGATAAACTTACAGGTGGCCATCAGATCACCCCTGAGCCTGCGCTTTTCCAGGCTAAAGAGCCCCATGGCTCTCAGCCTGTCATCGTAAGATCTGTTTTCCTGACCTCTGATCATGAGCGTGGCTCTTCTCTGGACTCTCTTATATGTATTAAAGGAACATTTTCCTGATATTAGTTCAAAGCAAACCATAGCACAATGCCAAAAATACAGATGCCTAGTTTCTTGACTAGATAAATAAGATAATAGTATCTACTTACTTCTGAAACCTTTTTGAGATTTGATGAAAGGAGATGATAAGAAATGTCAAGTGCCATTATTTACTCTCTACAAAATTTTTGGGTAGACTGTGTATGCTCAATCACATTGAGCTCCCTTTAAATCCAACATATTATGAGATGAGGTTGAAAGATGTGAAGGCTGGTTGATAGAATAGAATCATTACAGCAAACACAGAGTAAGCCAGTGTGAGAAGAGCAGTCAATTTTCTGTGCAGTAAGAAAAACAGTTATGTTCGGCATCAGGCAGCAGTTAACACGTCAAATGTAGAGGCCTACATGGACATATTTATGTTTTACAGTGAACATAAAATATAAGGCTATGTTAGTAAAATTTCAATATACTTCACCTTTTAAAAGAGACACAATACATTTAAATGCAGTGTGATTATGCTGTGGATATTACTGCCACAGAGTGTGTGGTGGGATATTGGGTAATTGGGGGTGGGGGAACAAAATAGCAGCCACCACTACCACTCTCCCAGCCACCATGTGTGAACAATGAAAATGCTCAGAGTTATAATAGGCTGTTAAGTTTCAACACTAGAGCAAGGACAAGGGTTTATCCCTAGAATCAGAATTAAATAGGACAAGTGCGGGGCTGGAGCCTTTGAGTGGATTTCTGACTCCACCAAAGACAACAGAGGCTTTCTCTTTGTCCTCAGAAGGGCCAGGATTTCAAACTCTCTACCTAACTATTCTCTCCAGTTAAACCCTAGGCTTTTTAGTGAAGTAAAACATTAGAGAAAAAGAAACACGCACATAATATCATTTATCCAACCTTTATGTTTTACTAGCAGCTTGAAGGGCACTCTATAGGAAGCTGAGCAAGCAGCAAGAAGCTTAATTTAAAAATCAGATAAAATGTATTTGAACTAATCCATCTGGAAGCCTTTTATAATTTGCTAATTCATGGGCACACCTTGACATTCAACTCATCTTATTCTCTGTCTCATTAATTGCACATAGTTGAAGTTTTGGAGAAAAACTCTCTTATATAACACAGGAGAGTTCTCATATTATTCTCTTAAGAGTTCCCATTCACTTCAAAGCCATTTTCAAGCAATCATATAGCCTTGCCATCCCTTCCAAGATTAGTGTAAATGCTTAAGCCTCACTTGTCTATTTGAGAGAGGTATATTGAGGCACAGAGCATTTCAGTGACCTCCTGAAAGAGAGAACCCAGGAGTCCTGCCTGCTAAAACCGTGCAGTTAAATACAAGCAGGAGGCAGACCATGTAAAGAAGAGGGAAAGGTTTCTTGTCTTCATTTCCCAAATGAGCAAGTGCTGCAAACGTAGAGGTAAAGAAAGGAAAGCCCGCAGAACTCAGTGTTCAGGCTCTGCTATTGACACCTCTGCTTTCGCTTTAGGCAGAAACACAATGTGTGAAAGAGCGGCTCAGGTCTCTGCCGTGCAATTGTGTCTTTAAGAATGGTTTACATGTAGATTAACCCTAACTTTCCTGCCTACCTCTGAACACTCCGGTTTGGCAGGAGCAACTTGACTTCTTGTTCTGTCTCATGTAGTGACAGAGGTTATAATATAGAGATGCTCCCTGACAGGGAGCTGCGGGAACTGGAAATTGTAAGATAGTCCCTCAGTGAGACAGCAGCAAGCTAGTTAGAGAGAAACCAAGGATCTGCCAAAGTTGCCTACTGGTCCACAATACAGGTCATTGTTTAGTTCTTCTCATTCGTGTATATCTCTGATTGTTGAACCCGGTGATCCCATATCCTGAGTACTCAATCAAGGGTCAGAAAATAAACTGGTGTTCAACTCTAACAGCCACAGGCCTTAAAAGGGCTTCCTCCCTGGCCTTTATTTTGGTTCCCACCCAGAATCTCCTGTCCTGGTTGGGGTTTATGAAAGGTGGTATAGTCTGACAATCATATACAGTCTAGTAAAATCTGATATGCATTTTGGGTGCACATGGTAAGTGGAAATGAGCCAAATGGCCTGCCTGTAATCTGAACGCTGGCAAACCCAGCCCACTTGCAAGAATGTGACTAATGTGGAGACTTACAGTGGCTCACAGCAGCACACGTCATTCATTTTAGCCAGCAGATCAAGTGTACAACCAACAGAAGTGCTCCTCAGCTGAAAATATCTACATGCACATGCCTACACACCAAGATAAGTATTCTGCATATGTCCTGGATACGTGCCTGCTTATATACATGGGAAAATATACATCAATGTATAAAGAGCTCTTCAAAGTACTTTTATAAGCTGCAGGATTAAATCAACAGCCAAAAAAGCCCCAGTTAGGCTCCGGAGCGGTGAGAGCTGTGCAGGTGAAAGCCTGCCATGCCCCTGCTCCCCTGAAGCCCCCCAGAGGCCCCCCACCAGCCGTGGAGCCATCCACCAACCCCCAGCACAGCTGGAGGCAAGCGGGGCCCATGGTGGGAGGGGGCTAACCCCTCACTGAATGGGAGGAGGCGGCTGAATGGAGCCGGGTCAGGTCAAGCCCTGCCCAGGCCCCTACTTCGTCCAGCCCTGCAGGGAGCCATACAACCAGAGCCATGCGAATAGGCTGCGCAAACAGGCGTGCTGGCCTGCTAGTGCGAGTTAGCATGGAGTTCGTGCAGGAGGGTGCGTGGGAGGGCCCGAGACCCTGCCTGCGAACCCGCTAGGGTACACAGTCCCAGCCGTAGCCAGCCTACCAGAGGCATGACACGGATGGGCATGCGTCACACCCCAAGGGTCCCCTCAGGCTCTGTGGCACCCCCCTGCCACCTCAGAGACGGCCACCCAGATGGAGCCCATGGTTCCAGGCTCCACACAGACGGAGCCCCTGGCTCTTGGCTGGGGGGGTTGCCTGTCCCTTTTTCAGCTCTGGCGGCCGAGAGCATGGCCACCTCCGTATGTGGGGTCTGCTCCCTTTTGGGGTCTCTGGTGTGCCAGCTGGAGGAGCTCCAGGCCACAGTCCAGAGATTGTGTGCCATCGGGGACTGTGAGCAGGAGATTGACTCCTACTGCCAGGCCCTTCTCCCCTGAGAGCAGGAGGGTACACAACCGTTTCCCTCCAGGACAAAGGAGGACCCCAGGACCTCCCGCTCTGTCCAGTCAGGGGCATGGACCAAGGTGGTCAAGGGCCCTAAGGCCCACCACACCAAGGCCCCTCCCTCGCCGGAGCTTAGCAACAGGTACACACCTCTTGCTGCTCCAGCAGAGCCTGCTGAGTTGCCAGCTCCCACAGGCAACACAGGTTCACCTGCAGCTACCGTCCCCACTCTCCCCAAGACAAAAGGTAAGGTGTTTGTTGTAGGAGACTCCATCCTGAGGGGGACTGAGGGGGTAATCTGCCTCTCCAAACCCTTAGCCCAGGAAGTCTGCTGCTTCCCGGGGGCCCACATCTGGAACATTGCGGAGAAGATCCCTAAGCTCCTCCAGCCCACAGACCACTATCATAGATTCATAGATTCATAGGTGCTAGGGTCGGAAGGGACCTCAATAGATCATCGAGTCCGACCCCCTGCATAAGCAGGAAAGAGTGCTGGGCCTACAT
>NW_017728947.1:103819388-103842828 GCF_001723895.1 Crocodylus porosus
GGTTCAAGCACCTACATTGAACACCTTCAAGAGAAAATTGGATGCTTATCTTGCTGGGATCCTATGACCCCAAATGACATCCTGCCCTTAGGGCATGGGGCTGGACTCGATGATCTTCCGAGGCCCCTTCCAGCCCTAATGTGTATGAAATTTATGAAAATCAGTCATCTATAACAAGTAATAAGGAGTGTGAAGTGAATTTGTGATGATGACTTCTACCAACCTCAATAGTTATAAAACTATAGGAAGTAAATTCCTTTTGGAATATAAGCATCAACAAAGGCAGATGATAATATTGTTAAGACAGCTTATAATTTGAAAAAGCATAACTTGTGTGGCAGAGAAGACTGATAAATAATTCCAACTTCCATGTCAAGTGATCAGCCCTATGAAATAACCACATGTTGCTAGGGAAAGAGATAAATCTTAAAGCATTCTTGTTTATGTAATCCCATCAGCCTATCATCTGCTCCCCTCCTTTTTTATGTTCTGGATATGCCTCAGCCAGCAAAGCATGCAAGCATTTGTTTATCTTCAGTCATGCAAGTCATATAGATGAAGTCAATGGGATTGTTCACATGCTTAACATTAAACATGTGCCTTGATGGATTGGTGCCATGGTGCTCTGCAAGCATATTAGACAGAGCCCGAAAAGGGTGCATATAAAAGTGCAAGTTACCTGTCTTATTTTTAATGCAACTATTAGGTAAGTTCCATCATGAAAATGTCTTGCTGCTGGTGACATTACGTTATTCCAACCCCAGACTGCATTCAATACTTGAGACTTATATTCAGGAAAACCTAGTTGACACCAACATGGACAGTATATGCAAAGTGGGTGGGAGTCCCTGACTAGCCTCAGGGCTAATTTCTTCACTTTCCTTTGGGCACACCACCCACCTGTCTCATCTGCCATGCCTTGAAGGAAAATAATTGAGTGTTAATTAGGTGGGAGGCTGCCCATTTTACACCCTGATATGGGGGGGGGGATATCCACGGCTCTGTTCCACCCCTACACTACAGCCCAAGCCTCGCATATAGCATCTCAGGCAGTAGGCTCACCCATCCCCTTTGCCCATTAGCTGTGGTCCCAATCATGGGACCTTCGATTTCCATAAGCCCTGGCCCTGTCTCTAGCCAGTCAGGACCCCAAGCTTCTTTGCTCATTATGGGCATCCCTCGTGGTGGGCCCCTGGCCCTGTTTACCCTTCCAGTCCTGGCCCCAGCATTCACCAGCCGAGTCCCTCTAGTTGGGTTTACGCCTCCTGCCTGCACTTAGGGATCTGGGTCCTATATTCCCACCTCAGGTGCTCCTGGAAGCATGCCTGACCCTGTAGGGTCACTTCCCCAGCAGGCTCAGGTGCCTCCAGAAGCTTACCTGGTCTACCTTGCTCCGATGGTAAATGACTCACCTGAAGGTGAGAGCTGGAATTAAGGCAGCCCTACCTTCCTTTCACCAGGGTGATAACTGGCCTGGCATTTCCTGGGGACACCCATGCCACTGAGAGCCCCACCAGGTCACCCACTCTCAGCAGAGTGCAGTTTTAGGTCATGCCCAGGACCAAGAGCCTCCAAACCATCCCCTACAGCTCCTGCCCTTACCTCCAGGATATTATGTTCAACCTAGCAGCTAGGCAATGTTACTGCCTGGCCTACCAGCAGCGAACTGCCCTGTTTATATAGGCAGCCATGGATCTAAAATGGCTGCTGCCATTAAACACCTGCTGGCTGCCTGGCTCAGCCCTTAAAGTGCCAGGCACCAACAGTCCCCTGCCATACAGTACTTATGTCATATTGTGTGACAAAACGGTAGACCAAAAAAAATCACCCCAGCAGAGTACTCCCTATTTGTAACTTCTTTGCCCTGTTTATCTCTACCGAGGCACATGTAAAACAGTCACTTGAGTCAAGCTGACGAGAAGAATATTTTTGACCATTTCTTAGACAAGATGGACTAAACCACACATGTTGGAGCTTGATCTATAATCATGTCTTAGGGGTATATATATCCAGTCCCATCCTGAAAAGTCCACAAAGCAGTATGTGACTCAGTCCTCCAGGTACAGCGTACAATCCATAGTCAAGGAATACATTGGGTAATCACTTGGAAACTTTCAAGTGTTTCATTTTCAGGGATTCTCAACAAGGGTGCTGGGAGTGTTGCCAGCTCCTTTGGAAGGTGTACCGAGGTGTGAGGAGATAAGCAGATAAGGGCAGGCTCAGGCCTGTACCTACTTGAACTATCCCCCGTACCTACTGCGTAGCCCCTCTGCAAGGAGGTAATCACTGAAATATATAAATTAGTTTTGAAATTGAGTGCCGTTCAATTCACAAAAGTTATGGAGGGGTGCCTTGAGTCCAGTGAGGGGTGCCTTGAGTCCAAAACGATTGAGGGCCACTGATATAAACCACCTTCTTCAGTCTTCTGACAGCAAAATGTGTGTCAACACTCTTAAGTGATAAACATATTATTTTCACACTATGATAGTTAAAGACAATTTACAGGCATCCTTCCTTCAGAAGGATGTCTATAATAAATACAAGGGATTTGAAGCCAAAAGAGTCACATTCACAATATGCACAAATACTTGAAAAACAGGGTTTCCATATATACTAAAAGTGCCTCTACAGTTACAAGTACTGTATATAAAGTTCATAATACTGAAAACTGACATGCCTATTATTAATTCATCTTAATTGCATTTACTATTGGAGAAGAGAGAACATTTACAGTTACAGTCAACACTGCATGACTCCAGTTTTAGACAAGTTAGGTTCTACTGATGTCAATGGAGTGACCATTGCATAAACTGAAGTAACACAATTGTGAATCAGGTCTTAGAACTGTGGGCAGCAATGAATATACCAAATGAAAAGTCTTATAGCATATGCAATAATAATTAGGCCAAGAAGTTTGAGGATTGCTCTCTTTTCCTTTGCCCCTATATTCCTCCATTATACCAGATAATAGCTAGCTGACAGTTGGGTTTAATTTTGGGCAAAAACTCTGTGTAAAATTCACTCAGATTTGGTCACAAAACATAGATATATATTAAAAAGAATAGAATTTGGAACATTTTAACCAGTTTTATGGGTAGAGGAGAAACATATCAAAGCAAAATGTCCCTCATCTCAGCACCGTTGTCCAACTCGCCTCAGAAAAAATATTTCTGTGCTAAATGGCAGCAACAAGTAAAGTATGGCCCAAGCAACACCACAGCTACGGCCCAAGCAGCACCACAGCTTTCTTCTACCCCCAAAGAAATAGGACATGCTGGTAGGAGGAACCTGGGGATTATTACTGTTGCTCCAAGTAGCAGTAACTCCACTGCGTGCTTTGCAAATTCCTCCCCTAAGAAAGTCACAGAGGGTTAAGATTTGGGAGGGAAGAACTATGCCAACACATTGATAAGCCTGACCATGCTGCTATGACTGGTGGGACGTGAGAGGGTAGCCTTTCCATGAAGATGGCCAGGAACTGCAAAGCTGGGGACTAGCGTCCCTCAGTTCTCTATTTCCTCAGGCTTTGGGTGCATGTAGTAGGAGTCAGAATTCATCTACTACTTGTCCCCTCCTCATCGTTCTGCTCAAGCCTGATCTAGCCTTGCAGTGACTCTGCATCTTTATTGGTTTGAATTATTCTGTGATGTGCCCACTATACTATCAACAAGATTCTTTAGAAAAAGATGCCATCTGCACTGTTGGAGAATATACATTTTATTCTGTTTCTTGCTGCGAGGCCCTCCTTTATCTACTGCCATCTCATGCTACAAAATCAGCCCATTTAATCAACTGGAGGAGGAGTGTTAGCTAGGAAGGATGATCTTCTGGTCAAAGCAAAGGAGAAGGAATCCAGTGAACTGGTTTTATTCCAGTGTTGTGTAGCTGACTTGTTTTATGTTGTGGGACAAGATGATTTATTTCACTTCACCTCTTTCTGCATGAGGAAAATGAGAATGACTTCTCTGACACAAATGCTATGAGAAAAGTTGATTGAAATTCAGTTTCATTTGAAAGGACAAAGGAGGTGTTTTTTTTTGGGTTTTTTTTTTTCATAATGTCAATTTAACTGAGAAATGTCCAATCTCAGAAAAATGGTCTTTTGGCCTTTTGGATTTCAATGAAAAGGATAAACTTTGGAAGAATAATACATATGAAAACTTCCATTTCCATCATTTTTATGAGGAAAATATTCCCTGGCTAGCCACACTCAGGAAAGTTAATTCACTCCTCTGCAGAGGATTCACACACAACTTAGCCCCCTAGCAGAAGACAGAAGAGGTAAATAGGGTGCATGTGAGCCCTGTGCCCAGGAATGAATTTCAAACTAAAGTTGGCAGGGAGTTTCTACATAAAGATAAAATTGTAATGGAGTGCTGGCCTTAACATAGGTGTGGTGCTTGTGCGTTTCTCTGTGCAGGTGGACTACTCTAAGTGCTCTGTGATCCACATGCCTATTGGCTTGAAATTTATTGTGCTTTATAGAGTTTGGAAGTAGGGCTAAGGATCTAAATTTGGGGTCATTTGAGCAAGGGATTCCTTAAGTACTACCCCTGCCTCAAAACCATAGCTTGGCTAAGGCAAGGCATTCACTGTGCAATACTGACCTGGGGTTTGGATTTATGGAATGGCTTATGATAAACTGCTGAGCTGTACAGATGGAAGTGGACATGTACCACAAAACTAGGGTTCAAGTAGAGCAAGAGGAGAAGAAGGAGTGTTGTAGTCACCTAAGACAGTGGTTATGGAAGACATGCTATGGCCATTGAACCTAAGTCAACCACATGCTGCCAACCTTAACCTTAGCAGTGCTCATCACTTTTTGTCTTATACATTCTGGATGATGAGAAATTATTAAAAGTGATCTAAAGCCTCCACAGGTTCTGATGATACTTCTCAAAGTACTACTGCCTGCCCACTCCCACATGGCTTCTCCAAGATTTCCCAGGGAGTGTCAATTGGGAGTGTGGCACATGTGCTTGAGAAGCTTGGAGCAATGTGTGTGTGGTTTGATATGAGTGGATGGTCAGAGCCACGAGTGTAATGAAGAGACTATCAGAAGAACTGGGACCCTGCTGGAGCATGGTGGGGGTCACTGAGCAGTTGGAGAACCATGAGTGGTGGAGAAATGGTACAAAGCACAGTTGGACTGAGAAATGTAGGACCAAGTTGAGCACCTAGTCCAGAGAAGAGCCACGCGCATGATCAGAGGTCAGGAAAACAGACCTTACGACAACAGGCTGAGAGCCATGGGACTCTTCAGTCTGGAAAAGCGTAGGCTCAGGGGTGCTCTCATGGCCACCTATAAGTTTATCACGGGTGACCACCAGGATCTGGGGGAACGTCTGTTCACCAGAGCGCCCCAAGGGATGACGAGGTCGAACGGTCCCAAACTCCTGCAAGACCGTTTCAGGCTGGACATAAGGAAGAATTTCTTTACTGTCCGAGCCCCCAAGGTCTGGAACAGTCTGCCTGCGGAGGTGGTTCAAGCACCTACATTGAACACCTTCACAAGAAATTCGGATGTTTATCTTGCTGGGATCCTATGACCCCAGTTCACTTCCTACCCCTGGGGCAGGGGGCTGGATTTAATGATCTTCCAAGGTCCCTTCCAGCCCTGATGTCTATGAAACCTTTTCTTTGCTACTAAAGAACACAGGTTTAACTCAGGCACAGCAGAGAAGAGCTATCTGTAACTGGCCTAAATGCAAACTCTGGAGAACATCTGCAGACAACCTACAAAATTTGGCCCTGCAATGAGTTGAACTTGAGCCTTTGAAGTATAGCTCTCTTCAGATAAGAGTAACAGATCTGTCAAGACGCTCTAAGAAACCCCTCCTTTAGTGCCACCTAGCATAACGAAGGGAGCTGGCTGGAGTTTGAATGTGTGGACTGTAACACAAGTAGTAGCACATTTCTTTAAAATTTCCCTATATCTGTTTACTATGGTATTCCCCTTCCTCATGCACTCCCAAGGGCTATTTGGCAGCTCCCAAAGGCAGAGATAAGGCCAAGTTTTGAAGGTAGCATATATCTTTAACTTACCTGCCCTTGGTTTCAGGAGATTGCGGTTTTCCCCATCCCAGAAGGGAACAAAGCACTACTGAGGAGCCTATACTGCTTTAGGTTAGTATTATGATCTCTTTTCTAAGACCTCGTGGTCCATGCCAACAACCTGACTCGGCAGTTCTGTCTGTCAAAAACAAGGGAAAAAAACAACATGCAAAGGAAAAGAACCACACCTTGTTACAGCTTCTCTTAAAAGTACCAAGAATGGATCTAAATGATGGCATTTGGGAGCAGTTTTGCATAGGCATCAAGAAGCGTTCCTCCTATTTACTTGAATATGGTGCCAGTTCATTACCTTGCCTGAATTACAGCCTCCCCATTCACCTAAACAGGCATTTCAGGGGGCCCATTATACTCTGGGAAAGAGATTCCTGGAACATCAAGCTTTAGCATTATACTGAATAATAATAGTAGTAGTAACAACAATAATATTCCCAAAGTAGCAATTGCATGGTCTGTTCCAATGTGTTGTGAGAAAAATACGTGCAACATTTTTCCTGTTTCAAATACTCTGATTGTTTTACGAAACTTATTTTTTCATTCCTCTGGCCTGGGATTAGAGAAAAGAGAATGCCTCCTAATGGCCTGTTGGGCTTTATCTGAGCAGATGATGACAGGACTTCAAGAGCCTGGTCCTACCCCCCGTGCTTCCCTAGCGTTATATCTGGAATCTGCATTCCTGGAAACTTTCAAGAGCAGGTTAGACAGACACTTGGCTGGGATAATTTAGTCAGGGATGATCTTGCCTTGAGGAGGGGGCTGGACTAGATGATCTCATGAGGTCCCTTCTAGCCCTATTTTTCTATAATCCTATATCCCGGCAGAACTGACCTGAGGACACCGCTGCCCTTCTGCATGAACTTCCCAAGTTTCAGGATTTTATTTACATTCTGCAGGGGAACAAAAGCCAAATGCTTGCGCAAAAATGGAAATGAGCCTTTTCAAAGCAAAGCCTGAACTTGATGATCTGGAAAGGGATCTGAGTATATGCAGGGAGGCTTCTTCCGGAGGGCGATGGGTCTGGTATGGGGGAGGCATCTCTGGGAAATACTGTGGTTCTGGGTTGACAATTCATTCTTTGGAAAGTTCTCTTCTGACAGCTGGTTGAAAATGGGAAAATTAGACCACTGCTAAAGAGTCCTATAGCAGGGGCCATGGGTAGATCCAGGGGAGATGTGAGGGGGGTGCACACACAGCCCCTTGGCTGTATGGTGCATGTGCAATGAACTCTCTGAGCTCCCAGCTGGTCAAATGGGTTCCTGCCAGAGCCACTATTTTCATGCATCTCCAGAGCCCAGTAGGTGAGCACTGCCACCATTTCTCTCTTCCCCCACCCCCCTCTCTGCCCCATGCTGAATTTGGGGGCAGAGGATAAGGGGGTAAGCAGTGCCCACTCCCTCAGTACCAGAGCTGCACAAAAGCTGTGGATCCAGCACGAGTCCATGCTGACTAGCTGGGAGCTCAGCTCATTACATTTTCCATGCCCTGCCCAAGGTGAGTGTCACTGCACCAACTCGTCATGATCCATGGATCCACTCCAGCAGGGGCCAGGAGCTGGCTATGCATGCTTAACTTGACACATTTTGCCCTGTCTGGTGTGCAAACAGGGATAAGTGCCGTCCTTTAACAAACAGAAATCTGACCTAACCTCTGACATCATTATTTCTTGCAGTATTGCTATACCTATAGAATGTGGCACAGCGAATTCAGATTCAGACCAGGCATTGGATTGGGCTCACCGCCAGCATGCACTGAATTGTCTGCGCTGTCATTTTGATGCTCTGTATTCCTAACACGTGCTCCAAGCACCTCATTTTGATCTTGCCCTGGAACGCTGAACATTTTTTTTAGAGTGGGTGACTTAGTGATACTGTTTCTCTTGACAACATGTTGCTATCTTTGGCGCCCTCTTTTGTTCGTGTTTCTTATTCTCTGCAGGAGTTTTGGGACATGCATCAACTGCTGCAATATTCTCCTCTTTTGGAGCTAACCTATGCATCAGGAGGAATAAATCTAGACTGGAAATGCATGGGACTTGCCTCCGGTTGACATTTGCTTCCTGAGAAACACAATAATCCAAAAAAATATTAGGGTAATAAGAGTCTTGGCAAGGACAAAAGGCATCAGCATTATTACTTCCCCTTAGACTAAACATACAAAATTAAGAGTAATTATCTATGAATTGCTGCACAGAAGATTATACTTAATTAACATCCAAGGCAGATCTTTTCCAGAGCACTACTTGTTTTTCCTTCTTTACCTTGCTGTTATGAGACAAGCATTTCACTGCCTGTTCTTTACCTGCTATACGTAGAGATCACCAGCTCTTGGGGGCACTGCATAATGTGCCAGTTTACATCCCACAGTATAAGCAGAAGCCTCTACATAATTTAGGAGGCCTCAGGAGGTTGAGTTGCTCAAGAGACAGTCCAAAATCATTTTATAGTAGCATACATTTATACCCCCTCATATGGCCCTGAAGACTCTTAAAGCTCATTACAGGCCTAATTTTACTTTGCGCTCTGAGCACACAAACAAGTTATGTGGCTGGGTACAGACATTCAAAAAACCCGAGGGAGGATCGAGCCAACCTACATGGGTTTCTCTAAGCTGCGCAGATTGGATTGGGAGCAAACAGAGCGCACGTTCACGCTGGGGTTGGGCGGCACACAAATGCCAGAACTGGACAAGGCCAGAAGGCAGGGGGTGCTTCCCGCACACCGCTCAGTGCAGCTCCTCTCCCCAGCTCTGCCCCTGCCCAGGGGCAGCTGGCAGCAGCAGTGGGGGTGGGGGAGAGGGGAGAGAAGGAGGGTGCCCCCGCACTGTGCTTGCTTGGGTGGAGGGGGGCAGGGCCAGGCCATGGGGCAGGGGCCTGTGCTCCCCCCCAGCACCTGAGGCCAGGTCCACAGGGTGGGGGACTCTGCTCCCTCAATTCTCCACCACTGTGTGGTTCGGCTGACACTGGCAGCCAGGAGGAAAGGCTGAGAGCCGCGCTGAGGGAGATGGGGAGGCACAGACCCCCAGTCCTGGCACCCCCAGACCTGAGCAAGCACAGCTGAGGGGGGGCCTCCACCCCCCACCCTCCGCCTCCCTCTCCAGTGCTGCCCAGCTCAGCTGATACAGGACAGCTGGCTTTATGTTAAAGAAAACTTACTGAGGGCAACATCCTGATGCAATGGAAGACGAGCAAGTGTGGCAGAAGACCAACTTTGCTTAACAGGGAACTCTTAAGTGAGCTAAAATACCAAAAGGAAGCTTACAAGACGTGGAAAATTGAACAAACAACTACGGAGGAGTATAAAAGTATTGCCCAGCCGTGCAGCGGTGAAATCAGGAAGGCTGAAGTGCAAGTAGAGTTGCAGCTAGCAAGGGATGTGAAGGGTAACAAGAAGAGTTTCTAGAAGTATGTCAGCAACAAGAGTGGAAGTTTCTAGAAGTATGTCAGCAAGGAAAAGTGCAAGTCCCTTACTGAATGGGAGAAGCAACCTCATCGCAGATGATGTAGAAAAGGCTGAAGTGCTCAATGCCTTTTTCTAAGGCTGTGCAAAATGGCACCGTTCCATTTCAACTTGCGTTCTGACGGAACAGCATTTTTTTTCGAATATTGTTTTGATTCAAAACTGCTGTTCCATTTCGTTTCATCAAAACACTTTTGCCGTTTCGACGCTGTTTCGAAGTTTCGCCCATAGGCTATAATGTGGAAGCTTGAAACAGCCTATAACTTTGTCATTTGTGGCCTGATTTGGATGAAACTTGCAGGAATGGTAGCATGAAGCCTGCCATGTTTCAAGGAGAGAGGTGCAGGGGTTTTAGGGAAACTGCACCTCAAAGTCTTGAGAGCAAACAACTCATGCCACATATGTGTGTGGCATGGGTCAAAACGGCAAGCTTCCTAGCCCCTGCTGAGGCCACGAAGCCTGCCAAGCTACAAGGAGATCGGTGCAGGGGCTTCTGGGTTCTGGGGCCCTGCACCTCTGGCTGCTAACAGGCAAAACTTGCGACATGAGTGCTTGTGGGACTGTGTCTGTCTTGGGGCAGGTCTGCTAGGCCCTGCTGCAGCCACAAAGCCTGCCAGCTGTCAAGGAGATAGGTGCAGGGGAGTCTGGGTTCTGGGGCCCTGCACCTCTGGCTGCCGGCAGGCAAAACTTGTGATATGGGTGGGTGACACTGTGTGAGTGTGTTAAGGTGCGCCCTCACTCAACTGACACCAAGGCAGAAAGCAGGGCAGTTCAAACAATGCTGCCTTTTATGCAGTTTTTCCATCCCTCCCCAAAGCACTGGGATTGGAAGGGACCTCAGGGAAGGGGGACAGTCACTGGCCAGCTGCACAGCCAATATGAGAGCACTCCTTCCCCCCTCCTCCCCCTCCCTCTCCTTACTGTAGTTTGTTTCCCTGCAGGCAAGCCCAGCTTGAGCTTCAAAACCCAAAACGTTTCTAAATTTTCAAAACATTTTGACTTGCCTCGTTTCGTTTCAAGGCTGTTTCAAAGCTCTCTGTTTCATTTCAATTTTGTTGTTTCGAGCTTGAAATGAGTTGAAACAGTGTCGAAACGAAACTGCCGGTGAAATTTTGCACAGTCTTACCTTTTTCACTTCAGTCTTCACAGGCGAGGTCACCTTCTGGACTACTGCACTTGGCAGCACAATTTGGGGGAAGGTATTTAGAAAAGCTAGACATGTATAAGTCCATGGGGCCAGATGGGATGCCTTCAAGAGTGCTAAGGGAGTTGGCTGATGTGACTGCAGAGTCACTGGCCATCATCTTTGAAAATACATGATGATCGGAAGATGTCCCAAACGATTGGAAAAAGGCAAATATATAGTGCCCATCTTTAAGAAAGGGAAGGGGAAAGATCCAGGGAACTATGGACCAGGCAGCCTCATCTCAGTCCCTGGAAAATTCATGGAGCAGATCCTCAAAGAATCCATTTCTAAGCACTTGGAAGAGAAGGAAGTGATTAGGAACAGCCACGTGGATTTACTGGGCCAAGTCAAAACTGATCAACCTGACTGCCTTGTATGATGAGGTGACTGGCTGTGTGGACATGGAGAGACCGTGGATGTGGTATACCTTGATTTTAGCAAGGCTTTTGATACATTCTCCCACAACATGCTGATAGGCAAGCTAAGGAAATACAGGTTGGTTGAATGGACTGTAATGGATAGAAAACTACCTTGATCATTGGGGTCAGAGGGTAGTCAGTCAATGGCTTGACATCTAGTTGGCAGCTGGTATCAAATGGGTGCCCCAGGGGTTGGTTGTGGTGCTGGTCATCAATGAAGTGGAATATGGGATGGAGCGCACCCTCAGCACATCTTGTAGCAAAGAAGGCTAATGGCATATCGGGCTATGTTGGTAGGAGGGTTGCCAGCAGATAGAGGGAAGTGATTATTCCTTCTATTTGGCATTGGCGAGGCTATATCTGGAGTACTGTGTTTAGTTTTAGGCCTTTCAATACAGAAAGGATGTATACTAATTTGAGAGAGTTCAGCTGAGGGCAATGAAAATGGTTTGGGGGCTGGGGCACATGACTTCTGAGGAGAAGCTGAGAGAACTGGGCTTATTTAGTCTGAAGAAGAGAAGACTGAGGGCATATTTAATAGCAGCCTTCAGCTACCTGAAAGGGGGTTCGAAAGAGGATGGAGCTAAACTGTTAGTGACAGATGACATAATGAGGAGCAATGGTCTCAAGTTGCAGCAAGGGAAGTTTAGGTTAGATATTGTATTAAAACACTGGAAAGTCCATAGAGGTTGTGGACTCTCTGCCCTTGGTAGTTTTTAAGACGTAGGTAAGCAAAGCCTTGGTTGGGGTGATCTAGTTGGGGCTGGTCCTGCTTTGAGCAGGGGGTTGGACTAGCTGTGACCTCCTGAGGTTCCTTCAACCCTCATTTTCTGTGATTCTGTGATTATATAACAAGCAGGAGACAGAGCGAAGAGCAGCGCAGGGCTGTCAGCCAGGCCAGGCAGCCCTGGAGGCACAGGGGAGAGTGCAGACCCCCAACTTGCATCCTAGCCCAGACACCCCAGACCTGACAAACATAGCTGGGGCAGGACTGTGTGGTGGGGGTCTCTGCTCTCCCACTGCCCTCCTGGTGCTGCCACTGGCTGCCACAGGCAGGACACAGTGCTAGGAAGCGAAAGCTTTGCTGCCTTGGCTGTATGACAGCCCAGGCATGGGGCCAGCTAGGTGCTTGGCTGGAGCACCCTAGCAGAGTTCCCCGCCTCCATGCGAGGTGGGTGGGGAGGGGGAAGGGAGTGGGCAGGCCCACAATGGCCCTTGAGACGCTGGTGGACAACAACCTAAAATGAATCAATAGGGGATCTGGTGCAGAAGTTTGATAGACCATCTAACATAAACTGATTAAGTCAGATACTACATCCATCCAGGTCTATCTTGAACCGGGTTCTGCCATTTTCAAACCAAGCTATGTGCCCCAAACTTCTGTTCTGTTACAGGTGTAGACCAGTTTCCAATCACTTACATTGGTTGATGTGTAATGCCTGTACCTGGCCTGCGAGTTCAGCTGGGCTGTGAATTTATACCACATCAGCTACCCTAAAGCAACTGTCCCTTTCATACCACATTTATACCACATCAGCTACCCTAAAGCAACTGTGCATTTTCTTACCCAGAGGTGGAATAGAGGCAGTTGGACCCTTTAAGGAGCAAGCTGCCTTTCTCTGGGGGTAAAAGCATACACATGGGTACATTAGCTAAGGCACTTTAAGTTCACACTATCCCTGAGGTTGTGCTTGTGTGCCTGTGCCACGGTATTCACCTATGAAACGAATCTGCTTTTGGGGTGGAACATGGGAGTTCTTTAACAAGCTCAAGCAACATCATGCAACAGGTTACAGAAGCAAGTGGGAGAAATACTGCGTCCTTTTGAAGTGAATGTGGGAATTAAGATAAAATGGAATGAAATTTTCATCGCAGACTGTAAACTCCTTGGGTAGGGCCCTTCTTTACATTATACATGTGCCTGGTGCCTAGCACAACGGAGCCCTGATCTGTGCTGGACTTCTCGTTCTAATGTAATAGAGTTAATGAGAATACCGAGCAGACACTGCTGTGTACAGAGAAACACCTTGTTAATGAGCTTGTGGGTAATTTTGTGCACCTGGCAGCCCCAGAGGCCATACTTGTGATCCGTCTGCCTGTCTTATACGTTACAATAAATAAAACAAATGGGTCTTTTTATCTGCTCTTGGGTGCAAAAGTCAAGTCTGGAGTCCTTCCCCTTCCCACAACTAAAGAGCACAGGAAGAATATGAAAAATTAGTAATTCAGAAAATTAAAAAGCAATATACATGTTTCAATTGCAAAGTTTGCAATATTTCTCTAAGTGCTGGGTGCTCACCTAAGCTATCGAAGGAAGTGACTCTATAGAAAACACAAGACCGATGGCTTATTTAAAGCACCCGAAGCAGCTGATTCCAAACAGCAGCAGCAGCAGATGTGACCAGAGGTTGGAAGAAATAAAATTCACTGCCAAGAAGCCTACTCAGAAGGTTTTAAAAAAAATCACCCTGAATTTTGCAGTGGTTTTGCTTTATTCAACCCCCTTTTTCTGGACTCCAGCTTTTGTAGTTTGTTGCAATTATTATTAATATAATCCTTCCTTCAGGACAGCATAGTTTGGAATATTCCAAACTTCATTAAGTTCTCTGCTTGTGTTTTCTTTCTGCTCTTTCTGCATGTGTAAACGTGTCTGTTTTCCTAGATGGCTGAGATCCACATTGCCATGATAGATGTGGTGCCAGGAAGAAGCCAGAACTTGTACGGTTTAGATACCAACCTCCCTCCTCCCCCAAACACACACACCTAAAAAAGCCAACTACTCAGTAGGATTTTTTAACCATTTGCATAAAACCATCTCCTGCTTTGTGAGACTGGGCTGCAGTCTTGCAAATGGGCAGAAGATGGCAAGCTAAGATCAGATTTCTGATTTGCACTGCTGCAATAGGATCACAGAACATGAGGTTGGAAGTGACCTGCTGGGTCAATGAATGAAGTCCCCTTGCTATTACAGGGCACTGCACTGTATGATCTCTGTCCTAAACGTATTGAAGACCGTTTCGAAGCAGGTCTTTGAGGTGGTTCCAAGTCCTCTGCTCCAACTGGAAGGCTGTTCCAGAACCTGATTGCTTTAAGAGTTAGAAGCTTTCCTCTAATTTCTGGGCTAAATTTATTCATGAGCCGTTTATGCCCATTTGTTCTTGTGCTAACATCCTCATTTATCTCCCTTATGCTTATCTCCCCCCATGTATTAGAGAACAATCAGATCCCTGTTTGGCTTTCATTTTGCTAAGCTAAACAAGCCAAGCTCTTATAGTTTCCTCTTGTAGCTTAGATTCACCAGTCCCCTGATCATTACAGTTGTCCTTCTCCGCACCTGCTCCAGTCTGAACTTGCCTTTCATAATGATATTATTTTTTGCATATCTGAACTGGGATTACCTCTCCTGAACCATCACAGTAGCCTTTTTCATGGCTGCATCGCATTGGTAGCTGAGTCACCTTGTGTTTGACTGGAACAGTCTGTTCCTTTCCCCCTGTCTGTTGTTCCCACCTAATGTGCTCTTAGCTGATGGCTGAAGATCTTTGTTATTAGTTCTCAAGTGTGTGATTTTTGCACTTTTCACAACTGAATTCTCTCCCTGTTGCATCACTCCAGTCTTCAAAGTCATCCAGGTCTTCATGGATGCACTGTGATACTTGTCTGTATTGCTGATGCCTCACAATCATTTGGCATCAGCAAATTTCAGAAGCATTTTCCTACTACTTTTGCCAAGGCCATTAGTAAAAATACGAAACAACATGAACTCCAAGCCAGATCTCTGAGGAACTGCACCAGGACCTCTCCCGAGGCTGACACTTCCCCTGTGAACAATATTGGTTACCATCTCCCTTTTAGCCAGTTTCTTTCTTGCCTCATGAATTTGCTGCTTATCCCTGTTCCCTCTGTCTTAAATAATGGTTCGCCATGGACACAGTGCTCAATGATTTAGTGACAGATCTCATCAGTCTAGATTTCACATTTCCTTGGTCTAGCAAATCAGTGATTTCCACCCTCCCAAGACAGATCTCAGTTTAGTTTGGTATGATCAACCTTTGGTAAACCCACATTGTATTTCACCCCTTTTTACCTTTGCCCCCCACATCCTTAATTATGCTTTCCTTAAAGAGTTCTTTGAGAGCCTGTACGCCATTGAGGTCTAGCTTCTAGGTCTGTCGTTGCCCAAATCACAGTCTGCCCCTCTTTAAAAACTAGCACTACATTTGCAACTTTCCAGTAACAGCCAAGGCTTAAGATAATTATTAAAATTCCTTGCTATTCGCCCAAGAGTTTCATGGGTTGGCTCTGCCCCCAAGTTTAATATAATCAGTGGTGGTGCCTGTCTGTTCCCAGTGGCAGGGCTGAGGTGGGCTAGACAGAAAATTTAGGGGGCTGCACTATACATTTTCCATCCTTCCTTCCTTAGACAAAGGCTGGACACAGGCCCCAAGGGCTGGGCCAGAAGCGCCATGCCTCTGCAGGATGTGGCGGGGAGTGGGGCTGGCTCAGCTGTGCAGGGCAGACAGCAGTGGGCCAGAGGGGAGGCATGGGACTTGGACAGGGGTGGCACTGGGAGGGGTGGCTATGTGCGGGGTGGCTATAGGAGGGCTAAGGCACGTTTTGCGGTGGCTATAACCTCCCCCAAGGTTCCCCCTAGCGCTACCCCTGACTATAATCCTCCTTACTGAAAACTAAAGTAAAGTACTCCTTTGGATTCTGGACGACACCTAGATTATCTTTAACCTCTTTCCTATCTTTATGACAGAGCGAGAGCAGCGCCCTTTTCTCTGTGTTTACTGCTTACTTACAAAGCAAAAGAAGTGTCTGCTGTTTGTTAAAGTGTCTTTGGTCACATCTAACACTGCTTGACTTTTGGATGTTCCCATGTTGTCCCTATACTTCTTGACCTCTAAGACATAGCTTTCTTTACTGGACAGTCCTATTTTCCAGTTCTTGAACATGCTCTGCTTATTTTTGGAGGTGGTTATTCCTCCAGCTAGGAAAGGAGCCCTTTCCTACACGCTTTATCTCTCTCTTGGATTCAGAATCCTGATAGCTTTAGTAGCTATGACTTGAAGAAATGTCAGGCCTTCTGCACACTCCAGCCCATTTGCTTCTCAGTCCAGCTCTCTCCAGGAATTTAGGACCATTAGTAACAGTTGCCCTTAGCTCATCAAATCTTGCCCTGAGAATACCTGAGATCTTTAGCTACAAATCTAATTTTCTTTCTACTTCTAAGTAATTCAATTTAAATTGAATCAACTCATGAGCACATATTCCATGTTTCTGGCTATATCTGGACCTTCTATAATGTCTCTCCTACTGATCCCCAAACCCAGTCTAAAATTGCATCAGTCTTGTTTGGGTCAGTGGCAATTTGCTGAAGATGTGTTGGCTATCACATCGAGGAGTATCTAGGCCATCCCATTATCAGTAGCATTTGTTTTCTGCTCTGCAGCTAGGAAGTTAAAATCTCCCCTACTGACACAATTCCTGGTTGCGTTTTTCTCTCTAATAACTTTAGAGATTTCTCAATCCGTGTCCCACTCCGACCTTAGGAGACCACTGAAGCCTTGCAACTCCACCCCAGGAGACTCTCTCTTAGCATTCTTCCCCAAAGGGATTTTGACCCAAACAGGCTCTGTTTTCTCTATCCTACCCCTTTTTATTCCCCCCTATAGTCTGCCACAGGGCTGTCCAACTCATGGCCTATGAGGAGTTCATTTTCTCTGCCATTCTCCACATGGTCTCAGTTGCAGCAGTAGCCAGGGGCTCCAGGCTTCCCCTCTCCCCTCCAGAGCCCAATTTCTGCCTCTGTCCCTGGAAGCAGGGTGGCACAGCATAGCACGTGGGGTGGGGGAGCCTATCGCCTGGGGTGGCTGCCTGGCACGTGCATCAGAGGAGCCCACAGTTGGGGACCTGGGGGTAGAGGCTGGAGCAACCGCACAGCATGGATTACCGGGGGTCGGGGGTGCCATGGCATGTGGCCTAGAAGCTCTGTGGCTCTAACTGATGCAACCCGCATAGCATGAGGCCCCCAGCCCCTTCAAAGTTGTCCAGGCCTGATCTACCACAGTACTGATGTGCAGGGCTTCACCTTCCCCTTTATCTCAGTCTGTCCTGAACACTGCACTCCCTTCAGTACCTATGTTCAGTCATGATTGCTATTCCCTGAGATGGGGGCAATGTGATACAGATACACAAGGGATATGGGCTCACAGATACACAAGGGATATGGGCACAGTCTTTTCTTTTGCTGCTCCTTACACACGGACTAGTCTCTAGACCAGTGCTAGATGATTCTCCCCAGTGGTCCAGGTGCCAGTGGCCCCAGGCATAGCTGCACTTCATCCCTGCTCCCCCTTTGAGCATTACTGCCTGGGAAAGTGGGGAGGAAAACAGAAGCCAGAAGTCCTGCTGCTTCCTAGAGAAACCATGATCAGCACTCACTATTGTGAGCAGGTGAATCTCCTTGCTTGTGGTTGTGCCAGGAGTTCGCTGATAACAACAGCTGGCTCCTAACACTTCTACAGCACTCTTCATCTTTCATCGCAAGGAAGGTCAGATGTGGAAACCGGGGCACATGGAAACAAAATGCCTTGCCGAGGTCATCCAGGAGGAGAGCACCAGATGAACAAGGAGTACTACCAGACACCCTGTCTAATGCCAGTCAGCAGGCCTCCGTAGGTCACCGAAGGACACTGCTTGAGGGGACCCTTTGATCTTGGCATCGCACTTCAGCAGGGACCAAGGATCTTTCTTTTCCCTTTACTTCTTTGGTAGGGTTTGTAGGAATTTGTGTTGTGTTTGTTGTGGGGCAGAGGAGGAATTTTGTGTGTTTTGGGGGAAGGGAGTGGCAGCCACAGCCCTTCTATAGGAGAGGGGGTATGGGCTTGGAAGGGATGTTGGGGTGGCGGTGGGGAAACCCCTTGGGGATGAAGTGGGGTGAAGAGACCAGGGTAGGCAGGGAGTGGGGTGGAGGGGAAGCGCCGTCTCTGGCTGTGAGTGGCTGCAGGGTGGCATGGCTGGAATTTGCAGAAGGGTTTGGGCAGGGAGGCAGTTGTAGTTTTCAGGATTTGGGGGGTTGTTTGGGTCAGTGGGTCAGTTTGATTTATTGTAAGCCCTCCTGAACCCATCAGAGAGGTTGGTGTATACATCTCATAAAGAAATAGATAAGTAGTCCTTGTCTGAAGAATGCCGGGGCCCTACACTTCTGCCCCATCTGGTCCTTGCACAGCAACCAGATCAGAGCGGCTATACCTATGACCCTGTAACTTCCCCAACTGAAAGCAAAATGCAAAGCCACTCCCTTTAGCTACTGTCCATATGCTAAACTCACGGGCCCAAATCACTCCCACAGACCTGCCTTGAGGGTGTCTATCCAGTAGGGCGCGCTCTGCCTTTATTTTTCAGGGTCTCTGTTGGACGGCTCACGCTGAAATTTCTACCTTTCAGATAAGGCTGTCACTGAAAGGCTTTTGATAGTGCTATGATGCCAAGGAAGTAGAGATGCCATGCACACCACCATGGTGTTTTCTTGTGGGGCTGTCTGGGGAATACCATCCCATAATGTGAGTTCACTATTTTGAACCATGGGCTGCTGTGCTGCCATTTAATTACATGTTAAACAGCTTAAAATCTTTTTATAGGATTTACTTTTCATGAACTGTAGAAAGTTCTAGCCTAATGTGCTTAGGATTCAAATGTATGCAGATAATTGATGCTTCCTGTGGCTTCCAGATGGTCTAAAAGGAAGATTTTATATCCTCCTGATTACTACTGCAAGCAAACAGAGAAAGAGATTTAGGAAGGAAATAAAGCACTTCAACATGATACAAGTGTCTGCCTTCAAGGTGTAGGAATATACTGGGAAATCATACGGCCACTGGATCTAGACAGAGAGGAATGTCCTGGGTCATTTGCTCCGTCTTGTCATCAATGCATCAATGTAACTCCATCATTTTGGGCTACTTCCTTTCACCTGGACCAGTGTAGTGTGTGACCTAGTCAAAAGTGGCTTGTCACATATGATTTTTTCACAACGAAAGAGAAAAACCGACATCACAATGGTGCTAAATTGCTGCCTGTGTTGGGATTTCTACTCCCACTGGTCTTTCCCTGTTACAGGCCACACATCACTTAAACCAGTTCTGGGCTAATGGCTTTGAGTTGTGATCCTGAAGAAAAAGCCTTTCCTTAACTCTGCCTCAAGGAGCTATTGGCAGTGCCTATTGCAACACCCACCGGGAGGGCTCCCAGCAAGCAGTCACTTCCTACCCCTTCCCTCCGGACTTCTTTCATTTCCAGACCCCGAACCTAAAAACCAAAACAAACCCCTTCTGCAGCTGCTGAATGCTGCCTACTCTGAGCTCCTCCAGCCTCAGCCAGCTGCACGATGAAGACTGCATCTTTTCCCTACAGGAGCCTACTCCAGGCTTAGTACTCCAACAGATGCTAGTGATACTTCCTAGTTCTTTTGCAACTTCATCCCAGGATCTCAGAGCACTTTGTGGACATTAAGGAAGTCTCCCATTTAAGAGAATAGTGGAAGTAAAATCTCAGCGACAAATCCTTTTTTGGACTCAGGCTCATCATTGCAGAATACATTACAGGCCCCATAAGGTTGTATGATTCCACCCTATGGTCTAATATATATCTCAAACTATGGGGCAGTTTCCACTGTTGGTTATACTGGTGATAATCCACTGAAGTCAGTGAGAAAGGCAGGCCCATATCCTATTTCACCTCTAAGGCACCACAATCTAAGTCTAAGGTCCAAAATCTAAGTCTAAGACTAAACATATCTCACTTTGCTTGGGCCCCTGAAAAATCTTAGTACAAAAGGCAAGTGGCTCCTCCCCTTGCTCATTCCTTTCTGTAACATAGTCTTAAGGCTAAGATGGGGCATGTTACAAAAATAAGTATGATAGCAGCTTTTCTGGGACTCAGGCAGCATGGAGTAGGACCACCAGTTCGGGGGTGAGGGGTGCCTCAGAGTTGAAATAGGATTTGCCTCAAGGACTTGAGGCTAAAGTCTTTTTGGCCCATAGCATTTCTCCTTTGGCCAAGCCATTCTTTTTATACGGTTTTATAAATCAGGCTCAGGAGGAGCACTTACATTTGCATTTTTTCCCTGGAGACAAAAACCAGGGTGGGAGGAATTAGCATCTCTCAAAAGCAGAGGCGCTTTTGCCATGTAATCCACCTGGGTGCCAAGCATCTCCTGATGTCTCAATTAGTTCCATTAATAGGGGTGACTGGAAGTGGTGTTAGAAGGTGAGTCAGGCCAGAGAGGAGGATTCCCATCTGTTCCCACTTGTTATGAAACCAGCCTTTCTATGTGCATCAGTTAATTTGAGTCTCTCTCATTTTTCACTAGAGACCTGTCTGAGGTCAGGAGCAAGGCCCCTGCCTTGTAATGTTTAAGCAAGTGTGCTGCTTACTTCTCCGGCTCCCGTGCGACTGAGCAGGAGCCATAGCACAGGGCTTCATTAAGATACTTCTTAATTAAAGAGGCTTGTAGGAGGAGGGGGACTGCTTTGCCAGAGCCTTTGGCCTCAGTCTAGCTCCCGATTTCTATTTGGCCTGTATTGCTGCTCACCCTCAATTTTCTCCAGCCCTCTCATTTTGTGAGAAAGCAGGAGGCAGGGTCAGTAAATGCCTGTGCGGTTTTGCTGCCTCCTGAGAAAGCTGGGAAGCCCCAGCTCCAGGCTCTCACTGATTGTTTGAAGCACCAGGAGGACGGACAACCTCCACATCCCTCACATTGTGCCAGAGACACAGCAAGGAATTGGCCTGGCTGGCTTGGAAAAGGGGTGCACCATCCTCCAGTTTAGCATACCGGGAGGGATGCGTGCTCTGGCAGGAAATTTTCTCTGGACATGTGTATTTCATCAGCATTGAGCACAGCTTTCCCCTTGTATTACCACAGACACAAATGGGCTTATTCAGCTGTCACTTGCACCAATGTCAGTCTGGAGCAAAGCCATCAACCTCAAAGGCACTGCACCGGATCTACACCAACGGATGCAACTGAGACTGGGATGCAAATAAACTCAAGGGTTGCCCGTATTTGTGCAGGTTTGCAAACCACAGCTCAGGTGCTGGGCTGGGCCTGCCAGCCCTTCCAGCTCTAATGTCACAAAGGGAGTGAAAAACAGCTAGGTCTGCCCTATTGACCATGTCCCTGAGCATGGGGTACTCCACAATGATCTCGGGTAATCAGCTTTTGTGCCTTTTGCTGCAGGCCCCCAAATATATCATGTTCAGAGGCAAGGAGGAGCTATGGCTAGAGCATATTGTGGTCTTATACTCTGAGTCTGTCGAGTGGCTTAGCCAGTTTCTCTCACCTCAAACAGAGCTGAAGTTGGTCTATGTCACAGAGCTGCTAAAGAATGGGCAACAGGGTCAGAAGGTCTTTGGCATCTCTTTAGCGAGCCCATCAAGCCAAACCCAAAAAAGAGGTGGAAGACATGACAGTCTGCCCACTGCTTATGGGCTGGTCAGGAAGACAGGGACTGTTTGGCCGGTTTAGTGTATACTAAATTGGCCAGCTTTGTGCAAGGTGATCAAACCATAATGCAACAGCCCCACTACAAGCTTGTTTTCAAGAAGACATGTTAAGGGCCAACTGTCTTCCCAAATATATGCTGATAAGACTCTGATGCTTTGTCACAGAAACTTAGAAGAAAGATGGTGCGAGGTTTGGATGTTAAGCTAGAACTCAACAAGACCCATGTTCAAGTCTCTCTTCTGTCACAGACTACCTTTGTGGCACTTATTCACACTTCATAGGTACTACAAGAGGTAAAGCACTGCTCGACCTGGTACTGGCTACTGGGGTTGACCAATCGGCCACCTAGTGATCGATGGGAGCTGATCACCTTCACCATCTGCCGTAAAGCTGGCAAGCCAGTCAGCAACACTGAAGTCCTTGACTTCACGAAAGCTGACTTTGACAAGCTCAGGAAGCTTGTCAGTGAGGCCCTAAGGGACCAAGACCTCAGGGGGAGGGGAGTTCAGGAAGAGTGGCTGCTCCTCAAGGGAACGATCCTCGATGCACACGCAAAATCTATCCCATCTGAGAGGAAAGGCAGCAAGAGGGCACAGCAGCCCCCCTGGCTCTCCAGGATCTAGCAGACCTCCTGAGGCTAAAAAAGAAAGGCCTACAAAGGATGGAGGATGGGATTCACCTCCATGAGGATTGTTTTGCACTGCTCCAGTCCTGCAGGGAGCAAACCAGGAAAGCCAAGGCTGCAACTGAACTCCAACTAGCTTCAAGTATCAAGGACAATAAAAAGTCCTTTTTCAGATATGTGGGGAGCCGGAGGAAAAGCAAGGGCAAGACTGGACCCCTACTGAACCAGATGGGGCAACTGAAACCCAGGAAAAAGCCAACCTATTAAATGGGTACTTTGCATCGATCTTTCATCAGTCCCATGGGATGCCTATGCCCACTATAAGAGAGGGAGGTCCAGGTGAGGGAGATCCCCTGCCCTCCAGTAATGCTGACCTCGTGAAGGAACACCTTGAGAAGCTGGATACCTTCAAGTCAGCCTGCCCTGACAACCTACACCCCAGGGAGCTGGTGAGCATCATAGCCCAGCCGCTGGCACGAATCTTCGAGAACTCCTGGTGCTCTGGTGTAGTGCCCAAAGACTGGAAGAAGGCCAACGTGGTGCCGATCTTCAAGAAAGGGAGGAAAGTGGATCTGGCAAACTATAGGCCCATCAGCCTGACCTCTATCCTGGGGAAGTTCATAGTAAAGTTTATTAAAGGATCCTTAATGGACTGGCCGACGCCAACATCCTAAGGGATAGCCAGCACGGGTATGTTGCGGGCGGGTCTTGCTTGACCAATCTCATTTCCTTTTATGACCAGGTGACCTATCACCTGGAAAAGGGAGAAGAGATTGATGTCATATATCTTGACTTCAAAAAGCCTTCGATCTGGTATCCCATGATCACCTCTTGGTGAAACTGGCCAATTGCAGCCTTAGGTCCACCACGATCCGCTGGCTGGGAAATTGGCTCCGTGGTCAGACCCAGAGGGTAGTAATTGATGCAAGGCAATTGTCATGGTGCCCTGTGACCAGTGGAGTGCCCCAAGCCTCTGTCCTTGGATCCATATTGTTTAACTTCTTCATCCACACCTGAAGGCAGAAGGGCGATCTAGGCCGACCTGGACAGGCTCAGCAAATGGGCAGACGAGAACCTGATGATGTTTAACACTGAAAAATGCAAGGTTCTCCACCTTGGGAGGAAAAACCTGCAGCATCCTTATAGGCTCGGCAGTGCTATGCTTGCTAGCAC
>NW_017728947.1:103843108-103858966 GCF_001723895.1 Crocodylus porosus
TCTGCCATTGGAGGTGGTTCAAGCACCTACACTGAACACCTTCAAGAGCAAATTGGATGCTTATCTTGCTGGGATCCTATGACCCCAGCTGACCCCCTTTGGGCCGGGGGCTGGACTCGATGATCTTCCAAGGTGCCTTCCAGCCCTGATGTCTATGAAATCTATGTAATCTATGAATTCATCTCCACTCCCTGTTTATGAAATGGGGATAACAGGATTTCTTCCCAACCCTTTGAGCTGCTTCACGAAGAGAAATATGTTAAAGATTGTGGCCTCATTCACTACAGTAACAGGAGCCACATTGATTCAACAGGCAGAGGTTTGGCAGAGAGCCTTTTTGATATGTTCAAGAGTGATGAAATATTCCTGGGAGTAGCCTATTTTCCTGTAATTTGAAACACAAAATGGCATCAATCCCTGATTCCCTCATTATAAAAATCCCTTCATCAGAGTATTGTGGAGTTCACCAGTAGCCTTTACTGTTGTGCAGTGGTGCTCAACCCTTTGGCCAGAAGAGTGGCATGGGGTCATTCTGTGGGCTGGATCAGGCCCTGCACACCAGCCATGGTCCCTGCTGCACCCTGGCCCCAGATGCCTGGATCAGGCCCCATGCTGCCTCTGCTCGGCCCTGTGTGCCCAATCTAGGGTGCAAGACTACGCTATCCTTACTGCAGGGCTTCTCACAGGCCCTGAAGTATGGCAGTAGGACAGAGGCATTTAATATTGCCATTGCTCCCCCCATCACCGAATTTGCAGACCTGTGAGGACCCTGCAGGCTGGATGACACAGCGCCATTGGCCAGATGTGGCCTGTGGGCTGGGACTTGAGCCACCCTGTGGTATATTGTTAAAGATGAGCTGTGCCAACTAATATCGAACCCTACTTTTTGTTAAGTTTTTAAAAACCAAAAAACTGTATTTTTTCTGGACCCTAGACTCCAGCCCAACCGGCGATTTTAGGCACCATTGGTTCAGCTTCTGTGTACAGTCTGATGTCTGTAAGTAGGTGCCAACTGAAATTTGCATACTCGCATAACTCAATCATTAGCAGACCAAGCCTCCACCTTCAATGCTGTACTCCTGCTAGCAGTGTACTAAGGACATATATTACTGGATTTCTGGCCTGTTTATTCTTGCTGCCCAAACCTAGCCACATGGAGATATGCAGGCAGCCTTACCTGTGCTTGACTTATGCTGCTTAAATTATTAGTAAAATTTGAACAAGGGGCTGGCACATTTTGGAAGGCACAAAATCTCAGTGAACTTGACAGGGGATGGAGCAAAGGACTGATTTGGGAAGAATCCCATTTCCTTCTGCTGCCTGGAAGGGATTCTTTTGGTCTCATTACTTGAGAAACTCATGTAATCAAGAGAAGCATCAGCAGTGGCATATGTTTTTTTACAAAGCATATGCTAATTAGAATCTTTTAAATCATCAGGATGACTGTTTTAATGAGCTGGCCTCACACTGACTTTCTGACTGTGTGAGGACAGCACGACTTAGAGAAGTCCATGAAATTACTAGCCTGCATATTACAGATTGAAACCTGATGATAGTTATTTTTCTCTACTTCCCACTGTAAGAGAGTTATGGCTGTGGCTGCACCGTTTTCACCTAATAACAGTTATTAGTAGTTTAGGTGTCCTTAATTAAAGCTGGATCCTGGGGGTTTTATATAGGTTGCATAGCACCAATGCTAATGGGATACTTATAAAGTAAAATATGACCCAGCATGAGTCTGGCCTTTAAATGATAAGTTACTGGGGTCTAGAGAGCTTCATGTGATTTGCCTGTGAAGTGCCTTGGTGTTGTATAAACAATAATAAATATAATTTTTCCTTCTGCTCTTTAATTTTTGCTCTCCTTTCTGACTTGAGTCATGCTTAGGTAAAACAGCCTTTCTTTCTCCCTTTGCTCACTCTCCAAGAGCCAAGCAGACAACATTATGCACCTGATTTAGCTAATTAACTAAAGAGAAACCATGTTGTGCATGTAGTGTTTGCTTCCCACTGGCTTCTGACATGCTGGGCCCATCAAAAGAGAACAGCAAACATGCAGAAAGCACTGAAAGGAGCCCTTTTGATTGTGTGGACTTTGTAGTAAGTGGCACTTTACATTCAGTAGATCAAGGACTGGAAATAACACTGGCAGCAATTATGAATGTGCGGTATGTCACCTTGATGCAGGGGTATAGAATTTACCAGGAGGACAAATTTACATAACTAATCACTGACAAACAAGACAAAGTGATTGCTATTAGCGAGTTAACTTTTCCTACAGTTACCACCCTGTGATATCCAAGATAAAGTGTTTTCCCCTTCTTTTAGATATAAGCAATGCCACTGTTTCTCAGAGGCAATTGTATGGTAACCAAAAAAAATGCTAACTTTTTTCCTGACAGCGTATGTCTTGTTAATGCACTTTGAATCACTGGCTGTCAATCCTGGAAACCTTCCCTGATGAAGAGCAGAGAAAGCAAGGTTGTTGCCTCTGCCAATGTGCGGGCAGATATTAAGCACGAAAACCAGTAGCAAAGACAAAAGTGTGCCGATGACCCTGAGGGCCCTCAAGAGGCAAAAGCCAGGCCCCTCAAAGCAAATGCCTTTTCATTTGCCTTCAGGTGTTTTGAGCATTTCAGGGTATCATTTTCAAGTTACAAGCCTACTTTTTAAAATAAATGATGCCTGAACTGTTCAGATATATATATATATATTTGTAATTCCTGCTCCTAGGGCTCTAGTCTCCTGAGACTTGCACTACATTCATGGGCGAGCTGCTGAACCGAGTGTAAACCCGAAGACCCTCTGCTCTTAAGGTACAGAGCAGAGGACAGAAAAGATCCATGGGTGGAAAATTGAGACGTCTGACAGGAAGCAAGGATATACGTGATTCCTTGGCTAGACAAGGGGGTGTTGAGTCCGCGCTGTTCTCTTTAGCTTACTCCTCCTACTAGGTAGGAATAACTTGTTTCTTCAGGTTCACCTTCACTTCCTGTGCTGCTCTCACTCTACTTTGTACTTCTTTGCCTAGTCTTGGCACCTACCCTGAGCAGGATAAAGTCCTATAGCTAACATTTTGCTCTCACAAGGAAGCCCCATTGGGTACTAGAACCAAATTCTGTGGTCTCTTTTGCTTATAACAGGGTTTCCTTCAGAAGCATGTCCCTTACAATTACTGGAAAAGTTACCCTCTTGGACACCAAGCGTGTTTGACTCTGTGGATAGTTAGTAGGCCATTTCGGGGCAAAATGGAGTCCTGATTCAGCAGCAGTCTTCAGCACAAGAAGCAGGCCAGCCCCTCTGCAGCGAGACGGCTGGAAACACTTGGCTGTGCTGCAAGACCGGAGCAGACCGGAGCTGCATGATCTAATGAGTCTCTGATCACTAACACGGGGGGCCAAGAAGTTTGCTTACTTCAGACTCTGCCGTATGTGAGCATGACCCTGAGAAGAAAAGGGAGCAGGGAGACTGTTTGTTGCTTGCTTCTGTTGCAGCCAGGGGCACCAAGCCAGGGGGCCATTCTTTGGAAATGAATAGGGTTACACCAGAGACCTGACTTGCATCATCAGTTTTTGGTCCTAACAGGAATAACCCTCCAGGCCCTCAGTGCTGGTTAACTCCAAGGGGCAAAGAGCACAATTAGCACAGGCTATACTGACAAACTACCTACCTACATGAATGAAAGCCAGGAATAACAGGAGGGCATGGAGGGAAAGTTTTTAAACCTACATTTAACACGGAAAATAAGCAAGGAAGATAGCTGGGCCCTTCCACGACCACTTTTCCCAAGGTTCAGTGCCTAAACAGAAAGCCTGCCAGGCTCCAGGAAGCACGGTTCTCCAGGAGGTCACTGCGCCAGGCTGGTCATTGTTCCACAGCAGAAATACAGAGAGTCTCTTTTGCAAAAAGTTGTGTTCCCCCACGCTGCACAGACACACAAATACACACCCTCTTTTCAGTGTAGAAAATGGCTGGAGTTCTTTTGCTAACTTTTTAAAAGAAAACAGAAATACCCCAAGGGTAAAAAGCTTCAGCCTGAAACGTGACCATCCTAGGAAGCGTGCCGAAAACATAAGCTTCAAGACACTTAAAACCTATGTCTCTTGCCTGAATTTCAGCTACAAGTGAATAAACGCATACCTTTTTGTGATGTAGTGTCTCTCCCAGATGTCCACAAGGGCATGCTCTGTTGCATGCTACCTTAGGATCATCTTTGTCTTGTGTTATATCTATTTCTGCTGTTGGGTCATCTTTCTCAAGCAGGATCTGTAGAGCAAAATCCCTGCTGTCCACAGGATCTCTAGGACCTGCAGAGGTGAAAAACCACACTCCATATAGCTGGATGAATTATAGCAGCCTACAACACTAAAAGACATGCCCACCTCCATATTTACTGCAGAGAGGAGAAAAGTATTTAACCAAAATGAATGACTCGGGCTGTGGCAGTACATGTTATCTCTGAGTCCTATTATATCCTTTAAAAATAGTCTTTATTAATTAATGCAACCCAGCAAACAAGTTCAACATCTAAAGATACACCCAATCCCCCAACACTTACACAAAGACAGAGGTTCATCCCCTATCAACAGTGCTACTATAACCCAGATCAGTGTCCACAAAAGTCCCATGCTCCCTACCTCTCCCTCGCTCAGCCTCCAACACCAAACGCATATCTCCACTGATGTTAAGCGCCCATGTTTTCTCATCTCCACACAATAATTCATCCCCTCCTTTTCCCTACTATTCTGCACAATCCAGTTCTCATTATGTTCTACTCATCTTTTAACTTTTATTCTGAATTTATTCTTAAGTGTTAGCTCATAGACCTTACATTTCAATATTCAAAAAGGGTTTTCAAATTTGTTGGTTTGGAGGAAGGCGAAGATTCTTTTTTTTTAGTAATTTCCAAAAATGTCCATCAGATTTCCAAGTAAGCATCTTGTTGCCCCCTCCCCTGCAGAACACTGACTTAATAGGACAATGTTTCCATTACAAAAACTTCCCAAACTTGTTGAAATCAGTCAGTGATTGTAGGGGTATCACTTATTTTCCAGGTTTTTGCGATTGTAATTCTTGCAACCACTAGAAGATGAGTGATCAGTTGCCTATGGACGTGTCTATGCATCACCCTATGGTGACGTAGTGACGCATTACATCACCATATGGCGCACTATGGTGACATAGCAATCACATGACTCTACACGTGATCACCAGCTATGTTGCTGTAATGGTGTGCTTCCCAGTTACAGTGTGCCACTACAGCAACATAGCAGAGAAATCTAACGGCACAGTAACCGCCCTATTGCACTGTGCTTTAGTGCTTCCAAAAGGAAGTACTAAAGCATGACACTATAGCAACATTGCCATATGGTGATGTGTAGATGTGCCCTATGACACCTATATGTTGCAGAGTTCTCAGGAAGGTTCAACAGGAACATTAAGGGGTTATCTTTTATTCCCCTCACCATGTCTCCAACCTTCTTTCAAATCTATTTTATTTAATGTATAAAAATGCTGGATGCTGTATTGGCACAAGCAGGGATGTGCCCAAAGACAACTTAATGTGTGGCATGACAGACAACTGCCCTAGCTAGAAAAGGCGTGGGATTGCTGCTTGGGCCTGAGTCAGCCCAGGCCCAGAAGGGTAGAAAAGGAGACTTCTCAAGCGACCAGGGAGCCTGTGACCAGGGACTGCTAACAGGGGAGAAGTTCACAAGTTAGTTCATGGGTAGGGGTACACACCATGTAGGAGTATACTGGAGCTTCTGACAGGGACTTCAGGGAAGTGAATGAGGAGGGGGACTACTATGAGGGTGGGTCGGCAGTGCCCCTTGGATGGGTCGGCAGGGCCCTGGCCCCCTGCCTGCGGGGGTTGCCTGGTGGGACCCATGAGGCCTGGGGGTAGCGTGTGGGCCAGGGGTTCCCTTGTCTGTCCCACGTGCCTGGATTGAGGCCCTGGAGGGGCAGGTGAGGGAACTCCAGGCAGAGGTGAGCAGGCTGTGGGGGATCAGGGCTGCAGAGGATAAGCTTGACGGATACTTTCATTCTTTGCAGGACCTGACACCTAGCACAGGACCGTCACCTGCAGAGCTAGAGAGTGTGCGGCCGTGAGTGCTTCTCCAACACAAGTGGGGAACAGACACAAAGCCCTGGCAGCACTGGAAGATGATGCAGCAGAGGAAGCTGCAGGGAAAGACACATCCACAATGAACACCAGGGAGGCTGAGCGACAACTGAGCAGCTGGAGGAAGAGACGCTGGGTCATCGTGGTGGGTGACTCCCTCCTGAGAGGCATAGAGGGGCCTCTCTGTTACCGGATCCCACAGCATGGGAGGTTTGCTGCCTACCTGGAGCCAGGATCTGGGACATCACTGTGAGGATTCCCAGCCTCATCCGGCCCTCTGATTACTATCCCATGGCCCTCGTCCGTGTGGGCACGAATGATGCAGCCAGGAGTAATGCAGACTGTGTCTTGAGTGACTACAGGGCTCTAGGGGCCAGGCTTAGGAAGTCGGTGGCACAGGCGGTCTTCTCATCCATCCTTCTGGTTAGCGGTCGCTGTCAGCATCAGGACGCCTGCCTCAGGGAAGTTAACCTGTGGCTCCGGAGCTGGTGCCATCATGCGGGTTTTGGCTTCTACAACCACAATCTGCACTTCCATGACAGTCATCCTGGGATGAGATGCTCTTTATCTCTCTTCTAAAGGTAAGAGTCTGTTCTCTTACAGGTTGGCTGATCTCCTCCGAAAGGCTTTAAACTAGCCACTGGCACAGCTGTTCGAGCACTCATGGTGCTCTGGTTGGGTCCCAGAGGACTGGAAAAGGGCCAATGTAATCCCTGTTTTCAAGAAGAGGAGGAGGGGGGAACCAGGAAACTATAGGCCAGTTAGCCTCACCTCTATCCTTGGGAAAACTCTGGAAAAAATCATTAAGGATCACATTTGTGGAAGCCCAACAGATGAAATAATGCTGAAAGGAAATCAGCACAGATTCACTGCAGGTAGATCCTGCCTGACTAACTTTGTTTCTTTTTATGACCAGGTCACAAAATGCTTAGATGCAGGAGTTGAGGTAGGTGTCATCTACCTTGACTTTAAGAAGGTCTTCAATATGATATCTCATTCTTTTCTCATAAATAAACTGACAGGATGTGATGTAGATAATTACATGGTCAGGTGGGTGGCAAATTTGTCTCAGGGGTTGCACTCAGAGAGTGGTGTGGACAGGTCGATATCGACCTGGAAAGATGTGGGCAGTGGAGTCCCACAAGGCTCAGTCCTTGGACTGGTGCTCTTCAGTGTCTTCATCGGTGACTTGGACAAGGGCGTAGAGAGCACCCTGTCCAAATTCACAGATGATATGAAATTATGGGGCAAAGTTAACATAACAGAGGGTAGGGAACAAAACAGGCAGATCTGGACAGGTTGGAAAAATGGACAGGATGAAATAGGTTGCAGTTCAACAAAAAGAAGTGCAAAGTGTTGCACCTGGGCAAAAAGAACTCAACACCCTGACAGGCTGGGGGATGACCTTCTCAGCAGCACAGCAACGGGATCTTGGAGTCATAGTTACTTCCAAGATGAACATGAGTTGTCAATGTGACTAAGTGATCAACGAGGCTAAATGCACTTTATCATGCATTAGCAGATGCATGACAAACAGGTCCAGGGAGGTGATGCTTCCCCTCTAAGTGGCACTGGTCAGGCTGCCATTGGAGTACTGTGTCCAGTTTTGGGCGCCGCACTTCAAGAGGGATGCGGAGAATGGGTTCAGAGGGCGGCCACTCGTATGGTTAGAGGCCTGCAGTCAGGGCCCTAGGAGGAGAGACTGAGGGACCTAGATCTCTTCAACCTTTGCAAGAGAAGGCTGAGAGGCAATCTTGTGGCTGCCTACCAGTTCATCAGGGGAGGGCAGCAGGGAATAGGAGATGCTCTGTTTACTAGGGCACCCCCTAGAGTAAGTAGGAACAATGGCCACAAAGTGATGGAGAGCAGATTTAGGTTGGACATTAGAAAGAACTTCTTCACAGTAAGGGCTGCCAGAATCTGGAATGGGCTTCCAAGGGAGGTGGTGCTGTCTCCTACCTTGGGGCCTTCAAGAAGAGACTTGACAAGCACCTAGCTGGGGTAATTTCCTGCCCAGGGCAGGGGGTCAGACTCAATGACCTGCTGAGGTCCCTTCCAACCCTAACATCTATGAATCTATAAAATGTGAATATCCATACATTAAAGCTTGTTAACTCATCCTAAGTGCCCTCTGAGCTTCTTATGGTTATGCTACTTTAGGCGAGGGTTAACTCTTGTGCCATGCTACCTAACTCATGTTAGGGTAACTTTAATCTGCTCCATGAAGATAAAACAAGTAATTTGCAACTCTCCTAGCTGCCCTCCCCCTTCCCTCCCCTCAGCCAGGATAGGGATACACATGCTCTAGGAGGTAGGGGGAGGCACTTTAATCAGAGCAGCTCTCATGAGGTCCCTTCCAGCCCTAATGTCTATGAAATCTATGAAAGTGCTTGGAATGTCACATGTGTCAGTGTCCCCATGCTGAAAAATGGCAGTGGGTGCACTTTAACTAAAGCTTGTCAAATAAGCTTTATTTAAAACACCTCTGCCACCATTTTTCAGCATGGGGACCCTGATACATGTGACACTGGAGTCTGCTGGACAGCAGTTAATTACTATATTCCAGCAGACTTGATTAATCAAGTGCTGTAATTACGGCACATTCGAGCAGCCTCACTGCATGTGTATAGGCACCCCAGGTGTCCTGGCTCCTACCCATGCCCCTGCTCACCAGCCCTCCAGTGGCAAATCAGAGCCACTAGAAGTCCAAAAAGGCCTTAAACCTCAACATGTGATTGCTCACAGCTTGTTTTAACTTTAACTGTAGTTAGCATTCCACAGATTTCATCCGGTTTAAAGTGTACATTCGTCTGAATGACTGAGAAGGCTCAGGAGATCTGTGGCCCTAGCTTCAGGGTGTGTATGTCGGGGGATGGAGGGGTGGCAGCTCCACATGTCCCATAGCCCTTAATTACTGTAGGCCTATGGGCCTCATTACCCCATGTTCTATGGGGTCTCACAGCTAGAAACAGCATTTTGACTGTACCCAGCATGAGGATTGTAACTGGAAGCAAATGAGACCCAGTGGTTGCGTCCATCTGAAATAGACTGGTAACTGCAGAGTGAGGTACTGGGCTAATTTTTAAGAGAAACACCTTGGCTCAGCAAAAGAGAAGCCCAGCAAGATGAGTTTTAGTGGGATTAGACCCCAGAGAATGAGAATGAGTTTTGCTTAGTAATATCTAGGAGGTAAGGTTCAGGCCCCTATACTGAAAGTAATTATCTAGTAACTGCAGTGTATTTGACAGTTTTCTGGATGTTGATGTTCAGATCTCAACCAGAAGCAAAGGTTGGGAGCAAGAGCTAGCAAAAATCACTTTTGTTATGAACAGGCTTGTTCTCACTGGACCCTGTATACTAGAAGGGCTGAACAGCTCGCTTTTTAGACCTGGAACATTATGAAGGTAGAAACCTAGTTTAGGAGTTAGCTTTTGGCATGCCTGGCAAACTGAAGCTGTGGGAAGAGGCTGCTGCTATTTATCAGGATGTAGGTTTACTAAGAGACAGATTGGCCTTCTAATAGGTATACAGGAACATAAGCCAGGGAGCGGCCTTGAGGGCCACACAGTCCAGTCCCATTCACTCACAGGCAAGCATTTACCCCAAATCACCACTTGTTTTAACAAGCAACTGTAGGGAAGGTGCTGGCGTCACTCTATGTGGCACCAGTTAGACTTAATCTAGGGTGTTCTGTGTAGCTCTGGGCTCCACATTTAAGAACGATGTGGAGAAGCTCCATTGGTGAGAGCAAAAAATGATGTACATATAGAGAGAGAATGTGACCAGCATCCATGTTTCTTCATAAATTGGGCATATCTATCCATTCCATTTGGACAATATACTCCAAAAAAACAGTCCTAACATGGCCACCAATAGTCTGGGCCCTACATACCGAAGAGACTGCTTTATCCAATATGCTCCAACATAACCTCTAATGTCAGCTAAGAGCAAGCTCCTGCACATACCATCAATATACCAAGTTTGCTTTGCAAAAACATGTGGGAGGTTGCTCTCAGCTCTGGATTCCCCCCTCTTGAGACCTGCCAGAGCCAAGCCTGGGCATCTTCTGGATGCGCTGTAAGATCTTCTTATTTGGGCAGCTGTTTAGCATGCAAGGCTAACTGGGGGATTGTTTAGGGAGTTTTGCTGTATACATTTTAATATTTTACCAGCTTTTGTAAGTTAGTTTGTCTCTTAATGTTAGCCATTCTGAGCCTTTGTTGGGAAGCGTGGTATATAAACCTCAGAAGCATATAAATAAATAAAATAGGCTTCGCCCAGCTGAGCTATTTCTCATCGCAGGAGAAAGAAACAACAACACTGGTAACAGATGAAGGTCAGTGTGACATCCATCTTGCCTACACACTTGTGTTTAGCTTCATGATCTTCTGTGAGTTTCTCATGCACAGAATGACTAAAATTCAACACATTAGAATCATGCTTCACATCATACTTTTTAGCAGGTTGTTTACCCAATACTTTATATTCAAACTATTTCAATATTGACAGATTGGCTACAACCCAAATTTGATACACCACTATTAGCACATTTTTGCTGTTTCTGTGCTTACAAAAGAACCAGAATGTTCCCTGGCAGTCAAGTTTAATAAGTATGCAAATCATGATCTGTGCTTATAGTCAAGCTCTTTTTTGTGTGTGATTCAGTATGCCAACTTGGCTCTCCGTTTCTGATAGGAGATAAACAGAGCCACAGGAATTAGGATGAGACAGAATTTCTTTTGCAAACGGTTGGGTTTTCAAAACTTATGCAGAATTCAGTCTAATCCCCATTACTCTGCACTGTAGATTTGCTAGGAGAAACATTACCCCTTCCATTGCTAATCCACAGGTCAGCATGCCGGAAGATGTGAACCAAACGTCTTTCTAATCCGAGGGTCACACTTAACTCTTAAGCTTAAATCCTCAAATAGCTAAGGGGCTGCTTTCTATCATAATGAAAGAGCTGGAGAAAATACCCTCTACTGTTTAATGGTTCTGTACTAGCCATGAGTATGTGAAACAGAACTGAAGTTATTTAGTGTGCACAGTTCAAGCAGCAGTACATCCCTGCGTAGGATACAGTTCTTCACCCTGCTATTCACTCAGAGGTGTCTAAATTTATATAGTGTGTATCCCACTGCACTGGTGACATAGAAAGAATAGGCCCATGAGTAAAGCACTTGGAAGACCTAAGTTTGGGGTTTGGCCCTGCCCCAGAAGTACTGTTCAACTGTGGAATAAGACTGCATATCTTCAAGCACAATTTCATCTCTCCGTACCTCAGTCTATAAGAAAATCTATAAAAAATGGGGCTAAGACTTCCTTCCCTCACTATCTCGTTGTGAGGATATATGTTTAGTGCTTGAGGGGCACTCAGATACTACAGTAATGAAGGCCAGAGAAGTACATAAACAGACAAGATTATACTGAATGATAGTAGGAAAAATCAAAGGAAAACTTCATATTATAGGCATTTCTTCCCTTTGGTCTGAGCCAGTCCATCACATCTTACTTTCTCTTTGTTACTGGCATCCGACTCCACTCTAGTTACAGGAATAGTTGCTGTTTAAGTCGCATGGCACACATCTTTTATCTCAACTCAGACTCCTCCTTCCTTTGAGTCAGCAAAAAAGAGTTGGTGTCTTTTTCTGTGTGAATGTTAAAGGAGTTTTCTTGTTCTCTCCTGCTTTGAGTATCAGTGCATTTGATCCTGAGGTAGGTTGTAACAGTGGGTGATTTAGGAGATGATTTTTTTTTTTTTTTTTGCTGTGTTACAGATGATTTCTTTCAAATTTTTATTTTTATCTCCCCACTTGGAGAACTTTCATGTGCAATTTGCTCTCCATGGCCTATTTTTGTCTAGGGAAATTAAAATGAATGCACTTTTTCTTGCCCTCCACTGAGCTGACACACATGTTACTGACACCTTCAGAACTTCTTTAAACTGAGAGACCAGAATCCTACAATAGCTTTGGATGAAACGTTCCGTCTCCAAATGACAATTATTATTATGAAACTCCAGAAAATGGATTAAAAAGAGACTACAGTGCAGACATGCCTGATGACTACTGAACTAATGGGTATTACAAGTCAGATTGATGAAAAAGACCCTCTTTACACCTGGTTGTTTCTCCCAGGTATCCTGAGCCTTACTCAGAAGAACCTCTCTTTTCCCACCCACCTAGTTATGTTCCCTCTCCAGGGTATAAGCAGTAGCTCAAATTAAACAAAAATAGTCACATTAACCCAGGGACATCACAGCCAGCTCCTTGTGAGCATACAGGGTCTCCTCCAGGCACACTTACTAGGCCTATGTGAAGCTTTGGGTGCTGATTGAGTTCGGAGGCGATTCAGTCTGATTCAGTGGCTGAATCTACAAATCTGAATTGAATCAGGGGACCAATTAAAAGGTCCGAATCGATTCAAAGCTTTCTGAAGCCATTTGGAAAAGATCAGGAGAGCTTCGGGGCTTCAAGCGGTCCCCACTGGCTGCAGCACGGAGCTGGACCTGGACTTCATGCTGGTAAGTAGGGGGCAGGGGTGGGGGGGCTGGAGGAGAGGGGAGGTGACCATGGGGGAT
The DNA here is from genome assembly GCF_001723895.1 of Crocodylus porosus. Lineage (NCBI taxonomy): Eukaryota > Metazoa > Chordata > Crocodylia > Crocodylidae > Crocodylus > Crocodylus porosus. Next base: position 103,855,812 of record NW_017728947.1, read on the forward strand.
CCCTGCCAGGCCCTATCCCCTGCCTGCTCCCCCAACCCTCCCAAGTGCCCCCTGACACCTGCCCATTCTCCCAGCCTGTCCCAGCTCCTGGCTGTTTAGAAAAAAGCCCCTACTCACTGGGTGCTGCCAGGCAGGAGGGGCGATCCCAGCTTCCCCCCACTGGCCCATGCTGCTCTGCTATGAGTCCCCCAACCCCCACTTTCTCTCCCAACCTCCCCCCATCCTGCCATGGCTGCCCTGCCTGCCCCAGCTCCCGGCCCTTTAAAAAAACAACAAAAACCCCTGAACTCACCAGCTGCTACAGAAGTCTTGGGGCTTCTGGGGGCCCGTGGAAGAGTGCCCCCCCACAGCACCGAGCAGTGGGGGCAGTGGAGATCAAACCCCACCAGGCAGGATCAGGTGAATGGAGGCTTGCTTTTTTCAAAGAGCCAGGAGCTGGGGCTGGGCAGAGCGGGAAGGGGATGGGGCCTGTGTGATTGGGAGATTTGGCTGATTAGGCAAAGGCCGAATCTCCGAATCAGATTCAGCTGAATCAGTTTGGGACAGTGATTCGAATCACCAAATAGAATCACTGTCCCTCGAATAGGCCGAATCCAAAGCGAATACTAGTTGCTTCGCACAGGCCTAACACTTACGCTACCTATGTAGCTCAGAAGATACCTGCATTTTTCTACACAAAAGTTTCCAACCACCTTGACCTCACAACTATTTACATTTATTTAAATTTTTGCACTTCTATTAAGCAGCACAGATGGAAAATTCTGCCTCTCTCTCTTAGGTGAGGCAAGGATCTTCCTGCTAACCACACTAGAAAACAATCCCCATAATACCATCCCTTTCTCAATACAGTCTTAGGTGGTCTAGATTTGAACACCTCTAATTAGCTGTTAGGCACTTGCCATTCTTCTAAAGGTTCAGGTTTCTTGAAAAGGGGTACTTTGTCCTCTTGAAAGTACCTCAACAATAGATATTGTGAACATGTGGAATGCAACTTCCAGTGGTCCTACTGATTTTTCTGGAGATGGGCAGTGGAATAATTGTCAGAAGGATGTGGCAATGGAGGAAAGACATATGGGATTATAAGGACATGGTGGTAAGGAGAAGAAGGATGGTCCAAGGTTCTAGCTTAGGAATCAGGAGATAGGTTCAGCAGTTTGCTTTGCCACAGACTTTCTTTGCAACTTCCAGGAAGTCATTCAATCTCTCTGCACCTTCTCTAAGTGGGCCTAAAAGAACTCCCATACATATCTGTTTATACCTTACAGACTAAGAGGTGGCCAGATACTATTGGAGCCCTAAAAGTATCTTACATAGAAAAAGGGAGGGGAGAGAATAATTGTTATAAAAGATAATGAAAGAGAGGGCAAATGCGAGAGAGAAATTATGAACTCTCTGTGCAGATTCCCAGTATACTTCTGTAAGTTTGGATTAATCCCATCCCCCCTAACAAAGTGAGATCCATTGGAATGGGACAAGGAAGAGTACGTCATGGGCACTATCCACCAAAGCAAAGAGAACAGGCAGGTTAGAATCTCCACTATTGAAGCGAGTCAAGGGGAAGAAGAGGCCAACAACTTGGTATATCAAGATTTAGACAGCAGAACAAGATATTCTGTAGGGAAGAATGCCACACCTTATGAACCAGGAATGGCATAGGGCTCACCAGATTTACTGTAGATATTTTAGAGTCTTTCAATCTGCAAGGAAGTGCCAGCGCTAGTGATGAGAAATGTTATCCAGGACATCAGGCAAGAACCACCGTGCACATAAGAGATACTGAGAACATTCCTATTCTGGTGCATAATCCAAATGTATGGTAGGACACATGGGGGCAGTTACTATATCAACATTTCTCATGAAGAGAAAGAGCTAAATGGTGAATCAGACTGTTATGCTATAACACCCTGCTTGTTGCAACCTCTGAAATGTAAATTAACACCTAACCTGTGCTAAAAACAATGCATTTGCAATGGAAATCTCAGTAAGCCTTGAAGTCCTCCCCTGAAGGGCACAGTCCTGGCTGGCAGGCATTTCTTTAAGCATCAAGCAGAAAGCAGAAGCAGAATTTAGACAACTAAATGGAGTGGAGAATAATCTCAAATGAAGCACTGGCTTTATGGAAAAAATTCTCAGGCCAAATTCTTTTTGCAGAGCTTGCTGATGATATACTGTCAGCAAGCATAGCTATGTATATGGTGAGATGGGCTGAGAGAGTCTTTTTCATGAGCATATGGAGAAGCAGGAAAGTCTCACAGGAGAACACTATGGATGTTTCCCTATTTTCCTGCAGTACCACTGGGAATTAAATTTTAGCTCTTCCATTTTCCATTTTGGATGCTAACATAATCAGGGGACTACAGACTGCAAGCTCCTTGGGGCAAGGACTGTCATGGCTTCTGTTTGGAGAGCACCTAGCACAATGGGGGTCCACTCTGGTTGTGGCCTGTAGGAGCTATTGCTGTATACATGTTAAAGAATAATACTTTTGAGTGAAGATTGTATAGTCCATAGCTTTTTTAACACTACTTTGGGGAAAATTTCTCTTGACCTGACAGAAAAACGGATTACCCTGCATTATGAATGAGGATCTATATTCCAATAGGTAATTTAACTTGCAAAATTGTTAAACATTTTATGACTCAGAGAACTATACCATGCAATGGCACAAACAGTTAACATTAATATATATTAAAAAATCAATGTTTTACAAGTGATACCACGGTATCAGAGATTTATAGATTTTCTGGCTGGAAGGAACTTCACCTACTAAATGGTGTATCACACCCATAACTTCTACTTCCCTTTCCAAAGGCATCCAGTTTGGATTTAAATTTCAAATGAAGAAGAATCTACCTCATGCCTCTCTCAGTTTTTCCAACAGTTAACTACCCTCAGTGCTAAAAAATTTCCTCTTCCATAAAATGGATATTGTTATGCCTTTTTCTCCTAGATTAAAGACCGGTCTCCTAGCAGAAATCTCTATCCCATGTTGGTACAGGCATACCTTGTTTTATTGCGCTTCGCTTTATTGCGCTTCGCAGATATTGCGTTTTTTACAAATTGAAGGTTTGTGGCAACCCTGCGTCGAGCAAGTCTATCAGCGTCATTTTTCCAACAGCATTTGCTCACTTCGTGTCTCTGTGTCACATTTTGGT
>NW_017728947.1:103858977-103885261 GCF_001723895.1 Crocodylus porosus
CGGACTAGATGATCTGCTCAGGTCCCTTCCGACCCTAGAAACTATGAAACTATGAAATTAAATCTTAAGTCTCTCATAATAAGGCATGGTTCTCAGACATTGGATTATTCCTGTATCTCTTTTCAATTTCATTCCATTTCAATTCCATTTCAATTTTTCTATATATTTTCTGAGTGGGGATGGAGACCTGGAGGACAGCATATCAGTAATTGTCTCATCACTGACATTCACAGAGAAAATAACAATGCTTAATATTTTCGGCTAGCGTTCAAACACTTAGCGACAGCACTTCATTAAGAGCCCATGTCTGTCTGGTATCTGACCTATCCAAGTCTTTGTCACGGTCACTACATTCTAGGTTATAGCCAAATAGACCTTGTAAACACATCGGTGTCCCTACTTGTATAACTTTATACTTGGCTAGGTTAAAACACGTGTTCACACAGGCCCACCTCACTATGCAATGCAGGTTGGCTGGTAGAACTGGCCTGTCTCAGTCATTGTTTAGTGCTCCAAATGTCTGTGTCACTTGCATGTTTTTCCAGCAATTATGTTCTTCCATATCTTTACTAAACACACTGAGAAGCATCAAGCCAAAAACAAAAGACTGCAGGTCCCCACTAGAAATACCTTCACTGAATGACATTCACCTTTTACTTTGACAATGGTGCTCTCCAAGTCCAAGAACAGCAGCTCTCATCTGTTGGGTGCAACAGGCTATGGTGAATTGTCACTGAGTGCTGACCACTCAGGCAGCACTCACTGGCCATGTCTACATGAGCAAGTACTAAACGACTGTGCAGTGTTACTGAGCAGTACTGTCCACACATGTTTTTTTTCAGATGCTACTAAGCAGTAGCAACAAGCTCCTGTGCAGTTTAGCAGTGCATCGCAGTTAGTGCCCACCAATGCTACTGTGCAGTAGCTGATTGTTACTGCACACGTAGTAGACGTTCCTAGTGAGTGTCAACACCACTCCCTTCTCCCTTAAAGGGGCAGGGGAGAGCAAAGCACTGTGGGATGCTGGATGTACACGATAGCACCAGTAGCACTACACATAATTGCACAGATGTTATATGTGCTGCTACAAAACCTAGCGCAGGAAACAGGAACATTTCTGTAGCACTTCCATCATTTTGTAGTGCTACATATGTAATGTCTGTCCATAGCCCTGGAGAGATTTCAGAAGAGAGCAACAAAAAAAGTCAGAGGTTTTGAAAACATGATGGGCGGACAGGTTGGAAGTATTAGGTACTTAGGTATTCTGGAGAAATGAAGACTGAAGGGAAGGGTTTGGAAACACTGTTCAAATATAAAAAGGGTTGTAATAAAGAGGAAGGTGATCAACTGTTGTGTCCACAGATAACAGGATAAGAAGTAATGGGCTTAAATTTCAAGAAAGCAGACTTAAGTTGACCATTAGGAACAATTTCCAAATATAAGTGTAGTTAAACACTGCAATAGATCACCTGGAGAGGTTGTGGAGTCTCCACTGGGGTCATTTATAAGAGTGAGTTAGACAAACACTTGGCCGGGATGCTTTAGAGAAGCATGATCCTGCCTTGAACAGGGGTTTGGACTAGATGATTTCCTGAGGTCCCTTCCAGCCACATTTCCTAGGATTGTATGAATCTGTCAAGCTGGCCTTTTTAAAGTAGCAAGAACATATATAATTGGTTGTGATTATATTCTGTTTATGTGCAAGAGATGAAATTTAGTCATGATCACTTGCGTGTAGGTAATCATCAATTTTAGTTCACTCATCCCTCAGAATGAGAACTTATATAGAGCTACCACAGACTGGTTGGGAAAACAGGCTTATATCAAAATGTGATCACATCTAGTTCTGAGGAACTTCAAAAATGTGTTACTAATAGCCAAATGGGACATCAGCCTATAATTCCCCAGGCTGAAAACCCCTGTGATAATGCAGTTCCTTTGCCTGCATATGATAATATTTAAGGAATACTCATCCATGTGCCTTATCTTACTGGGTGGTCTGTAGCACATCCTCACATGTATTCTACAGTCTAATTCATGAGGTAAGTACATTAACCCACTAGACTTCCAAGTGCTGTACTTCTGTACTGCTCATTGCTCTAAAAGCAGGTAATGGTGATTTAATAGAGATATATTTTTCTGCCCACTCTGTTTAGCTGAATGGGGGTGTAAATAATGCCTTTAGCATTCCAGCAAGGTGCCATTACCCTCCCTCCCCACCAGGTTTCAGGTACTTGAGCTACATCGAATTTGTTTCATAAATGAATCATTCTAATTCCAAATTTCTAGCACTGGATGCAGGTCACCAAATAAAATATTCTCCTTATATCCCTCGGTTCTCTATGTTCATGCAGTTACATGGGCAGGTACATGTGACAGGCTAGCTACCTAAGAGACTCTCCCCCATACACGATATTTTAAGGCCTTCCTGCCTTTTCTTGCTAGCATGTTAGGCGGATGACCTCTCACCAAGCCAGAAATGGTCTGAAGCCTATATTCACCATGAAAGGTGGCTCAGCATTTCACAAAATCCTATGGTTTACTTGATTATCTTTTCCTGCCTTTCTTCAGTCATGTGACAGGAGGAATCTCAAAAAAGATCCCCTGAACTCTCAGATCTCTTCCAAGGTCTCAGAAGTCCTGATCTGCACAGTGTCTTGTGAGTTATATGGGCCAAGGTGAATCATAAAATCCCTGCATCACTGCTACAGTTACCAGGATGGCCACCCAGTCCTTCCAAGATACGTATTATCTTTGCCCCAAGAAGGTAGCACATGGCTTTACTGTTCCTTTATGCCTCGCAGTGCTCTTAAAATCGCATCTCCACTGAAGTTATCCATGTCCTTTGGATAAGCATCAACCTCTTATGGGCATTCTCAACCATTACCATTGTTAGTTTCTGTTCTAATAATATGGGGAAATGCCAGCATCTCTCAACAGGACTTAATAAATGCGGACTTGTTAACAGCCACCATAATAGGGAATAATCAAAGTAACAACCAGGGACTACAATAAATAATACCTTCCCTTGGAGAAAAAAGGATAGGATTTAGAGGAAAATACAAAAATGATGGGTCATGTCTTATATACGAATATAAGGATGGTATTATTCAGTAAGGTCTTGATTAAGTAAAGCGTTTAGCATGTATTTAGCTTGAAGCACAAATGTGGTTCCTGCAGCAGCTAAAGGAACAAGTCATGCTTAACATTAAATATGTGTCTAAGCAGGAAAATAAAAATACTGATCAGCTAAAAACCTTAATAATAAGGTTTTATAGTAGAAACAATCTGAGGAATAGGTTGTGTGAGAAAGAATATAAGAACCAAGGGGAGGAAACATAGTTATTGGCCAGGCACAAATGTGCATAGAAATGACTATGGTGTAAAATTTCCTACCACTAGAAATGAATCTGGAAAATGGAGCAGTACAGAGGGTCAGTCTGCAACCACCCCCTTTCTCCTGCTCCTTGCACCTTCCTGAAACCAGGGTGATCCCAGTCTTGGGAAAGCATAGGCAATGGGGGGAGGGAAGGGAGCAAGCAGGAAGCAGAACCAGTCCATGCGTTTGGCTCCTGGGGCACTTTTACATGTGCTTCGGGGTGGAGGGGGAGCTGCTCTAATTAAAACATCGTACTGTAACACTGTCCCCGCACTTCAAAATGGTGGTGGGGGCACCTGAATGGTGGTGGGGGTGCTTGTTCAACAAGCTTTAGTTCAAGCACCCAGTGCCATTTTGAAGTTCAGGGACACTGATACATGAGATGTGGGAGGCTGCAGCACGGTAATTACCATGCTCCAGCAGACTCAATGAATCAAGTCTACCCTGATGCACTATAATTACAGTGCTTCAGAATGGCCTCTGCACTCATGTACAGGCTCCCGTGGTGCCTGGCTGCGTGACGAGCAGATGGGAGCAACTGGTAACTGCTCCTCCCCTGCCCTCCTGGTCTATGGGATGCAGGACAGTACCTGCCCTTCTCCAGACTAGGGTTTGCCCTGTCTCTGGGAGGTGCAGGAACCTTTTCCTGATCTCCAATCCTTCTGATCCCCAGAAGGAGTTAAGCTGAGGAAAAGTGTGCAGAAGTTCAGCATCCTGGGAGAAACTCTCCCAGGCCAGGAGTGATTTACACATCATTAATGTTGGCTACTTTTCTCCCCGGGTGGCCATTTTTGCTTTGGAAGAAAAAGCTTGAACTTCTGCACACTTTTGTTCTCCCAGGAAAACAGCGATTAACCCAGTAGAAACTGAATGTTTGCATATGGCCGTTGTCTGCTTGACTAGGAGCACATTAAAAAATTAAGATAGAGTCTGATACAAGATTCACTGAGGTCAGTGTTAAAGCCTCCGTTATCTAAAGGGATGTTGGATACTCCGGAAGTGTCACATGACAGTAAATTCACACACTGAAAGCACGATTGGGAAAAGTTTGTTAGAAAATATTTTCACCTACAGCCCATGCAGATAAAACCAGAGAGGTTCTTCTCTGGCCTGTGTAAAAGGATCTTTTTCCTGCTCTGTAGAGTGAACAGCTGCTATGTCTTCATCTTAGCACTTCTTAGCTCTTCAAAGCCTTGGAACATATTGTGTCATCCATCAATAAGGACCCAGAGCCTAGCCAGAGAAAACGCAGCTGTCTCTAGCCCAGTGGCCATAAAATCATTCTTTAATGATTCCAGTTTCTTGTGCCCAAGTTGAATTACCTTGGCCAAACCATGTGAAATTCTACCCCTTGAGGGAAATATTTTTATGCTCTTGTCAGTGGCAGCCCAAATCTGACAGTGGCATAGATATTCCCCATGCCTCCCTGAGCCAACTGCAGAAAATAAAAATACCACCGCTACTGCGACTGGAGGAGGGTTACGTTTGGTAGACTGTATAGTTACTACAGGCATCTCAATACTGTTCATAAGGTTTGTTCCATGCATCGTGTCAGATTCTTCAGGACACAAGGGTCCCCAGGAAATGTAAAACTGTTTTATAAATCAAGTGTCTGGTACAGAGTCAGCCAGAGCAGAATGAATAGTCTTTCTAGTTTGGACTGCCAGGGCAAGTGATACCAGGCCCACATAAAACCCCCTAATGCAGCTACATCTATATGCAATGAATCTGTGCTATTGAGCAATAGGGATTTAATACATATGGCTATGCAATCAATTGTGCAGAACAGCTTTCCCCTATGGAATAAATTCAGGAATTACCATAACTTACAGCACGTTTATTTTTCAAAAGGCATTGGATGCATAAACTATTGGAAACAAGCACAGTGCAACTGTCTCCATGTATTGTGTCACCTACCCATGCTTTATAACAGTACTATTTTGTGCCTACCCACCATCTCCCCACTCAGTCATCTCAATGCACTTCAAAAGCATTAATGAACTTAGCATGACAAAACTCCAAAAATAAACTTATGTATTATTATTCTCTCACTATCTTTTTCTAGTTATGTTAGGAATGGGGAAATAGAGACAAACAGACCCAGCATCCATTTCTGCCACCTTCTTTTTTTAAAGTCAAGGAACTCCTTAGTCCTCAGTCATTTTGAATTTTTGCTGGCAGAACAAGGTTATATTCATTACGAACTGGAAGAGGGATCAGCTTTCATATGATTAGCTCTATTGGGCGCATCTACACAAAATGTTTACTGTGCAGTTGACTAATTAACTGTGCAGTAAACATCTCAGCATTTACATGTGTGCCCCTATTAGAGCCCATTAAGCTACTAAACTCTGCAGTAGGTTAGGACTTGTGCTTTTTCATGCACAGCAGCGCATGTGTAGATGCTGCCTGGGCTGGCTGGGGCACAGGGTGCTTCAGTGTGGGGTTAGCTGGCAGGCAGCCCCCATGCTGAGGCACCCTTGTGCATCAGCCAGCTGCCCTGCAGCATGTGGAGCCCCACTGGAGCAGCCCTGGGCTGACAGGCTGTCTCTCCAGGTCCTCTGGCAGCCTGGGCTGCTCTGACTGGGCCCCATATGTTGTGTATAAATAAACTCTGGAGCAATGTGCTCCAGAGTTTTTGCTCCTGGGTGCACATCCAAATGGCATGCCCAGGAGCAAAAAACTCTGGAGCAATAAGCTCCAGAATTTATTTGTGCACATTAGTCACATAGGTAGACATGCTCATTGAGGCCAAGAGACCAAAGATGCCCTGAAAAAAAGAGACTAAATACCCGCTGCTTTTGCACAGCTCTGGAGTCCAGGTGAACATAATTGGTGATCAGGAGAAACAGTCTGTGCGTTCAAGCCTATGGCATCAATTTATCTCGACATCCCATGACTAAGACAGGATATTGTACAGCTCAGAGTCACCATCACGTTCCTTATCATTACCGAGAATGGGAAACTGGGCTTTGGCCTGAACTGCTTACTGCAGCACAAACAGGTTGGTGGAGTGGCTGATGGGCTATGAAAATACTTGCACTGTTCTACTTTTGAGGGGATGTGTTTTCCTAAGCAACTATAAGGACTCATTAATATTTTCTCTGTCAGTGCTTAACCTGCAAATAACACTTTTCTGCTGAAAAAGTTCTCCAGTAAGAGCTATAGTTGCAGATTTTCCTAGATGATATATTCACCTCAATACGCTTTCCCACGCCTCCCCCCAAAAAACAGTACAAAATAGCAAAAAAATCTTCCCAGCTAATTTGTAGGAGTACATTATATTCACTAGGTGCTGCCTAACAATTAGTGTCACTTGGCATGCCACTGCTTCCTTTTTCTTCCAGAAGCAAATTCAATAGCTGTGTCAACGGAACAGGGGGGTGTTTGGCAGCTATATGACCTAGATACAGGCTCAGTTCAAGTATATTTTCAGCCCTGCTAACTTGGCTTATCTCTAGGTCAAGATAAGCATCCAGCTGCAGTGGAGATGAGCAGTTGGGGTCTCTTGCTTCATTAAGGTAAAACATCCAGAGGCCAACTACAAGAAAACTGTCCATGGCTACTACCCCATGGAGGGAAGAAAGGAGAAGAGCATTTTGATGAGAAATGGGTTCTGAAAACAAAGTGTCCCGACAGCAGACGGGATGCAAATATCAATGCAGCAGAGGTCGAGGAACAAGGAGGTTTGTATTCTCTTCCCAGATCCACTGCAGACCCTGATTTGCAATATGGACCGCCTTGGAGCAAAATAGAGGAGGAGCCACGTTTGGCTAGCAAAGCTTAGAGCAGACTTAGGGCTCCCCTAATGTTTCTTTGGCAGCAACCGTTACGCTAGCTTAGGACCTGGCAGAAAGCAGTGGCCTCTACTTTATCCTGGCTTTTTCACACCATCAGGGGGTTGAACTCAGTGGAGTGGAAAGAAATTGGCAGTGCTGGTTTTGTGTGATCAGTGGGAATGGTTGGCTGCCTCCCTAGGCAGTTCCAGGATGGCAGCATGAAGGTGCAGCGAGGGAGGGTGTGGGCAAGGGACACGCTCACTGTGCATGTGCCACACAGTCAAAGAAGGTGTGGCTGCATGCCCTCACCACCGTCCTGAATGCCAGTGAGATCTCTGAGATCACCACATCATAAATTTCAAAGACACTAGGGCTGGAAGAGACCTTGCAAGATCATTGGGTCCAGTCCCCTGCCCAAAGAGTAGGAAGTCAGCTGGGGTCATCCCCTTTTGGGCAGGGGGCTGGATCCGATGATCTTGCAAGGTTCCTTCCAGCCCTAATGTCTATGAAATCTATGACATGTGGTGAGTGCAGAGAGCTCACTGGCATTTGAGGCGGGGGGATGGGGGAAACTATTTCAGACTCTGGAGGCTCGGACGGTAAAGAAGTTTTTCCTTATGTCCAGTCTTCCAGCAGTTTGTGACTGTTAGACCTTTTCTTCCCTTGGGGTGCCCTGTTGAACAGACGTTCTTCCAGTTCCTGATGCACACCCCTTATATACTTATAGGCTGCCACCAAGTCCCCCCGAGCCTTCGCTTCTCCAGGCTGAAGAGTCCCATGGCTCTCAGCCTCTCTTCATAAGGCCTGCTCTCTTGACCTCTAATCATGCGTGTGGCTTTCCTCTGGACTCTCTGAAGCTTCTCCACATCTTTTCTAAAGTGTGGAGCCCAGAACTGGATGCACTGCTCCAGCTGCAGCCTCACCAAGGCCAAGTAAAATGGGAGGATGACTTCTTGGGTCTGGCTTGAGATGCATCGGTAGATACAAGCCAGAGTTTTATTTGCTTTGCTGGCTCTGGCATCTCATTGATGGCTCATTCATCTTGTGATTAGTGATGACCCCCCCCAAGTCTCTTTCAGTCATGTTGCTAGTGAGTGTAGCACTGCCAAGCCTGTAACTATGTTGTGGGTTCTTTCTCCCGAGGTGGAGCACCTTGCATTTCTCTGTGTTGAATGTCATCAGGTTTTGATCTGCCCACCTTGCAATCCTGTCCAGGTCAGCCTGAATCGCTGGCCTATCTTCCAGCATGACCGTGCGTCCCCATAATTTGGTGCCATCTTGTGAACTTAGCCAGTCTGCTTCTGACACCAGAATCCAGATAATTTATGAATATATTAAAGAGTACTGGTCAAAGTACTGAGCCCTTGGGGGACGCCACTGTTCACCATGCACCATGTTGACTGGGTTCCATCAGCTATCACTCTCTGGGTCCGTCCACAGAGCCAGTTCCCCAGCCATCAGACTGTAAAGTTGTTGAGGCTGTAGATCCCCAATTTTACCATGAGGACATCATGGGGGACCAAGTCAAAGGCTTTTTTGAAATCCAAGTAAATGACATCAGCCTCATCTCCCTTGTCCAGGTGATGTGTTATCTGGTCATAGAAGGAAATGAGGTTGGTAGGGCAAGACCTACCCACAGTGCAGCCATGTTGGCTATCTCTCAGAATGTTGTCTTCTGTTAGCCTGTTGTTGATGGATTCTTTGATCATTTTTTTTACAAAAAATGGCCATGATAAGGGCCATTCTCCATTGGTTCTTACATGAAGATATTTATTGATTCAAGTATGACAACTCAAAGGAAAAAAGACAGCTGTGCATATAAATAACTGCGGATTCAGGAACACGTGGAAGAGAAATGGTAAAAGGGAAGCACAAGAAACATCTTGGGACCATAGGTGGAGGGGAGGATCTAAAATTGACAGGAGGAGGTATACATATTCTCACCGACTGGAAGCTGAAAATGAACATTCTGTCTATCAGAAGGCATTCTCGTTCTAATGCAAGCGGTTGGGCAGATGTAGGAATCACAGGTTGCGATTCTAGCACTTGAGTAATGGAAGATGTCAGGCTGGATGATCAGGTCCCTTTTGGCCTCAAAGTATGAGTCTTGTCCATACTAGCCTCTTCATCTCTTTTCCCTTTGCAGCATGGGTTACATAGGGGGAAGCGACACAGGGTGCAGACAGAAGCACAGTGCCCCACTGTAAGTTGAGAACACTTTGCAGGAAGCAATCTGAGTTGTGATGCCCTGGAGCAAACAGAAGTTCACTGTTGGTTCCAAGGGGAGGGGAATCTAGCTGCTTGCTAGGAGCTTGTAGCCAGTTTCCCCTAGCAATGGCCCTGTCTCAGCCTGTCCCATTTTCAGAATGGGAGGTGGGGGAAGGAGGAAAGGGAGATTCTTCTAGGGGTTCTCCAGCAAGGGCTGAAAAACCCACAAACTGAGCTTCCTCCACTCTCTCTCCCTCACTCCTATTCTGAAAACAGTGAGAGGCTGTGATGCAGCAGAGACACAAGTTACAGAAGATGCTCTGTTTTGAAATGTATTCATCTGAAACCTCGTGCAATGAGGGTTCAGGTTTGTGGCCTATCAGCCATTTTTGATGCGGTCTGTAGCCACGCACTTGTGTTTGGCCACAGCTATAGACTGCTTTCTGTGGCCAGATCAGGTGAAAATTGTCACTTCTGTCTGAACCCATAGAGACTCGGATGCCTTCACTCTAGAGTGTAAAACAGCTGCTGGGGTTTTTTAAACATCCTTGATATAGCACTTCCTTTGCTCTAACACCCTTGCACCATCCTCCATTTCTTGTTTAAAATGATTTAAAATAATGTAACAGCTGTATTCTGTTAGCACTAAGCAGTCCAGGATGGGTTTTGTTCCCCAGTAATATACACCTTGGGGCAATAGCGGTCCAATCCAGCAACACTTTTAAGTACATACTTTGCTTTAAGCTTCGCTCCAGTGGGCTGACACAGGTGCTTAAAAGCCCACATGTGTTTGAAAGCTTTGATGGACCCAGTCCAAAGAGGTACACTTGTGCTCATGCCTCCTCATACACCTGACACATGGATCAATTAAGCCATAAATCAAATTATGTCGGGCATCAATAGCTTGCATTTTGTCTTGCCAACTTCTTTTGTTAAAACCAGCGTTGTTTTTGAATAATTAAACATGGAGAAAAATGACATTAAAATGGTAAACGTTTGCTTTCCTCTCATTCATAAATTAGCATTTGAATCCTGATTTCCCCATGTATGTCACATTGGTGTTATGCCTTTGCACCTAAACTGAAGCACATTTGCAGAACCCTGAAAAGAGCAGTGTATTTGTGAAGTGCTGACATATACGTCTTCCGTCCAGCTATGTGAAAGCACCATTATAATTAACTCCAGGGAGTCTCTTTGTTCCTGTTAAATTATGATTTATTTCTTTTCCTCTTACAACCTGAAAAAGGCTCCAGGGTTTAACTGTTGTCCCAAACCTTCTATTCCATTCCACGTGCAGTACAAATAAAAATAATAATAATAAAAAACCCTTTGATCCTCTGCCAAGACTTGTATAAATAGCAGTTCATAAAATAACATGTTTCTGCTAGTTTGTGCAAAGAGGAGGAAAAAACAACTCAATAAATCTTCAAATGTTTATATTCTGGCTGCGACATGTCCATGAAAAGAAATCTATAGATAACTGAAGCTTTCACTGTTTTATAATGTAGGCTGAAAACGATAGATCTGCCAAGCTCAGAAAATTTGCCTGACAAACTATTTAGCGTTTTTTAATGAGGATGTTTTAAAAGTTCCTTAGAAGTTAATCAGGCTGGTGACCCTAGGGTGAGTGATGGAAGAGTTATTGCTGAACATCTGAATTGATACCAAAGAGAGGGCATTTTTATGCTGGATCCGCACTGCTTTCCAGACTTCCACCAGAATAAGCTTCACTCCCACCTCCCCCCCATTTCTGCTCTGGCTGCCTCCTCCTGGCACAACAGCCACCTCTTTGCACCTCTGCTCGCCAAATCACTGTCTCCGTCATGCTTAAGACAGGCAATGGAACTTGGCACTGAACTCTGAATCAACGCTGTCGGTCTCAGTCTGCTGTGCGGTGTGCTCTGTGGGTGGCTAGTGGAGCAGGGGCTTACGTGGAATGTAAGTGCCTCTCGGGTCCAATCTGGACTTTGGCAGAGTTAGGAACCTAGGTGCTTGTACATGCCACGGGGGTTTAATTCGGTTTAGTTCTCCCTAAATTGAAACGGTAGGTTTTTAAAAACACCACTTCAAGTTAGGAAGACTTAAACCAAACTAAACCATCATGGTGAGTACACAAGGGTGGGGGCCCAATCCTTACCTGCCTCTTTGGCAGTGGGGGGTTGCTGCTGGCAGGCTGAGTGGTCTCCAAGCTGCGCGGGGGTCCCCAGATGGCACCCACCTGCTGGCACCGAGCCTGGACAGTCCGGGGTGCGGGAGGTGCCACAGCCATGGAGGGAAACACTACCTCTCCTCCACCCGTACCCGCCCCTGCAGCTGCGGAGGGAAGTACCAGGCCTCTGCACAGCTCAGGAGGCAGGCAGGTTCCGGGGAGAAGAAAAAAAAAAGATCAGGCTCACCATTTTGGTTTTTTTCTTTTAGTGGAGCCTGCCTGTATGGCATTCTGTCGGGTCCCACAGCCCCTAAGCTGTGTGGGCCTTGTCAAACCCAAAGCACGCCAGCTTCCAGGACCCCAGGCACTGTTGCAGTTTGTTAGGTAGTAAACTAAAACGGGTCAGGCCACAGCTGGAGTACTGCGTCCAGTTCTGGGTGCCGCACTTCAGGAGGGATGTGGACAGCATGGAGAGGGTCCAGAGGAGGCCACTCACATGATCAGGGGGCAGCAGGGCAGGCCCTATGAGGAGAGGCTACGGGACCTGAACCTGTTCAGCCTCCACAAGAGAAGGCTGAAAGGGGATCTGGTGGCCGTCTACAAACTGGCCAAGGGGGACCACCAGGATATGGGTGAGTCCTTGTTCCCCTGAGCACTACTGGGAGTAACAAGGAGTAACGGCCATAAGTTGACTGAGAGTAGATTCAGGCTAGACATCAGGAGGCGCTACTTCCCAGTCAAGGCGGCTAGGATCTGGAACCAACTTCCAAGGGAAGTGATGCTCGCTCCTACCCTGGGGGTCTTCAAAAAGAGGCTAGATAATCACCTAGCCAGGGTCGCTTGACCCCAGCATTCTTTCCTGCGCAGGGCAGGGGGTTGGACTTGATGATCCGCTCAGGTCCCTCCTGACCCTACCACCTATGAAACTATGAAACGATAAAACACCTCAGAGGTGTTTTGTTTTGCTACGTACCAAAGTCATTTAAAGTGGAATACACTGCTGAGCATGCAAACAGCAATGCCATTAAAGCAGTGCAAATGGGCTTTTAAGCTGCTTTAAAGGCCAATTTTGTGGCGTGTACAAAGGTCCCTAGGTGCTTGATCTGGATTGCTTCTGAGTATGCACCTAAGTCTAGGTGCCTGGGGATCTTGGGAGATCCAGATGGAGGCACCTGATGATTCTAACAACCTAATCAGTTTTTCAGGTGACGAGATTGTTTTTTGGGATTCAGGGGCCCAAGTTCCACATAAGTCCTGTATAGGTGCCTCTAAGATGATTCAGATCTGGCCTTTAATCTACAATGTGTAATATTTTTCTATTTGTGAACTGGGGAATATTATTACTCTACCTCTCCAAAGTCAGTTAATGATTGTGAAGTACTCAGGTAGCATGGGGACAGTGTCTTTCAGGTCTCTATATTGGTAAATGTTTCATGATGATTTCAATACATCAGTAATGAAGAGTGTGTTGCATCAACAACGGCATAACCACACACTGCAGTCAACTCCCTCATTAGTTAGCTCTTGATGTATCTATTCCTGTTCTGCAGCAGCTATAACCACTTCTCGCACATTTATGGAGAAATATAAAAGAAAAAGGTCAACTCCAAACTAAAGCAGCACAGCTAAGCTAAAGCAGCACAGCTAAGCTAAAGGCAGAATTAACAAGCAAAGGTATGTGAACATGCTCCCCCAGCCACCTAAAATGTGTTTTTGCACTGCATGTCTGTCTGTGCGTCTCTCTTTAACAGGCTCAGCAGCAATGCAATGACACTCTATCATCATCAGGTGATTTGCCATTTGCTGGAGTGCATATAATTGAATGACAAAGCAGAGGATTGCAGAAAACATCTGCAGAGTGTCATGGTGTAAGTTACTGCTAACCTGCGCTTCAGCTCATTTGGTCTTCTGTATGGAGTGCGTGTCTACAGTGAACACTGTAAATAAGGAGTCTACTTATGCACAGAGAACAAGGGACCTGATAAATTACAAACATACATAATTTATGTTTAAGTAACCTAAGAAACTTCATCAGAATCTTCCCCCGCATATGTGAGGTGTCTGAATGTGTTCTTGAACACCTTCCTCTTGTAAATAAGCACCTTGAAGCAAAACTCCCTGCTGTCTCATCTTGGTTTTTAGAGGCATGCACAGGCTAAACTTTCTCAAACTTGAAGAAAAAAGGCTTTGTGCCCAAAAGCTGGTCAAACTTCTCTCCCAACTATACAGTTGATCCAATAAAAATATCACACAAAAACTCTTGCCTCTATACATTTCCTGGACCTTCACAGCTACAGCCACCAGAGGAAAAGCTGGGCAGCTGTGGTGCTCAGGGTAATGCCACCTGCCATGCTGCTGGCAGGGATGGTGCAGCCACCTGTCAGCTGTAGCGGTGGCAGATCCACTCACCAACTGCACCAGCTATTTTTGCATCCCCTGGGACTGCTGCAGTCATCCCCTCTCGGTGACGTTACTGACAATTCTCCAACTCCTACTACAACCCTGGTTAAGAGAGTTAGGGTGTAAATTGATGTCACCAAATGAAGCGGATTAGCTGTGCTGGGAAGTGTCCCGGAACAGCTGATCTGCTTCACTGGGTTAAACAGTTGATCCTGTGGGACAACGGTGATGTATTTCTCCCCTTACAGAGCTGCACCCTGAGGTATCTGATTGGCAGGCTCACCCCAGGGACTGACTGCACCAGTGTGAACAGGTACCTGGGGAATCCCAAATAGAGGAATCCAGGCAGAAGGTCCTAGGCTTCAGGACCCAATCCTGCATGATGTGGGATTAGAAATTCCTGAGGAGCACAGGATTGGGACCCTGAAGTCCCAGCAGCACTTGCTTGGGGCAGCTGGAGAGTGTGGGCAGCATTTGTCTCGCTGTGCTCTCCCAAAACAGACATCTGCCACGATAAAGCAGCATAAACTGATACTGTCTACGTCATGGCCACTAATGTTGGGCACTGGTGGTGTGACAAGTGGCATGGATGTCTGCTTGGCTTTCGCACCACTATAAAAAGTTTTACAACAGCACAAAGGTAATGTCCATGTCCACACTTAAAGCAGCAAACACACGCACACCCAAAGGAAAACAACCTTGTGTAATGCCATTCTAAGGATTAAATGTAGTCGAGGCAAAGGCCTGAACTAGTTCAAAAGTTTCAACAATCAAAATATTTTCACACTTAGGAATTTTTTTGAATTTCAGAATTAAAAAAAAAAGAAAGTAAAAATTCCCTGGGTTTTTTTTTATTGTTTTCCCACCACTTCCATAACCAGATGAGAAGCCTCAGCATAGCCACCTATTGGGGAACCCGGATGGACTAGGTCATTAATAGACTACTAGGTGATAGAATCCAGTATCACTACCTGGCATCTGCATTGAGAGTCTGCTCAAGTTTGTCAGAAGCCTCTTGAGTTGATTTGAAGCTTTCAATCCTGTTCCTTTTATATCTCAAGAACCACTAACTCATGCCAGCTTCAGTGGCACTAGGGTGGCAGAGGCAATGGAAAACCTTCTCATTGTTCCAGTCTTAGTAGAAGCCCACTGGCCTGGCAGTGTGGGTGGAGCTTGCCTTGGTCCTCCCTGTATCTGTTCTGTTGGATCACAGTGGACTCTTAATCCTTATTTTCACAGAATCATAAAAATTAAGGGCTGGGAGGGACCTTGCAAGATCAAACCCAACCCCCCTGCTCTGGGCAGGAATACAGCTGAGATCAAACGATCCCCGCAAGGTGTCTGCCCAGTCTCCTCTTGAAGACTTCCAAGTTGGGGACTGCACCACCGCCTTGGGAAGTCTGCTCCAGATTCTGGTCACTCTTACCATAAAAAAGTTCTTCCTTACATCCAATCTGAAATCATCCTCTAACAGTTTATGGCCATTGCTCCTTGTTCTCCCCTAGGGTGCCTAGTGAACAGCTTTTCTCCCAGCTCCCAATATTCACCCCTTATATACCTTGGGCACTTAAGTGGCATGTCATGCTAGGTAGACTCCATCCTGTTCTATGAATGAGAAAATTTCACTTGTGATGGACAACAGCCTCTAGCGTATTTGTCATGCTGGCTAATAGTTCTTTATCAAATAGAAATTAAATTCTATTTTGAGGTACTGGTTGTGTGTGACCAAAATTAATATCTGCAGTTTAATTATCTGTCCAAGTATGGGTGTGTGAGAGAATTTAATGCCCGTGGAAGCTGCCAAGCTCACAGCAGTGGAAGCAACAACCCTCCTCTCCACAGGATGGACAACAGCAGGGCAAGCTGCCCCATGCACAGCTGCCAGCCTGGCCTACAGAGCCCATCTTGTCAATGATCTGCTGAAGTGTATACACTTATTGCCTCTCAGCTGAGGCTGCCAATAACCAGGTCTAATTCTGAGTCCAGTGCCCATACTGTGACTGCGTAAGGGAATGAGATGAACATTTCAGCCCTCATCTCAGTCAAATTCCAGTTTAAAGTCTAGCTCCATTCTGTCCTGCATATATATGGCCACAACTACTGACTATAGGGAAAAAAGCAGCACCTTCTTTCTGTAGAGAACCACTCCCTCTTAGTAGCCTGAGTCAGATCTCTTCACTAGAGGGAGGTAAGAATAACTTTAATCCTGTTCCCCCTGCAGAGCTTCATTCAAAAGGGAGCAGACTTTTTTTCCCCCTTTTTTATCATTATCTGTGCTGTACTTAGTGCATAGCATCCTGGCTGAATGTATTTTCTCCTTGCTTCCTTGTGCTCCTGCCACTGAAACTTCCATCTCTCGCTGTACCTAGGGCTGTTTGGAATAGTTTGACTAAGCTGTTTCTTATTTGGACATGTCAGGCTGGTGAAATTGAAAGCTTCTTCAGGAATACACCAGTTTTAAAGAAGGTTTCCTTAGGCCCTGGAGGAAATGTTTGATTAAAATGAGAGAGAGTGAGAGCAAAAAATTAACCCAGCATCATAAATAGTTAGTGCTAGTGCTGCTCTCATAAGAGATATCAAAGACCCAAGTTCAAGTCCCTGCTCAGTCCAATTCACATCAAAAGCTTGAACCTGAATTTCCCACATCACAGGCCTGTGCTTAGATCGCCAGGTTTTTGCTGTGCTGAGTTGGGAAACTGTCTGTTAGTGTCTCTTTCTCTGTGAAAAACTTAAAAAATTCTTCAGTCAGAATAGGAAAATTATTGAAATCTCCAAAAAAAGCTTTGTGGGATAGGAGAAACACACCCAGCTCTAGCAGGATCTAGCTGTTACCTCATCTCACACTTAAGCTGTGCACTTTGGAACAGGCGATACTTTTCTGTAATGAGTCTGTACAGCACCTAACGCCATGAGGAAAGACCAAGAAAGACACTGTATCATTGGTTGATTTATCTGACTTATCCGTAGTGAAAAGACATAACTTCTGAGTTTAAAATCCAGAAAACACAATACAAAGTGCCTGGCCCACTGCAACTTCTGCCTTTTCTTCTGAAACTTGAGTCCCAGTTGTTTCAGGGCCTTTTTCACATTTAGATCACTGCTACAGCATCTCACCAACCTGCCTTCTGCTTCCAGTTGGTCACTGTCATAGCGGTCGCGGTTTTTGGGCTAGAGACAGACATTACACGTACACCAGTTTAAGTGATCAGAAACTGGTTTAAACCTGTAACAGAAGAGATGTTCAGTGCACATAAACCAGCTTGAAAATGGCTGAAACCAGTTTGAGATAAACCTGGTTGAATGTAGTATCAGACTTAACTGATTTGGGTCAAACCAGTTTATGCAGTGTCTGTCCCAGACCCCTTTCTGGTTTAAGATAAACCAGGAACCTCCAGCATCCCGGCATGCTCTCTGGGCTGGGCAGGGCTTGCTGCTCCACAGCAGGGCTGGCCCCTCCGCTCTGCTCCCTGGCTGCAGCTCTGACAGAGACTGCCCGCTGCTTCCCCCCTCCCCCTTACCACTCCCTGATAAGCAGGGAGTGCCCCCTGCTCCCCTCTGCCTTGCTGAGGAGATGTCTGTGTATTAGATGGCAGACCACATGCTGGCTATGGTCTGTGCTCAGTCAACAGGTAGAATCAACAGGTAGCTGGTAATATCCTTCTCTTGTTTTCTTAATGGGGTCTTAAACACTGAGTTAGGGGTGACAAACACTGTTATCAATGCCCTGCTGGGGCCCGGTCATGTCCCACTCAGCTCAGTGCTGTGGAAGGGACAGGAGGACTGCCAGCAATCCCTGCAGTGCCTGGGAAACAGGGTCCAGCCCTGCAGGCCCTGGGTGAGTTGTGCTCAGTTCCTGGCCTCTGCTAGCAGATGGCACCCAGGGCCTCTGGGACTGGACTGCATCTCCCAGGTGCTGCAGGGGACTCTGGGTAAAAGCAGCCCTGTCCACCCAGCACTGTGTAGCAGGCCCTGGGTGAGCTGCACTCAGGCTATGGCAGCTCTGGCCACTGCATGGTACTGGGCAGGTGGGGCTGTTTCTGCCCAGCAGCCACAAGGCTCTGAGAGTAGCTTATCCATCCCCTGCTTGTGGGGGATGGAGCTTGGCCATGGGCCTCTGCTCTCTCCTAGCCCACCCCTCCATCAGGGATCCTGAGAGCTATGGTAGAGGCTGTGTGTGTACCAGGAGCCCTGATGGCTGGGTGGCTCATGGCCAGACTGCATCTCCCACCCCTTCAACTGCAGATGCAGCTGACTGATGCCAGCTTCAGATGGGGGTGGAGGGGAGGCAGGCAGGTGGGCCAGGGTCAGAAAGCAGGTGCGTGTGCGTGCATGTGTGCATACGTGTGCATATGGGTGCGTGTGCAGCCCTCAACAGCTCACCCAAAATTGGGAAGTGGCTCTCCAGCACAAATAATTGCCTAGCCCTGTCCTACATACTCTTCCTCCTTACTACCTTTTCCTTCCTTCAGACATGTCTCGGTATCCTATGTCCTATTGGTTGCCTTGTTTCAGTGAGGCTCTGCATCAATAATAGTAGTTCTTGAACTGTGGTCCATAGAGTGCGTGTGGTTGGGGTGAGGAACACTAGCTCCTCACAATCTTGCCCCCTTCCATATTGCTATGATATGCTGAATTAGATTACAGGGCAGCTAGAAATACTCCAAGTGCTTTTCCTAGTGTTACTCTTCCATGTGAGAGGTTGCTGTAGTTGCCACGAGGATGTTACTGAGGCCTTGCACAGACAAACATATATTTCAGTGTAATTTAAATTGGCTTTGACTACTAATGTAAATCAGTGGTGCCCAAACTTCCAGCCCTGTGGGCTGGATGAGTGTTGCAGGGTCAGTTCACAGACAAGTTCCTATGTGGCATCAATGCATGGAGTTGGTCCCTGGGTGTGATCCAATGTATTGGCCAGGCTTGCTCCCATGTGCCCAGGTCTAGCCATGGATTGGATCAACCCTGCACACTGGATTCAGACATATGCCACATTGACCTCGCACACCCGGATCTGACTGCTTACAATTTTCTTGTTTGGGGGCTTGCTTTGGCTGGCCACCACTTTATCATACCAGTGTGAACAAATAATCTTTCTGGGGCTGTAATTCTGAATTGGGTGCATTCTACCTTATTGTAGTAAGTTTGACAATGGAGGCATGAACAAGATGATCTCTCTAGTAACATTTAGCCCATGTCTGAACAGGTTTACAACTCTTAGCTGTTCCCATGCATCTCTTTCAAGAGCTTCTCCGTATTTTAAAACGTTGAGCCATACGGCTGATCTACATCAGCTGCTGTGAATCGCTGTAGCCCCAATGGAGCTAAGCCAGTTTACACTGGCTGACAATCTGGCCCTTGATTTCCTCCTCTTATCAGAGACTACACAGGTAGATCCTATTGCATCTCTGTGAAAAGAAGGATCAGAACTCTATCACTATGCGAGTACTGTTATGATCCCCATCCCTGTAATACTAGAGTGCCTATTGCAGAGCTACTGTCTGCATGCTATATAAAGCCACCACCACTTCTATAAGATCACCTGTGTATCCAGGATACAAGTTGAGTCTTCGTAGCATGGTATCAGACAAATGTCTGAACTTAACCCTACAAAGGGTCCCGCTTTTCTATTTTAAGAACTGTGTGAACATGGCCAGAATATTGCAGCTGTTTTCCATTGCAATTTAGCACTACACACACTGAGGGTATTTTTCTAGACCATACTATTAAAGCTAGGGCTTGAAGAACCTGCTTCCCAGTGACTGGCTAATTTGGGGGAGATGTGGAGAAGACAATGGAGTAGCTAGACTAGGGGTGGGCAAAATATGACCCATAGGTCATATTTTGTATGAGTAAAATATTTTTACTCCATATTTTGTATGGAGTAGCTAGACCAGGGGTGGGCAAAATATCACCGACACATTTTATCTGGTTCACAACAGGTCCCTTGGCCCTGCCTGGCCCAGGCAATGGGGCCGGGGTGGCACGGTGCAGCAGCCAGACTCCATTTCCCAGCAGTGGCTTCTTCTGGCTGCTGCTGCTGAACCAAGCCCTGCTGCCTGGGCACCCTGGCCTCTCCACCCTGCACCCAATACCAGGGGATGGGACCCGCCTGGGCAGGGCACACGGCCAGGCAGCTGGGATGGGGCCATAGGCAGGAGGGGTTGCTGTGTCAAGGAGCAGGATGGGAAGGCAGGGATGGGGGTCAGGATTGGGATTGCAGGGCAGTGACAGCATGGGGATGGGGCTTGAAGCAGAGCCTGCCCACCCCTGCGACAGGCACTGGTTCTATGGGCAAGCCCGGCCCTGCCCGCTGTCCTGATCCCAGACACAACCCCCTGCCCGCGGCTCCATCCCGTCCTCCTATCTGTGTCCCCTGCCCATGTAGGTCCCAGCTGAGCTCCAGAGAGACCCTGGGATCACCGGACAATAACAGGATGGAGCTGGGGCCCAGGGCAGAGCTACAATCTGCTCCTGGCATGCCCCTGCTTGTGGAACCGGCACCTGTCTCAGAGGTGTGTGGGCAGCGGATTGCAACTCTGCCCCAGGCCCTGCCCCATGCTGTATGCACCCTGCTATCCCAATCCCAATCCCAATCCCAATCCCAGCCATGGCCCTGCCCACCTGTTCTGCTCTTGGATGCTGCTCTCATTTAAAGTGGCACTCCAGCTAAAATAACTGCGAACCCCTGAGCTAGAGGCTACTACGTGGGAAGAGAAAGCAAGAGAAATGAAGGAGGGTAGGAGAGATGTATAAAAGAGGAAAAAATTAGAAAACGATGCAGAAAATGATGTACCATGGTATGTTATTGGAAATGACAGAGTGAAGCAGAGTACAAGAAAGAAAAAAAAATTATGAAAAAAGCAAGAAAAAAGGTAGCAAGTTCTGTTACTAGAGCTTGCTGACAATATACGGCAGTGATATCTGGTCCAATTTTATAACCTTATATCTCAAGGGATAGGGTCTGGCAGTATGTGATAACATGGGTATTTTTCATCCATGGCTCTGTAAAGGTTATTGACTCTCTAAACGAGTGGTGCTTAGGCTTTTGGCACCACGAGCTAAATCAGGCCCTGCACCGTGCCAGGATTGGGCTCCAGCGGCCCTGCACTGCCCCTGCCTGGCCAGGAACAGGCCCTAGGGCCTTGTGCTGCCCCTATCTGGCCCCCAAGCATCAGGATTGGGGCCTGTACTGCCCTGATCATGTGATCTAGCATGCAGGGCCATGGACTGTGCGGAGGTCCACAGGCCAGATAACAGGGGGGCAGGGGCCAGATCTGGCCTGTGGGCCAGGGGCTGTGCACCGCTGCTCTAAACCTCTGGTGACTTTGTTACGCCATGTCTTAAACAGCTTAGTGCCCCTGGCTTGGCCACGGAGAGAGGTTCTCGCATCTAGCATTGCTGTTACCTCTCTCAGTGGAACGTGCAGGTTCAAGGTTACAGTTCATCCACATCAGGATCAGGCCTATCCCTTTCCACCACCAGACAAACCAGGCAGCAACCTGTGAGCATAGCTTAGAGAGGTCTCTGTTTCAGAAACACTCTCTCCACAGACCTGTGCAGGTTCATCTCAGGAATTCCCTTAGCATTTTATTCCCTGCCTGCATCCTTTATGTGGTCCATTATGAAGCTGTCTTAACTCACTCCGCTAATACTATTGCAATGAAAAAAACCTGTTCATGCATAGGTTGTTAACTAAGTCAGGGAGTCCATATCGATAACCGAGGATCTACTGATTCTTCCCAGGCAGTGGTACTTACTCAAAAAATCACCCAAGTCATTAAAAACTCAGAAAACTAAGAGTTCTGGTTTCAGTTCTTAGATGCCCGTTCATTGGATTAAATGTAGTTCCTCCAGTTTCCTGTAAAGTCCAATAATTTTTTTCCCTCAGAGTTAATACATTCTGGGAAATGCAAACTGTATGTGCATGCTTCTGTTAATGTACAACAGATACATTTGCAGAAACAAATCATCACTCTGTGCAAGGCATGACAAACACCCCTCAGAAACATAGTTCTGGCAGAGGAAAAGGATAATAAGCACATCCTCATCTGTTGGCCCAGGCCAGGAGCAATGCTGTCGGCAAAATTTAGCTTGGAAGCTAGAGAGTCTCACCTACTCTTTCCCTCCGGGCTGAATTTTAACACTTACACGTGTGCAGATCTGCCTCCCTGGCAAATGCCCTGAGGGTCTGGTTCCAAGTCTTTACAGCGGTGTCGTTTGCCCCCAAGATAGCATTTCTTGTTTATGTTTCAGAAATTTTCTCTACAATCAATTCACTGACATGAATGTCCCCAGTGCAGAATTTCCAACATTTACAATACTGTATTGTACATCTCTGCCTCTCCAGGGTATTGCTCTCTCCTTTGCGATGAAATAGGTCTGTCTCAATGGGAAAATTCCCAGCCTTAAGTTATATACAGCAGGTCTTTTTTATGAAAACGCAGTGGAGAAATATAGTCACAATTCAGCGTACCCTCCGCATTTTTTATTATTCATACAAATGTGAATCGCTAATCAGCATCCATCTGAAATCACCATAAACTTCCTGACTAGCTTCTTTGTCTATTCCTCCAGGCAACCAGCCCAGCTGGTTCCCATAGGTACTAGCAAAATAAATCCCTCAGAGACAGATTTAACATTTGATTCTCTCAAGAAAGAGCTTCTAATATTACAGGCCCATAAAACATCAATCAGTGGCTGGCAGCATTCCTTTCTTCTGCTGTATCGGGCTTGAAGTTTTACATGATCTGCATTCTCTTTGGCTGGTAGAAACCTAATTGAAATATTGATCAAAATAAAAACAACGTCCAAAAATGTGCACTATTGCCACAGGCCACAATTTAACTGCATCTTATTCCACTTGGTGACAGCCAAAACGCATGCAAGTGAAGACTGCAGTAATAGTTCTCACAGACTGCAAGCTCTGTACCCAGCTATTTCCATAATCTCACTTCAGATGAGTTCAGGGCTAGATTCTCAGCTGCTGTAAACTAGGATAGAACCATCGACTGGAAAGGAAGTAGACTTTACCCACAACACGTAAAGCCCAGACTTTTACTTTTATACTCTACTTGGGCCGTTTTCCTTTATTTTTACTTACTGTTACATTTCCTTACTCTAAAATTTTACTTTTGGCCTGGAGACCTGGAGTGTTTAACCTGATGTAGCAGACATTGGTTTTGTACCAACATAAATTACACAAGGATTCAGAGCAGCTAGGCGTGCAATTCTCCCAGGGTAGCTGCATGAAGTAGCTGGATATCACAGACCCTCATCACTGTTAATGGCCTGCTCATCTTGAACAACTGGCTATCATGTGGTAAGCTGTGGACACATACTACTTAAACCAGAGTATCATACACCAGAGTAGTTATGCTTCAGATCAGGCAAACTTACTTCAGCGTAGCAGTTTATACTGTCTGCCCATTCCCCTATTGGACCAGTGTAAATGGATCTTACGTCGAGGTCCTAAGGGTGCCTGTACACATGCTCAGGGGTGGGAGGGGGTGTTTTAGTTAGAGTAGTTCCCATGTGTTAAGCCCCTGCACATTTAAATGTCTGTGGGATGCTTTAACTAAAGCTCATTTGACGAGCTTTAGTTAAAGTGCCTCAGCGGCCAGTTTTAAACCCATGGGGACTTACACACACAATGCTGACATGATGCTAGAGCGTTCTAAGTAGAACATGTCAGAGCATGTGTATAGGCACCCTTGTAGTTGAGGTCTGTCTGAAATGTAGACTCTGAAGTAGCCTACATGCAAGCAGGGAGGCTGTTCCAATATGCTGTAATTCCAGTGCACTGGAGCAGGCTTCATTAATCCGGTCTGCTGGAGTGTTGCAATTACTGTGCTCCAGCAGCCTCCCGTGTCCAGTGTATTAGCATCCCTGTGCTTCAAAATGATGGCAGGGCGCTTCATCTGAAGCTCATTGAATAAACGCCCCCACCACCATTTTGAAGTGCAAGAGACTCTGGTACACAAAATGTTCCAGGCACTTTAATTAGAGCGTCTCTAATTAAAGAATTTGAGCCAGAAGCAGCACTTAATTGCATTTAAATACTTTATGCTCCTTTTTCATATCTTTGGTTGAAAGGTTTGAAAGCAGAAGGAGTGACCACAGAGCTGAGGAACACGCTGCCTGGTTTTGTTCCTGTCGGTTGATTTTGAGAATGAGCAGGTCAGAATTTGGCACCTAGAGGATGACTGACAGGTAGAAGGTTAACAAAATTTCCTTCACACCGGAGCCTGCTGCTGTTTCAGACACTCATGGCATGTCTACTGTATGCAGTGTCAGCTCCAGATGAGAGACTACAACTTAATGAAATGGCAGCCACTGCACCCAAATCCCATGACAACATTATACACACACACACACACACACACACACACACACACATTAACATACATATGCATATGCATATATGTACATACACATATACATATATACACATATACATACATATATACAAGCAATTGCTGCACTGAGACTCCTAACTGGGAGCTGACAAGTCACTCAACACTCAGGCTGGCACCCATTCATTTCTGGCAAAACTGGGGAAAGAAAATTCAAAACTTAAAGTGAGTATGTTTTAAGTTGCTGCTTCTATTCAACTCAGTGCCAGGGTTTGGGTAAGAAGCAGCAGTTGTGTTTACCCCTTGCCCATGAACAGACACAATATGGTGAGAGGAAGTCAGGAGTACAGGGTTTTTGATATTCTGGTTGATAGTATTAGGCAGTCAGAGAAAAACCCATGCAACACCTAGCCACTAATTAGGTTCCACTTAAGCAAGTGGTTCATGGTGTGGTGCTGGTTTGGCTGTCCAGTGGGGAACTTCATCCCAAACAACCAGATACAGGCACATCTACATGCCCCTCCGTATTAGGCTGGAGACCTCCATCCTGAGGTTTGCCGTGATCGCTCCATGTCTTCTACCTCCCAAAACAAAAGTAGCAAAGCCATCTCAGCATGGTGCTGGACACCAACCATCTCCCTGTGAAAAAGAGATATGTCTCATCATGGAGGTGTGTGGTGGTTTAGATAAGCCCTGAGAAGTCTGGCCAGGTTGGCTTGTGCCCTATTTTGTTACTTTTAATTTCTTTTTGAAAAAGTCATGGCAGAATAAAGAGATACTCAAGTCATTGTAGATATTAGGTAAGATGTTTTAGAGGCATTCACTTCATCCACTGGGTCTGAATCATTATACAAAGAGTAATTAACTTGAGTACAAACCTTGATCTGTTCATAAAAAAGCTGTAGGCTGAGTGGATCATGCACTGGGCTGGGAGTCAGGAGACCTGAGCGTTCGCCCTAGCTCTGTCACTGGGCCGCTGGGGATGTTGAACTATTCACTTTGGCCTAGATTTTTAAAGGCATCGCTCTGCTCAGCACTGCAGACCTAAAAGACTTGGGCTACGTCCCATTCTCAAAGGTGACATAGGTACTTAGGGCCCTAATTCGCCTTGACGGGCCATAGGACTTAGGCTCTGGTCCAGAGTTTTAAAGGAACCCAGTTCTCACTGAAATCTTGGGAGGGAGGTGCCTGAATTTCTTTATAAATTTTACCCTAAGTGCTCAAGCCACTGGAGAAAATGAAACTTTACTAAGGCAGTGATTCTTGGGATCCTGTCAAGGGTGCCACACGGTGCATCACAATGCTATCATACTATCATCATTAGGTATACAAAGCACGATTAACCCCAAGATTTCAAATAGGAATCCACAGTGGTAAAAACATTCTGACCTGTTGTGGTCTTTGAGTTCTTTGCAACAGAAGAATTGCTGTATTAAATTTTCTGTAGTCAAGTAACAAGTGAAAATGAAGAGCTGGCATTTTCTAAGCAGTGCCTTGAATTTAAAACAATTGTGAACCACCATGAGTGACTGGTGCCTCCTGAATCTGGGGGGGGCACTCGCAGAAGCTACTGACGGTGGCACCAGCCCTACCAACAGCACCAGTGTCAGCCATCTGGCAGGGGGCAGTGGCCCTGTCAGGGGGGCCACATGCACACCCATGCACCCTCTACCAATCACCTATGTGAACCACTGATCTAAGGTTATGTCTATGCAGTACACTTACCAAGTGCTAGACTGGTGTCCGAAACCATGCTGTGCTCTGCTGGTGGGCTGATCCTGAACCAGAAACAGTAGCTGCATACACATGGCACTAGGCGTAGGTAGGACCTGGGCAGTGGGGTCCCCCAGGGCTCCGTATTCGGGCCCACACTGTTCAACATCTTCATCAGTGATTTGGATGAGGGGGTAAAAAGCACCCTGTTCAAATCTGCTGATGACACTAAGAAGTGGGGGGACGTGGGCACACTGGAAGGATGCAACAGGCTACAATCAGACCTAGACAGGTTACAAGGGTG
>NW_017728947.1:103885836-103918393 GCF_001723895.1 Crocodylus porosus
ATTTGACCCCAGTACTCTTTCCTGCCATGGCAGGGGGCCGGACTAGATGATCTGCTCAGGTCCCTTCCGACCCTAGAAACTATGAAACTATTAGCAGAGTGAGGGGAGCTTATTGGCCCTGCTCAAAGCACTTTGAACAGTGGAAGCAGTTATATTGCTTCTGGCTTGGGGCATGGTTTGCCTGGAGTAGCACAGCATGTTTGAGGACATCGCTCCTGACCACAGGCCACAGTAACTTTACCTTGTAGATCCAGGAATGAGGCAAGGGAGTTGCCTCTCCTCCCCCAACGCTGGCTGTGCCATGCAGGTGCAGTGTGCCCGGAGCTCACCCCACATGCGCAGCGAGCTCTGAGCTCACCAGCTGATCAGGCAGGGTCTGGACGGAGTCACTGCTGTTGCATGGCTCCAGAGCCCAGGGGGAAAACTTGCTGCTGTTTGCCCTTCCCCTCAGTCTCTATCCCCTTTGAATTCAGCAGTGGGGAGAAGGTGGAGAAAGAGCTCACATGCACGGCGCAGCCAGAGCAAGGGGGGAAGGGCCACCTCATCATAACACCCTCTCTGGGTGTCCCCCCCCACCTGTAGACACGGCTGAGTCCCTTTGGCTGTGCTCTAATGCTCTCTGTCACAAAGTCCAGGCACCTCTGACAGTCTCCCTTAGCTTTTGCATACTGCTTTTCACCTTAGCGTTGATTTTGATGGGAAGCTCTTCTGCAATGTGTCTGTACAGTGCTGAGCACAAAAGGACCCTGGCTCTCATCTTCCGCACAACTCGAATGCAAATAAATGCCCAGCAATTTGCATTTCAATATTAATATGAAAATCTGGGGGGTTGTTTCATTCTCTCTCAATAATGTTTTAACTAAAATGTTCAGTCTTTGGCACAGGATATTGAAAATACCTTAGATATATCATAGATAAATATTTTTCTGCACACAGCTGGGGAATCATTGAGGAACTCTCTCTCTCCTCCAGCTCGTTGTACAAAGGGGATGGCATTTCACTTATTTAATTCACAGGTCCATTTCTTGGAATCTTACACATGATTTTTAAACTAGCAAAGAAACTAAATAGCTTGATTTCCCCATAATCACTTTGCTACAGGAAAAGAAACATATGACATGAAAGAATCTTTGCTCTGTTACTGAATTTAGAAGGATGTAGAAAATAAGCCAATGGTTCTCCCTGAAAAGCTAAGGAAGTCTCTAGGAGTCTAATTAGTAGGAAAAATATGCCCTTTCATTGACTTTTCAGTCAGAAGAAATGCAAAAACAAGGGCTGTCTATTCAAGATCATAAATGGGACAGAGTCATTTTATACTCGTATCCCTTGGAGCATTCTGGATTATACACAGTGCTTCCAGACTTTGCCAAATCTACAAATTTTTGGCCTTTAGCAAGATAAATTATGAGATGGTGACAATTGTACTTGTTACCCTTAAGTAAAAAAAGAAAATCCAATCTTCCTTATAACAGCAATTTAATTTTAGACCTGAAAATTAGACTATAGGTTCAGGCAGTGCAAAAGGAGTCTATGGATGAAACTGACTGCTCGAACAGATTTATGCTTTTCCTCTGATTATAAAAGATATCTAGAAAGAGGCTCTTTGATAACAGAGGAAGCAACGTGGGTTTCTGTCACAAGCCATGACACAGCAATAGAAACCTGGTACCTACTAAATCTTCATGCTACATGACATACAATGGATGATTTATAGCCTATGCTGACTGGGTAGAATTAACCCGAAGAAAAGAAATAGCATCATCTAGAGAAACAAACCCAGGGCTGGGAACACAGCTCTTAGCTCTGCCTTTTCTGAGTGGCTGATCATAGTGAGTATATCTGCACTGTGGCAGCACCAGGCACCCTGAGCATGCCTGGCTCACCCGTTCCCATTCACACACTCCAAACCTGGAAGCGTACCAAGGGAAACTGCTTTGGGGTTCCTGCTCTAGGGTTACCTTAACCAAGGCGTGGGGACAATACGGCCCGTGGCCTACATCCAGCCCACCAAGCACTTTCATCCAGCCTGTGGGCCCCGTCAAGAAATTGTGCCTCGTGCATGAGGGTAGGACAAGGTAGTCACATATACACGCAGCCCTAAAAAACACACCGTTACCTGGCTCCCACCCTCGTGGGCAGAAGCTGGCCAGCATGCAACTTTTATGCGGGGCTGCTGCTGGAGCCCTCGGGGACCTGCTTGCTTCCCCAGTCTCCTGCTTGCACCCGGCACCAGGTGGGGAAGTAGCTGGGGCACGGCGTGTGGGGTGGGGCTGGGAGCAGAGCGGAGCCTGCGCTCAGGGGGGTAACAGCTGTGTAGAGCTGGGATGGGCAGCGCATGGGTGTGAGGAGGGTGGGAGGGTGTGGGGACCCCCACACTCCTCCCATGGTGCGCAGCCCTGGCAGGCGGTGGCAGCAACAGCAGGCAGGGGCACTCAGGGCACAGGTGCCTGCGGGGCACAGCTCTGGCCAGCGCTGCACATCACAGTGAGGGGCGCAGCCTCCCCCTGGCAGTCTGTATTGCTGGCATTCCCCACCCCCCCTTCACGTGCAGCCCCTGTAGTCACCAGGCACAGCAGGGGAAGCCCCACATGCTGGAGCCAGGTGCCTTCCCTGTTGGGGCTGCGCTGCAGGGGAGGGCAGCCCCAGGCACCGTCTCCTGTGGGGTGGAGAAGGCAGCGAGCTCCAGAGCCTGAAGCTTTTCTCCGGTGCTGCACAGCCTTGGCAGGGAAGGCATCCGGCTCCAAAATTGGGCCTTCCTTCCCTGTGCCTGGTGAGTGCAGGGGCTGCGTGGGAGTGGTGGGGAGTGCTGGCAATACAGATGGCCCTGAGAGGCTGCACCCCTTCCTGCAATGTGCAGTGCCGGCTGGACACACGCCCCATTGAGCATCAGCACCCTGAGTGCCCTGCCTGCTGCTATGTCATGGGTGGAGTGCAGGGGTCCCCACATCCCCTCACCTCCCTCACACCCACACCCTGCTGCCACAACCCCCCCACATATACACAAGCCACCAACATACTCAATGCCCCCCCACAGAACCGTAGGCCCACAAAACCCTCATATCCTACCACTCACCCACACCGACACTCAACCATACATACATACACCCCCCCCACCATATGCCTCCCCGCCCACAATATACAATACTAAGAATTTATTCTTGAGTTATTATGCAATCATCTCTATATACACTATGCAAACATAAATTGTGACCAAAAGTATTTTTGTAATCAAATTAAAATATGTAACGGTAGGTGTTTGACTTTTAAGGTACGATTTGTTTTTGTTCTGGTTCTAAGACAGCAACCCCACCGCGGGCCGGCCTGTCCTATCCTGCAGAACCTGTGGGCACAGGGGGCCCTGCAGCCAAGGGGCCATACCCCACTCGCCCCCCACCACCTGTGCCATGTTTAAAGAGCTCACTGCAGGCAGGGAGCCCCTTCCCAGCTGAGCAGGGGAGGAGTTCCCGGCTCTGCCCTCGCCACAGCCCCGCCCCGGCCCCAGCCCTGGTCCCGGGGAGGGAACACAGCACGTGCTGCCCCCACCGCATGCCCCCACAGCACAGCCCAAGTGCATGCAGCCCCGGCCCCGACAATTTTATTTCAGAGAGTTTATATCGCAATTAACTGCAATTTTGATTTTTTGATGGATCAGAGGGCCCCAAAACTATATCTTGCAGGGGACCCAAAAAATTGTGGGCCAGTCTTGACCCCCCCCCTCCCAAAAGGAGTATTTCCAGGGGGCAAGGGGAAGGATTTCTGGTGGCAAAGGTCGGGGTTAGCGGGCAGGACTTTTGGTCACAAGATGGGGACAAGGGGCAGGGCAACTGGCAAGGGGTGGACTACCCAAGCAGCCCTTGGCAGCTCATCAAAACTCGTTAAATGAACCTCCACCTGAAGTAATTGCCCTCCCCCATCCTAATCAGATACTTAGGATGCTGCAGATCTAAGGATGCTGGAAATTAAGGGCCAGATTCTGCTGCACCTGTTAGGCACCTAAGTAGACTTAGGCACCTAAATGTGTTTCTATTCCACCCTGTTCAAACCCTTGAAAAACAGTTTCCCTAACAGAACACACTACAATCCTGTTTTTATTTCGTATGTAAATAATACTGTTCCCACTGATTTCAATACCTTGACCCACACCGAACATTACTTAGGCGAGCAGGTCCACCATACGACTACTTGTGTGAATAACTGCTATTCAGTGCAAGTCAAAATTGCAGATCCAGGTTCAAGCTCATAAAAAGGGTCAATAAACAATAAACCAGGATTAGATTTCAGGCCTGCTGTGTCTGGATCTGTGCAGAGCATGCAACATGTAAAGGAACCATATGGATATAAGGAAGTCCATATAAACATGTGTACTAACCAGATACAACACGCAAAGCCTGGCACCGTATAGATAGAGCTGCTGTGGCAGGGGTCCGTTTGCTCCTCACCTGTGGAAGACTGAGAGGACCATTCAAGAGCACACAAACTGTTTAAAGGGACACTACTGAATTTCTCTATCCTACACGGTGCCATATGCTACAGTGCAGGTCTATCTGGCAGACTGTTCAACCGCCACAACCTCATTGGCAAAAAATGAGAGTTAATTACTACAGGGGGATGTAAGGAGGCCGCACCTCTTTGCAAAATGCACGTGGCCAGCAACACTTCCTTCAAACCACCCCTGTGTCCTCTTCCCTCTCTCTCAGAAAGGGCACCTGCAAATTGCCCAGCAGACCCCCTTCTCTGTGGCTTACAGACACTCACATGGCTTTTAAAGGGAAGACACAGCTGTGGCCAGGGGAGCAGAGAAACAGTTACTGAAAACCAACAGCTTCCCTGCAAGAGGTTTTCTATTTTTATGGTTACGGACAATGATCACACTGAAGGAGTCCCACTGGGGAAAAGATGCGTGGGAAATGACAGGGCAGTTCACGCCTCTCTCACCACCGAAGAGCTCTGCGCTGGGCTTCAGAGCCCGGCATCCTTACCCGCCCCAGTGCCCCAAGGATCGGGAGCCCCAGGACTGCCCTTTGTTGTGGCTGTTTTAGTCTTAATCAATCAAGATCAATAAAGACTTTTAAAAATCAAGGTCAAGGGAAAGAAAAGCCCATCAACAAGGCCAATAAAAGGGGTGTGTGTGTGTGTGTGTGTGTGTGTGTGTGTGTGCTTGCAAAGGCAGATCCAGGATTTTGATAATGGGAGTGCAGGTGGTGTGGTGCATCATCCCATAACATAAGACAATGCACATTTTTCTTCAGTTACAAACCAACCTGCCCCAATGCCTAGGTCTGTATCTTTCAGCCAAGCAAACACATCACCTAGGCCCCCACTTGCTCACAATCCCCTCACACCCCATTTCATTCCCATGGCTCCCACCCCCACCTACTCCTCACCCCTCCCACTCCAATAATATCCCAGCCCCTCCACCTCACAGGTCCCCTCCCCTGAAACCCCCTTGGCGCCTGTGACCCTACACTCAGCCCCTCATGGTCCCTGGGAGCCCCTTCTGCTCAGTTCCCTTCCCAAACTCTCTCCCATGCCATTCACAGCCCTCAGCCACAGACCATGGGGGGGCAAGGCTGCAACAGCCCTTTATCCCCTCCAGAGCATACTCATGGCTGGCCTCCACTGCCCTCCTCCCTTGGCACACAAACTGCTGGGGTCAGGGGAGGATTCATTTCAGCCACTGGCAGTGCCCCTACCTGGGGAGACCAACCCCTCTGAATCCTCCCATGCCTGGCTGTATCCTGCTTTGGTTGTGCCACTCTTCCAGCTTCCCACTGCCTCAGCCATCTGCTGCAATGAATAACCCATGAAAGGGTCACAGCAGTAACTTACCGCTCTGCCTCATCTTTGCCAGTCCCCGCTGCCTCTGACCTCTGTAGCTGCTTTCAGCCCTGCCCTTCCCCTCCTTGTCTCTGATCCGTTGCAGGTTCAAATCCCCTAAGAACAAAGCCATCCCGCACAGGTTCCCAGACAGTAGCGCTCCTTTACTGGATGTGCTGGGGGTGAGCAGAGAAACATTACCAAGAATAAATAACAGGATAATTGTAGAAGAAAGGTGAGCTTGATCAGAGGAAGATCACAGGTTGTTAACACCTGTGGAGTGGAGAGATTAGCACAGTGGCTGGACTCCATTTCCCAGCAGCCCCTGCCCGCGTCACTCCAGGTGTGGCTATGACTGCACGGGGCAGGGATTCCACAGAGACTGGCCCGAGCGGTGCTAGCAGGGCACACAGCTGGCGCGGAGCTGTTCAGGGGCTGGGGCCAGGGTTTGGTGGTGGGGGCAGCATGGTCTGGAGCCGGGGCACAGCCACAATGAAACACCCTGACTCCATGTTGTCATGGCCCCGCCACCCCGGAAGTCTTCATGGAAACTGGCTGGAGCGACATGGGCAGGGGCTACTGGAAAATAGAGTCTACCATGGGGTCAGTCCGGCCTGTAGAGCAGACATTGCCCACCCTGGATTAGAAAGAATCACGTAGAAAATAACAAGCCGTAAACTCAGTTGACTCCCTCAGTTCTCTGTGTATTTCTGTATGTTTTTGTTTCTTCCTGGAAGCTTGCAGCACACAGCCCATAGCCAACCCTGGGGAGCAAACAGCTAAATGGACTCAAACTGCTTCCACAATAAAACTGAAATTATACCTGGATGAATTATTCAAATATTTGTTTCTATTTCCAGGGCTTTTACAAGCTCCTCGCTTAAATACAATATGAAAATTGCCTGCAAATGAGTTGCCATTAGATCTACCTTGCCAAGGGGTGTTTTGCCTATAATTACAGTCCATTGTGAAAAGAAGTAGCACGGTATCCCATGATTTGGGCTTTTACCTATTTTGAGATGCTTCAAATATTGATAAAGGGATTTTTGTGCAGCAAGCTGAAAATGGCTAGGACATGTTAAATGCAGAGAATAATCTGAAGACAGAATTCAACAGGGTTTGTTCATTATTTTGTACCTCTAAAGTTTCTAGAAACATAGCTATAGATCCATAGAAAATTAGGGTTGGAAGGGACCTCAGGAGGTCATCTAGTTCAACCACCTGCTCAAAGCAGCAGCAGCCCCAACAAGATCATCCCACCCAAAGCTTTGTCTGACCAGCTCTTAAAAATCTCTGAAGATGGAGCTGCTACAGCCTCTCTGGGTAATCCTCCTAGTGAGAAAAGTTTTCCTATGATCTAATCTAAACTTCCCTTGCTGCAACTTGAGACCATTGCTCCTTGTTCTGTCATCGGCCACCACTGAGAAGAGTCTAGTTCCTCCCTTTTTGGTACCATCCTTCAGGTAGTTGAAGGCTGCTATTAAATCATGCCCTCAGTCTTTTCTCCAAACCAAATAAACCCAGTTCCCTCAGCCTCTCCTCAGAAGTCATGCACACCAGCCCTTGAACTATTTTTATTGCCCTCCGCTGGACTCTCTCCAATTTGTCCACATCCTTTCTGTAGTGGGGGCCCCAAAGCTGAACACAGTACTGCAGATGAGGCTTCACCAGTGCTGAATAGAGGGGAAGAATCACTTCCCTTGATTTGCTGGCAACACTCCTACTCATGCAGCCCAGTATGGCGTTAGCTTTCTTGGCAACAAGGGCACATTGTTGTTTCATATTCACCTTACTGTCCACTGTAACCCCCAAGTCCTTTCCTGCAGTGCTGCTGCCCAGCAAGTCAGCCCCCAGCCTGCACTGGTGCATGGGATTGTTCGATCCTAAGTGCAGGACTTTGCATTTGTCCTTGTTGAACCTCATGAGATTTCTTTTGGCCCAATCCTCCAATTTTTCAAGGTCATTCTGAATCCCATTGTCTCTACTGCTGCCCCCAGTTTTGTACTATCTGTGAACATGCTGAGGGTCCACTCCACCCCATCTTCCAGGCTAACTGTGTCTCTCTGATCATGCTGAATGAATGGCCTGTGGTCTTAATGCACCTGCTCCATGATTTTTCCAGGGACTGAGGTGAGGCTGACCAGTCTGTAGTTCCCTCGGTCCACCTTCTTCCCTTTCTTGAAGATGAGTACTGGATTTGCCCTTTTCCAATCATCCAGGACCTTTCTCAACTGCTATGAGTTCTCAAAAATAATGGCCAGTGCTTTGCAATCACATCTATCAACTCCCTCAGCATCCTCGTGCGCTTGCATCTCACCCCATGGACTTGTACACACCCAAACTTTTCTAAATAGTCCCTAACCTGTTCTTGCACCACTGAGGGCTGCTCACCTCCTCCCCAGACTGTGCTGCCAAGTGCAGCAGTCTGGGAGCTGACCTTGCATGTGAAGACTGAGGCAAAAAAGGCATTAAAAACAAAATTTAAAAGCTTGTGTCAAGGCTGATTTTCAATGATTTTCAATAGATTGCAGTGAGGTAGCTGCTCTCCTATGTACAAAACCCTGACCAAGGATCAGGTTGCTCACAAATGATTTAGCACCAGGTTCCACATAAACATATGGTGCACTATAGGTGAGAGGCAACTCCCTTCTGTCTGCACTTTGGTCATGATAAGGTGCCCATCAAACAAGACACAGTTGAAGAAAATACAACTTCCCCAGGTAACGTGTCTCACTATGATATTTTTGTAGAAGAGTTTTAGAATGGAGGATATAAAATAATAGAGCTGTGCAAAACGGCTATGTTTCATTTCAGTTTCGGATTTGGCCATGTCAGAGGATAGTGATTCATTTCGTTGTTTTGGGTCACTGTTCCATTTTGATTGGGTCAAATCTGTTTCAGAGTTTCAACAATGTTTCGGTGCTGATTCGATGATTTGGGTCAGCTGGGGAGAGACAAACACAGCTGGGCTTCTGCAGGTTCTCCTGTGGCTCCTCTAGCTGTGCCTGCCTCTCCCTGGGTGGGGGTAGCCACAGGAGAAGCCTCCATGGCTGCCCTGCCTGGCCCCATCCCCTGCCTGGCCCCAGCCTCCTGATACTTTAAAAAAAAAAAAGCCCTGCACTCACCAGCTGTAGGAGAGGCAACTGGGGCCTCTGGGGGCTCACAGCAGAGCTCCTTGTGCAGCGTATGGCAGTGGGCGGCAGTGGGGATTGCTCCCCCCCACCTGGCACCCACAAGGCAGCTGCCCCATGGTGCGTGTGCAGCATGGCATGGCAGGGCACTGTGCACTGTCTGGGAGCTGGGGCTGCTGGGGCTGAGTGGTGCTGGACTCCAGCTAACACGTGGAGTGACCCCAGCTCCCAGACAACATGTGGTGCCCTACCATGCCACGCTGCACCCACGTGATACAACAGCTGCTGTGTGGGTGCCAAGTGGGGAGAGTGGGTGATCCATGGGGGATTCTTCCATGGCTCCTCCAGCTGTGCCTGCCTCTCACCCGGTGGGGAGAGCCATGGAAGTTCCCATGCCTACCCTACCTGGCCCCACCCCCCACATGGCCCCAGCCTCCTGGCACTTTAAAAAGAGGGCTGTGGGGCTGTGCTGGATTATTCCTGAGGGGCACCTCCAAAACATCCGAAACATTTCCAAAACATTTCGGATTGCATGTGTTTGTGTGTGCATGTGTGTGTGTGTGTGCGTGCGCGTGTGTGCATGTGTGTAAGTGCAGCCTTCTAGCTTCAGCCTATTTCTAGAATCAGACCCCAGCACTTTGTAAGCAGGAAAAATATAAATGAACTTCTTGTCCTACGCTTTTACATTTACTTAAATATAAATGAAATGCAATTAGACTGTTTTTCCTGGTGACAGCATATTACAAGCTCCTTAAGCAAGCTCAGATACTTTATTTGAATAGGAAGAGATAGACGGGAAAAACCAGGTTGTGAAGAGCTGGGCCTGCCAAAGCAAGCAAATCTGTGAACAAAACCTGGTACAAATACAACTGAATGGATTCAGATTTTCCCCCTGACACTGAGCAGATCTGGGACATTCACATTACTGTTCCCATGCTCAGACCTTTCCAGTTCTTGCATCCTGTGTTTTCCATTAGCAGATCATATCTGAATAGTCTGAGCAACTGGGTTGAGTCACCAAATGTGAACACCAGACTCACATGACCTTTTCACTGTTTTAGACAAGTCCTTCAGGACACATCTGCACTGCAGTAGCCATATATCCCTGGCAGCATGGGCGACTGGTGCCGCCTTAGTCGGGGGGGCACGTGCTCCCCCAGCAACCAGTCAGCAACTGAGCAGGGGGCCCGTGGCTGATCGCTGTGGCCAATCACTGCAGCCACTTCCAGCCATTTCTGGGAGTGCCATGGTGCTGCACTTCCCAGCTGGCACTTGCAGGGGGGGCACCGGCACTCCCTAAGCAGTGAGCACAGCCAGTTAGGAGGTACACCGGCGTTCTCAGGGGGTGCATGTGCAGCCC
This sequence comes from Crocodylus porosus, assembly GCF_001723895.1. NCBI lineage: Eukaryota > Metazoa > Chordata > Crocodylia > Crocodylidae > Crocodylus > Crocodylus porosus. Next base: position 103,896,145 of record NW_017728947.1, read on the forward strand.
CATGCACCCCCTACGCATCGCCACTGCCTGGCAGGGGCATGACCGGACCTGCCCAATCCACTATTGTGGCATATATGCCCTAAACCACTATTGTCAAACTCATCTCCAGGCCCCAGGCCAGATCCATGGGGCCACTAGCTGCAACAGTGGCAGGGCCAGTGGCAGCTGTGGCAAGTGAAGCAACCAGCAACCTCCATGCCCCTAGCTCTGCCCTAGCTCCAGCTTCCAGTTGCTTGCTGGATCAGATGGAAAAACTCTGCAGTCCAGGTCTTTGACTCCCTTGCTGTAATCTGAGAAACGTGGCAGAAAGGCAGCTCTGGGGCTGCCTCTGTGGACTTAGGTCCTATTTCACCCTGATCAAATCCCTGAAAAAGCCCAAGCACCTCTGCTTTAGTAACATGCTGTGTTTGGGCTATCTTTTGCTTCTTAAAGCTAAATTTCAAAAGCAATGAGAAGGACATACCCAATTTGAGGTCACCATTTTTTGAAGGATTTGTACAGGATAGATTGAGATTGCATTTAGATACCTCACAGATGAAATGGGAGCGAATCCTTGTGCCTCAGTTTTCCTGTCTCTAAAATGGAGATAGTCATATTTGCTTTCTTCTGCCCTTTTCTTTTCTCACCTATTTACCCTGTTATCTTGCAGGTGCAGAGACTGCCTACTAAGCAAAGCTTAGCATCTACCAGCCAACCTGGTGTTAGCTGCGTCATTAGGCACTAATGTAATAGCAACAACACAATATTTAACTCTGCATTTCCCACTTTTGCATATTTGGAATATTTTTGAGTTGAAGCATTGATGTGATATTTGTTGTCAGGTTTTTTTTTTTTCCCGTCCCATACCCTATTTTTCATCTTTAGTTATCTAAAAGACTGTTTTTGTGGGGGGGATATAGATCATCTTTATGTGTAACTGTTCAGAAAAACCTCTCTTTTCCAGAAGTATCTTGGTTATCTGTGATTAAAAACCCAGGTTATATATCCCTTGTACAACAGATCTTATTGTGGAGTTATTGCTTAATTATTCTTTTTCAATAGTTGCATAGAACTGTATTTAAGCTGTCAGCTTTGTTTCATTGCTCATGAGGTGATTTTTGCTAGCAGCTCTGAATAGGCAAACTTGGGAAATTGTTTTGAATGCAGCAGATTTATACCGCTTTTTAAAGGGGTTACTATCCAGATCTTTTATCCTGCTGGACTGTGTGGCAGCTTTGATCTACTCTGTATTTCAATGCTTTTGTCCAATTAAAGCTGGGCCCCCAGTTCATTAGTACACTTAAATATCACATTCATTTTTACAGTTCGTTGAACCAGAGTTCTGTGTTCCATCCCTGATCCCCATCCAAATATTTTAAAGGTTTGGGCTTAATGTTACTACTAAAATCATAACTGACAAATTGGTAGTAAAAATAGAATGGGTTTGAAATCCATCGCCTTGCAGCTGAAACAATAAAATCTTGGAGGTTGCAGCAATGGGCACTCATTGAAGACTGGGTTCTGCCAGGTTTTGAGGAGCTGTCACCTGCCCCTCTCTTGGTAACAAGGGAAAGCAAGATGAATCATTGAGGGATGTGGCAGATACTAAATGAATACTTGTCATCTGTCCTGTCTACCAGAATGTGCAACGGGTCTGATTTTTCATGGAAGTTTCTATTTGATTTTACATTCAGAGACCGGTATCAGAAAAACAAACCAACCAACCAACCCAGTAAACTGGAAAACTAAGGCTATTTGAGTGCATAGAAAGAAAGTGCATTTAAAGGATAAATTAAGTTTCAAAGAGAGAATTCCACATTCTGATGAAACGTCGCAATACAGTATAGCGCCACACATTAAAACCACAGAAAGATAGGGAGGAGAGAGGGATTCCTTTGTCCTGTTGCATCTATACATCAGGTTGCTTCTTTTATTACAGGCTTTACCCTTCCTGCCTAATTAAGCTGTTTTACACCCTGTTTTGTGACCTCATAATCCGTTACCATGGACAGGTTTGTGGTCTCATAAGCACTACCTCTCAACACCAAGTGGCAGTGCAATGAAGTGCCTACAATGCTCACCTGGGATCTGAGAGAGAGGAGTTTAATGTCCAGCTCTACAGCAGATGTCCTGTGTGCCCTTCTGCAAATCACTTAGCCTGTCTGTACCTCTGCTCCCCATCAGTAAAACTGGGCTAATAACAACTTCCTGCCTCAGTAGGATGATTAAAGAGTATGAGGGGTGCAGATGCCTAGTGATGGGGGCTGTGTTTACCTAGGATGGGTGACTCAATGACATATATAGAGAGGGAATGGTGGAAGTAAAAGGTAAGCATCTCTGTACGCTCAAGAGGAAACTGGACCAGCATCTATCTAGGATGCTTGGGAATTGCAACTTCTGCATCTGATGACTCTTGAAGTCCCTTCCTATTCTACTATTCTATCTTGTAGCTAGAGTAAGGCTCTACTCAAGATCCAGTTCAGAAAGGGTCAGCTCTTGCCTTTATAACTTGCTCTGATCACTATAACATTCTGGAGCAGATCCCCTCAGATCCCAATCTTGCCAGGTCCTCATGCAGGGGAAACTCCCACTGGTTTAACATATCGGTAGGACTAGACCCTGCTACTGACCAATGAAGGGGAGGAACACAGAGAGGTTTCGATGATACGGTGCCATGGGACAAACGCTTAGGCAGACATAATTCAAACGGGCTAGCAACGAAGCTGGAGAGGAAGGAGGACCAGCAAGTTTGTGAGAGGTCAGTGGTGGCAGGCAATTACAAATGTCTGAAGAAGAGGACACTGCTGAGAAAGCAATTTAGCTTCTCTGCCATAGAAGCTCGAAGAGAGATCCATCCTCAATGTGCTGGGCAGAAGGTCACGAGAGGTGTTGTGGACAGTGGGCTGGTGTGGGCAAATGAAAAAGGAGATGAAAACCCAGCCAGATTTGCTGTTCCATAGGAATTAAGACCAAGTTTAAAAAAAAAACTTTCATAATCACTATGCTTGCCCTGCAGTTTTGGCACTCAGGCCGAGGAAGCCTACGGCAAATCTACTTGTACTTATTGTGTAATGAGCAAGCGAAGACAATCAAGGAAAGGTGCCTCAGTACCACCCTAATGATTTATTCTTAATGCTTCACTTACAGGCTACAATGCCTGTCTAGGTGCCAAATAAAAAGAACAACAAATGCACTCGCGCCTTTGCTGCAAACATAATTAATCTGTCTGCTTTTCTTGCAGCAGACATCTAATTAAACGAGGCAAGAGCACAGTGACAGAGAGCACTTTTAAAATATGCATTGTGGAAGCTTATAAGCAATGCCGTGAAGTTCATCACACTGCTGCAGACAGCTGTAACATTGTGTGCAGCAGCATCAGGCTGTTTTCTTGCTGCCTATTTGCCAAGTCCTTGGACTACCCACTGCTCACCCAAAGCCCCCAGTCATTCTGAATGCCCGCTAAGGAAATTAGAGAACCCCAGGTATTCTTGATTGCATCCCACAACTCAGGTATCCTACCCCTGCCAGCCCACACCCACTGGCACTACTGGTGAGGTCAAAAGTGAATGTCAATCCACTTTTTCCAGCCAAGAGGCTGGAAATTAAGCGGCCATCACCTTTCCTTCCCCTTTTGATGACCCTTCTGTCTTTTCCTTTCTTATTCTTCCTTTTACAACCTGTTTTCAATTCTATCAGTCATGCTAGGCAGCAACAACATTTCATCAACAACCAACCAACCAAGCGGCTAAAACACAGGCCTGGCACAAGCCAAAATGCCCAGAGGTTCAGACTCAGAATTTCAGGATTTCACCCTAAAAATGAAGTCCCCACACCATCTAAAACTAGGGGCAGTCAATCCATAGTACTGACGCAGTTTAAACGTGGCTCTTGAAAGAGCAGTAGTGAAATTAAGGTAGACAATAATAAATGAATGTGTAAAAAGAAACTATTTTTGGGTTTCCTGAGTTTTTGCTTAGTATTTATTCTAGGAAGTCATTTAATAGCAAATTATTGGAGCTGAGGCACTACATGCTGATCACTCACACTGAAGCATGTATAACTTGAAAGTTTTGTTTCTTATAGCTCTTGGTAGGTCAAGATTTGGATCTGCAGCCACAAGGCCTAGGGAGTTTGATTGTCCCTGCTGTATACACAGTCAAGGATGATCTACCTGTGCCCCTGCCCCCAAGTACTTATCCCTCAGCTGTTCCTTTTGCTCTGGAACTCACCACAAAAGGCTCCAGACTTAATCTATTACATTTTCACAGATCTGATCACATAGTTAAAAGATGAAGGAAAACATACTTTGAGGCCATTTGTCCACTAGGGATTTAAATAGCTAAAGCAGTTGAGTTTACCATCATCTACTGAGTATATTTTCACCATTTTTTCCATCACAGTCACTGAAAAAGATGACAATATGGGAAACTCAGGAAAAGTTTTTAAAGGAAAGAAGCTTCCTGGGATACTGTATATATTTCATTAGCACTGCCTTAAAAAAAAGGATTTCTGCAAAAAAAGTAATGGAAGTTTTCTTTGAGCTTTTATCAAAAAAATGTGCAATTTTGGCCCAGCAATTCTGATATATTAAAACACTAGCTTCTAAGCATCCAATATACTGCCATAATTATTTAAAAAAACATAGACATCAAAATGGAAATGAGCTTGCAACATAGTATGGGGGTATAGAAAGCCAATGGATTGTATACTGAGGAATATCAATGAATAGGCATTTAATTAATCTCTTCTGTAGATCTCATGGTTTCATTGAAATTAATGAAAATTTTGCCATGGACTTGAATGGAGCCAGCATTTTACACCCCTCCTTTCCCAAGCTTGGGTTACACCAGAATGATCTACAGGTTTTTGAGAATTCAGAAATGAGCAGCAAAAATGATGCAAGGTGTCGATTTATGGGACAGATTAAAAAAACAATGGCTATACATCTTGCCTGAGAAGCAGTTAACTGGAAGTTAGACTACTTGCCTATAAGGACTGAAGAATGCAATGACAAAAAAGGAGAAAAACTTTTTAGGGTGATCCAAAGGGTAATAACCAGCAAAAAGAGCAAAAAATTTCAGAAAATAAATATTTAAAAGCAGTATCAGGGAACTGTTCTGAACAGTGACATATGTCAGACTGTAACAGCCTCTCCAGGGATACAGAGCAAACTTTTTTAGTTGAGTTATTTTAAAATGGACTGGATGATGCGCTAGAGAATATAGAGCACACTGCTGTATTGGGCCTGGACAAAATGACCTCACCAGGGTTTATTTTTCTTCCAATTGAAGGAAGCATTTTGATCAAAGAATATTGATCCCAGGTCACAGGGAGCCTCTCCAATGACTGCAGTAGGCTATGAATCAGGTCCATTCTGGGTAATATGTTTCAGAGCTGAGCTGTTCCCAACATAGAACAAAGTACCAGTGCAGCAAGGAATAAACTCACAGACAGAGAACATAAGTAATCACGTGGGCTTTCCCAGGACTGTTACTGGGATTCCCATGATTACTCACCAACCTGGGACTTTGCTAGACCAGGGCCTCTGTGTTTTAATCAAGGTCTAAGTAGGTGATATGTATGTAAGATTTCCTTGCTATAGCTTCTAGGCCTCTTATGCAGAATACCCAGCTGCTTCTATGTCCCAGTTCCGTGAACCTGTGTGAATTATGACTAATGAGCACTAATGTGACCAGTTGGGGACCAGTATGGTGGGACCACTATGTCAAGGAGGTAAGCTGTTTAGGTGGATGACAATTGGATACTGAACTTCACATAGGTCCTTGGACACTGAATTCATATAGTCAATTAAAAACTGAACATAGCGAACCTTATGGGAATTACTACGTTGATAAAAAGGGGGCGGGGTTTGGGTGATTATGGTCCAGCCAAAGCTCCTGATCTGGAAGAGATAATTATACTGCTATAACTGACCAGGGAATGGAGGGTCCATTATGTGGATGAATGAAAATAGCAAAAGCAAGTTGGTAGTCTGACTTGTCTGAGAGAGTAAATTCAAGCCTGCCTTTTCTTTAAGCAATTTTTTCTTGCATTGTAACATAGGTCTGTGTTTTAGATTTCATTCTCTCCTTATGAAAGGAATGGAGGAGGGAAGGAATGAAAGGAAAGGGAAGGATGAGACTTTCACACCGATGACAGTACGAGGATACCTGGTGAGGAAGTAAGGCAGAATTTAAGTACCCAGGCTCATTGTTTTTATTCCTGCCACAGCTGCCCTCCAACCCGGGAGGTGCCCAAACTCCATTTTGTGCACTGTTTTTTATTTTATTTCCTAAGCACTTGACAATTCTGCTTCTGCACACAGGAAGAAGTGCCCCAGCTCTGACAGGTGTCAAGCTACTCAGCCCTATCTCATACCTAAGCCTCATCAGGATTCAGAAATGAGGTGTTTTTTCTGTTCAGGTTCCCTGAGGAGTTCAGTCTAGTCAGTATTCTCTGCCCCCTTGTTTCGGTCTGGTACCGCATGCATGCAACAGGCCAGATAAAAAGCTAAAGCATGCACGTTTCACTTGCTTTATGGACAATTATGCAGCTAAGTTGTGCTGTTTGTGTTCTTTGGCTTAGATGGGTTTGCAAGTGCAAAGACCTGCATGTGAGGATTTAAAATTTGTCCATTAATTATTAAATAGGCAAGCAGAGTGGAATGTTTCTGTCAGATATTGGAAACTATAAAGCAAGCCGTAAGGGATGCCAATGAAAGCCAAGCTGTTATCAGGAAGAAAAAAAAAGGAGAAAAAAAAAAAGCCTCCGTTTATTCCTCTGAGACACAATTAAAACCTTAAAGCAAAGTTTCTGAAGAGGCCCACGTTCTTCCTTCTGTTTCATGTACCAAACTGAAAACGAGAGATGAATTTGCAACATACAGGAATCCTTTCATCCCAACTTAGCTATTTGGTTCAAAGTTTAAGAATAATGAACCCTTGGGCTCCAGTCCCCTTTTCTCACCAGAGCAAGCCAAAAACATTTCCACAGACATGATGGGAGTGAGTGCAGTGAAAAACTAGTTTTGGGGAGGAAAAGTCATTTCTTAGGGGTATCTACATCTACAAATTTGGGCTTATCAAGGTTAAGAGGTTGCCGAGGCAGCTGGGGTTTAGGTGGGCACGGGACGGGTTGCTGCCACCTGCCTGGAGGGAATGCCCCTTCTTTCAAAAAAGAGGCAGTTCATTTTTGCTGTCAGCTTGGACTTGGCCATTTTCCCCCCTGAATGCAGACACGCAGTGGAACAAAGCTGTGCGAGATAACTTGTGACATTTAAGAATACGCAGATCCTTCAGGTTAGGATATGAAATAAGATATCTGAAAATAAAAAAGCCAGCTTTATAGGGCAGATTCCTTCCTTTCTTCTATCTCTAAATTTAAAAGAAAAGAAAAAAACCAAACTGTAGGACCAAAGCTTGTCAAGATTTGGACAACCCATGAAAAAAACTGGAAAGCGCCTTTCTTCATCTGAAAGGGTTTCTTTTTGTCAAGGGAAATGCACTTTTATTTAATCTGTTTAACCAGATCAACACTCACTGTAGCTAAAGCAATGAAAACACCAAACCTAGGAGCTTAAAGCTGAAAGACTTAAGACAATCTTCCTTTCTCTTTGATAAGACTGATGCATCCTATCTTGGCTTAAAATAATCATCATTATGTTTCTAAACAGTCTAGAACTGGAAAGTTTAAAATTCCCTGGATGGAGATGAAGTTTCCTGTTCATTGTTGGAGCTAATCTTTTTTTGTTAAGGCAAGTTAATGTGATATTGATTCTGTGGGGGGAGAAATAAGCTGTCATATTATGATAGAGGCAAAAGGTGAAAGGTTAGGCTGGAGGGATTAATTCTTTTATTCAATCTCCTAATATTCTTCACAGTTTTCTAACTGCCAAACACCTGAGGCTTTTTCCATAACAGGAAATGTTTCACATTTGACTCCTTTGATCTCCAAGACATGTTCTTTCTGAACACACATGTAACTGGACAGTAATGTTATGCCTTGCCTTGAAGTGTTGCTGTTTAAGTAGTAGCTTTGATTGTATCAGCCAATACTTTGCTTTTGAATAACCTCACTCATACATTATAAATCAGGAATTTGAAAAGCAGAGAAAGACCGCTGTGTGCATAATCTTTAACTGTTCAGCTGCTAAAGAGCTTTCCACAGAGAGTGATAAATCCTGTCCCCTTGCTTGTTGTTTGCAAAAAGAAGTTGCCATCACGCTTGGTTTCAGATGAATGCGTCATGGTCAAAACGCACAGCAGATGAATGGCTTTCCATGCATTTCGGAAGAGTCTGTACTTTACCCTCCACCAGCTTTGCACCCTCCTAACAAAAATTAACCTGTTTATTCCAAAGCAGTGCACTTCTCTAATCGGAGCTCACCTTGACAGCCGGTCTGATGAGAGCTCAGACAAGCATTAGATCAAACCACATGTTGTGTGTTGGTTGTTACAGGCAGCAGTGTTTCTCTCAAAGCCCTTCCTAGGGGAGGCAGAAGAAATGAGTTTGTTCGTTCTCTAGTTTTCTGGGTGTTGCACACACAGACAGAAGAGTCTATTATGCAGATTACATGACACCATTTGCACCGGATGCTTCCCTTTTTACCTTTCAAAGCAAAAGGCCTGATATGTCAATCTCCAAACCTGCAGGAGAAAGATGAGTTTTCAGTTTGGGTGCGACTCATCAACAATCTGGAGAAGACGAACACCTTTCTCATGGATTTTCTTAACAGGCTTGAATGACATAAACTGAAAGACGGTATTGCTAACTGTACGCGGGGTTAAGTCAAGACAATTCTGGAACCCCTGAGAGTTGTTAAAGTAAAGGCACGATAGGATCTGATGTGGGATCCCAACGATCATGCTTCCTGCCGAGCCACATGTGCATGGCAAGAGGCATGATCGCGGGAACCTATATTAGAACCCATTGTACCATATTGCCAGTACAGAGGGAGCTGTGAAAGGCTTGAAAAGCTCCCATGTGCTCCAGAAGCTGAGCAGTGGTTGTATGTTCAACCAAAGGTGTGACAGGAACCAGCCACACAGTAGTTATTTCACATATTTTGTGTATCCCGGGTACGCCGAGGGTGTGCCCTCCCAGCCAAATGGAGAGGAAGTGGTGACAGGCTAGGGTGTTGAGGGAGGGACATCACTGCCCTACATGTGGATCTTCCACCCAGCTCTAGTGAGGCCACTTTTAACACCTCCCCTCCTTTTTAGGGCCCCAGTGCTCCAATAACTCACCGCCCTTCTGATGGTCTGGCTTGTCCCAGCATAATGCTCCCTGCTGGGGTCTCTTCTCCCATGCTGCCTCTGGACTCCCCTTTTGTGGCCTGGTGCCCCAGCCTGGGCATGCAAGCCTTGCAGTGTCACCTGCTTCAGTCCTCACGGCCCTCTGCAGATTTGCTTGTGCCGCTCTATGCCCCGCTTTGAGCACCAAGGGCTAGCTGCTTCACCCTGTGGGGTTGCTGGGCTCCCAACCGCTCACCTCACACTGGGGTGGCCTTCCCCATTTTCCATGCCCTGCTCAGCAACAGGGCTCTTTCAGCTCACCAGGGCTCTATGCGGGACTCCAGCCTTCTGGCCTCACACTGGGTGGCTAACTCGAGTAGCCTTTCACTCCTCACTGCTCCTGGATCTTGCCCAGGTCCTGTGCACAGTGGTTGCCAGCCACTTGCTGGGGTCTGCAGGCTTGCGTCACCTTGCTGCGCTCCTAGGGTGTTGACTCCGTGTGTCGGACTATGCACTGTAACAAGCCCAAGGGTCTCACACCCTCCCAGGGATGCTCTGTGCAGTGGGTCCCTGTTCTGTGGCGAGCCCGAGGATCTCACACCCACCCAGGAGATCTTCAGGAGCTCAGGGTTATTCCCTGCTGGGGCAGCTTATCCCCAGCTTTTCTTGCCAGGTATGCTGCTCCTTTTATAGACTTCAGGGGCTCCACCCCACCAGGTTCTCCAGACCAGGCAGGGCACAGTCTCAGACCAGGTCTGGACTACTCCTTACCCCCTCCCTTCAGGGAAAGGGCATGGCCTTGCTTACCCTGGCTTGCTTATGATTCATGGATGGGCTCCACCAACTGGAATGGCAGACTATCAAGCTCAGGACTCATCTGGAGCTCAAAAGGTAACATTTGCTACATTTGTATAATAGCTTTGTGGCTTATTCCTCATTTTATCACACCATTCATTGACTAAATGCGTGATCATATCACAACTTAAGAGACGATTAACCAGTTAATCACATCTTAAGTGCAATGTCTGTCAGGAGTTTAGATAAACATCCTATGTCCCTACAATTCTATACCTACATCATAGTTGGACCACTCCTTGGGAGGGCAATGGGTTTCAGAGTGATCCATGAGGCAGCTCACTTCTTTTGGGCCAAGTAAAGACATCACACTTTTACTGGTATAAGTGATCAGAAACCTGTCTATACCCATAACAGAGCAGAAGTTCGGCACGTAGACTGATTTAAAAATGGTGGAGCCCAATCTAAGATCCTCCTCCACCACAGGGCAAATGAGCAAAAGTGTGTTCCATTTGCTACTAATCTAAACTATGGGGCTTACAGAAAACTGCATAATTTAGACTGATTCTGCCTCAGGCTTTTTGAATATCTGTACCTAGCCTTGGAGTTACTGTTTCAGGCCCACCCTCCTCAGGTCCCATCATAATCTGTCCCTGCATCAACACAAACACAGTAAATTCTGGGCCCCTAACCTTTCTTTCTGGTAGGCGATAGCTTTGTAAGATTATTGCCTTTTCATTTTCTAAAGAGAATAAGGAAGAAATTCCCCATGGCTGTTAGTATAATATCCTCATTTTGGTAGCTCAGGGAATTAATTTATTAAGGAAAATAGCATTATGGAAAAAAAATCCTTTTTACTAAATTGTTCATAAGGTTCTGCTGTTCTTTGCATTTTATCAGCAAGATGTAAGGTTGTACCTTTCTGACCTCATGCCTTTGAGGTAAGGAGGGGGGCACACAGGCATTTTTAATACGTACAGACATGGATGATGATGAGGATGAAACTGGTGTCAAATAAACAGAGGGAGAAAGAAACAGAGCGAGCTAGGCCCTGCTGAGGTAAGCCACTGGAAAGATACTTCTTCAGTACTGCACTCAATTCTGAATTTCCATCATCTAGATTCACTAGATTTACTATAACTTGTGCTATGCAGGTTGTAATAGGGGCTCAAGCCAAAGCCCTGTTACTAGATAGACCCAGGCCTTGGACAGCTGAAGGAACCAGGAACACAGCAGTGAAGATTTAGCACACCAGGGATAGATTAATTAGGATGCTACCATGCTCAAAAGGCAGGACAGGAGGAAGAAGACCCTGTCTTCAGGGCACCAGAGGAGAAGAAGGAGCTGCCGGGAGGGGCAGCGCAGAGAGAGAAGAACCCCAGAGATTAAGTGCCGGCTCAGAAGAGACGGGGTGAGTTGGGGAATGCTTACCTGGCAGGGAGTGGATGGCGGGGACCGTCAGGACCTACAGGGGCCAGGGGAGCACCCCAGGGAAGCCCTGAGATTACACAAGCCCCAGAGGGTAAGCAGCAGCGAAGAGATGGAGATTGGTTCTCCCTGCTTCTTGAGTTACTAGACAATTAAAGAAGTGGCATCCTCCCTGAAAGGGGATGGAGAGGTTATGCCCATGCCTGTTTGCCCAGAACCTTAGGGACCTGGCAGAGCGGTGGCTCCAGCCCAAGACACAGTCCACAGAAGAAGCGGTGGACCTCACAGTCCTAGAGCAGTTCTTGACTGACCTCAGGGGCAACACCTAGGGCTGGGTGAGGCGGCACCAGATGAAAACTGTGGAGGAGGCCCAGCATCTGGTGGAGGATTACATTGCCGTGGAGGCAGATGGGGAAGGCCCCAGGAAGGAGCACCCTGGAGGGACCGGAATATGCCCAGGTGGGCCCAACAAAGGAAAGAAAGGAGAGGCACCCAGAGTTATGAACTGTGAGTCCTGGGGCTGGGAAGTCAGGGAGATAATGTGCTACTGATGTGGAAAAAAGGGGCATGTATCCAGATTCTGCCCACACAAACTCCAAACTGAGACAATGCTAGACAGTCCACACAATGAAAAAATGGACTGTAGCTTCAGCCAAGGCCAGCTGAAACTTCAGCCAGGGCCAGCATAAAGGCCCAGGGCAACAGAACAAGCCTGTGGTTGAAGTCAAGGTAGGTGACACAATCTTCCCCGCAGTTGTTGACATGAGCTGTTCTCAGTCCATGATTTAGGTGGATCTTGTCCCCACACAACTGGGGAGCCCCGAGACCCCAGTGAGCATGGTCTCATGCATGGGACCTTGTATACCTATGAGCGCTGGTGGCTCCAGTTATCAGTGATGGGCCACACAGAGGAAATCATAGTGGGACTAGCGGAGGTTCTCCCCTGCCCCATGCTCCTGGGGGTTGACTGGACAAACCTAAAGGAAGCAGTCACATGGGTTCTAAGGAGGAATGAATGACCCAGAAGCAGCGTGCTTTGTGGCCCCCAAAGATGAGGACAGAGGGACCTTGACATGGAGCAGATCATTGGAGATGGATACTTCTGGGAGGAACAAAAACAGGACCCACTTTTTCACAACATCTGGCAGACCCAGATAGCCAAGCAGGAAGGTGAGGTGATGGATGCTGAGAAAGTAGTCAGACCCCTCATTTCAAGGTAAGAACAGGTATCCTGTACAGTGTGGAGGATAAGGAAGATGGGCATGAGAGACAGCAGGTTCTAGTCCCATGGAAGTATTGGGGCAACCTGCTATGTGTGGCCCATACCTTCCCGACAGGGGGACACTTGGGGAGGCACAAGACAGAAGTCCAGTTGAAGCAGCAGGTCTCCTAGCCTGGCCTCTCTAAACTGCTGGAAAGATATTGCACTGAATGCCCTGAGTGCCAGAAGACCAGGGGGACAAGACCTGCCAAGCGCCCGCTGGTGCATTTGCCAGCCACGGGGTGATCTTTCGATAGGACTGCATTGGATGTAGCAGGACCATTCTTCCAAGGCGGTTCCCCAATGCTTAGTCACCATGCCCACGATAGCTAGCGCCCTCATGAAGTGAATCTCGTGGGTCAGAATACCCCAGGAGATCCTCACCAATGAAGGTAAGAACTTGATGTCCAAGATCCTGCAGGGGATATGTAGCAGCTTGAAAATCCAGTGGCTCAGAATGTCCGTCTACCATCCTCAGATGGATGGCCTGGTGGAGTGCTTCAAGAAAACGTTGAAGGGGATGATAAGGGCCTGCATACAGGGCAACCCCAGAGGATGGGATGCAATGATACCCCCTCTCCTCTTCTCAATCAGAGAGGTACCTCAGGCCTACACAGGCTATGCCCCATTCAAGCTGGTCTCTGGCCACAGCCCGTGAGGGCTCCTGGACCTGATATGGGAAGTGGGAATAGAGGATGTGGCCTGGCCCCAAGCCGTGGTAGATTTCCATGAAAGACTGAGAAAAGCCCAGGCCATAGGGAAAGAGAAACTGGGATGAAGCCAAGGAAGACAGAAACAGCATTACATATCACAGAACAAGAGTTGCGGGAAGGGGACAGGCTGTTAGTACTACTATCTGACAGCCCACACAACCTGTTATCCAGGTGGCAGGAACCATTCTAGGTGATGAGGTATATGGGGCCCATCAACTACGAAGTGCTCCAGACAAACCCATTAAGAGAAAGTAAATTTATCATATCAACCTGTTAAGAAAGTGGCACCAGAGGGAGGGAGGGATGATGCAAGCCCCGGTTGAGCTAGGGGAAATAGATGGGCACAGAGAGTTCCAAGGGACAGGAGGACCCCTGGCCAGACCTGAGGTTGATAACCAGCTTGACCCTGAGCAGCAAGAGACACTAGGATAATGGAGTTCCAGTATTTTTCCGTGAGGCCCCAGGAGATGCCTGGGGAGTGGAACACTGGAGGAGACTACCCAATAACTGTGGCCTGCAGTCAGACAAGAGATTGACCTGATGAAGACCATGGGCATCATCGAGGAGTCCAGAAGCCCCTGGAGGAGTCAAGTGGTAGTGGTCCCGAAGACTGATGGATCCATAAGGCTGTTCATTGATTACCGTAAAGTGAACAAAATTGTGATATTCAACGTCTTCCCGATGCCCCAGGTGGACAACATGCTGGAGAAGGTCGGTCAAGACAAGTACATCTCGATCCTGGATTTGACCAAGGGCTATTGGCAGATTCTGATAAAAAGAAAATGGTCTTTGGAATACTGTGGGGTCCATTTCAATTCAAGCAGATGGCATTCGGGCCACATGGGGCGGCCACCTTGTTCCAATGCTTGATGGATTGATTGCTAGCAGCTCATCAGGAATATGCTGCCGCATACATCGATGACATCATCATTTTCTCCAGGGACTGGGACACACATTGTGGACACCTGTGAAAAATACTGGAGAAACTCTGGCAAGCCAAATTGACAGTGAACCTGTGGAAATGCACATTAGGTAAGAGGGAGACCCAATACCTAGGGTTCGCGGTGGGGCAAGACAGGATAAGGCCCTGGCAGACAAAGTGGCAGTGGTCAAACGGCACCCCCTGGCCCAGACATTGAAGCAGCTATGGTCCTTCCTGGGCTTCACCAATTACCATAGATGCTTCTTTAGAGACTTCTCAGAGAAAACCGCACCCCTGACGGAACTGACCAAGGGTCACCGGAACCTGATCAAGTGGAACCCCAGGGCCATCCAGGCCTGGAACAGGTGAAGGTGGCCTTATGCCAGCACCCAGTCCTATACACACCAGACTTTGAGAAAACTTTTTCTACAGACAGACACTTTGGGCATCACCTTGGGGGTGATCCTCTTCCAAGAGGAAGGAGGGGAAGAAAGGCCGATAGCCTTCATCAAAAAGCTTACACCAGCAGAAACCTGATATTTCACAGTTAAAAGGGAGTGTCTAGCCATCCGGTGGCGGGTGGAAGTCTTTTGTTTTTATTTGATAGGGTGAGAGTTTGTACTAATCACAGACCATGCATCCCTCCACTGGCTATGGATGGCCATATTAGATAATACCAGACTGATGAGGTGGTCCCTTGCTTTGTAATCCTTCTATTTTACAGTGAGATATCAAGTGGGGAAGAACAGCGGGAATGTCAACTTCCTGTCTTGTGCCGAAGACATGCCAGATGCTGGTGAGAGGGTAATGGAGACAACCCACCTGGGCGAAGGTCGAGAAGATGGGATGAGCTTGAGTTTCTTAAACAAGGCGGGGAGGTGTGTAACAGGGGCTCTGGCTGAAGCCCCATTACTGGACATTCCTGGGACGCAGACCGCTGGAGGAACTGGGACCACAGCACTGAAGGTTTAGCACACTAGGGATTGATTAGGGTAATTAGGATGCTGCCATTCTCAAAAGGCAGGATGGGAGGACAGGGACCCCACCCTCAGGGCACCGGAGGAAAAGAAGGAGCCACGGGGAGTGGCAGCGCAGTGAGGGAAGAACCCCAGCGATCAAGCACTGGATCAGAGGAGATGGGGTGAGCTGGGGAACACTTACCCAGTGGGGAGTGGACGGTGGGGACCCACAGGAGTCAGGGGATCACTCCAGGGAAGTCTTGAGATCATGTAAGCCCCAGAGGGTAAGCGGCAGTGAAGAGATGGCAATCAGGGCAGAGCAGTGTCCTCCCTGCTTCTTGAGTTAATTAGACAATTAAGGGAATGGTGTCCTCCCTGCTTCTTAGTTGATTAGATAATTGGAAATGGCAATTAGCAACTGTAGCCAAATTCAATAAAGCTTTGCACCTTGTTAATCAACTCCTGGGTGGCATCTAACCATATTCCATATTTTCCCATCTTCAAAGTCATGGCAGGCGAGACCCTGAGGGGAGAAAGCAAACTCGGCAAACACAAGCCCACAAAGGCAATAAGATTACATCATACTGGTTCCTTCATGTGTACATTGCATGTAAATTAAACCAACTATTTTAATAAAGACAATAACATATTCAGAAATACGTAAATGTGAACATTATTTTTTTCTCTCCCCCATTTAAAATATTTGCTCTCCACAGCAGCTGCAGGGGACAGGGAGAAGAGAATGGAAAGGAGCCAAGAGGAACATCTCAGCATTTGAATTTCTTACTGTAGACAGGTATGTAGAGTGGCTGCACTCCTCAGAGCACAACTGTCCTCTGCCAACACCCCAGGAAGTAAAAACATAATGATACCCTTACTACAGGGATCCTTTTTCTTGGCAGAAGGATTGTTAAAGCAAAGCAGGGCAGGAACAACTTTCGAAGAAGGGGGGCGGGGAGGAGAAAGAGCAGGGTTGCTTTTGGGTATTGTACACATCTGCAGAGAATTCACAAGTAAGTTATCACAGACAATGACCAAAGAGAAATATGAGCATCTGCTTGCAGAACGATGGGGAGACAAAGTCCTCACTTGCTGTTTTGATGTAGCAGCATCTGCCACGATCTTGTAGAGAACATCCAGGAGCAGTGCAGATCCCATAGGCCCCTCTTTCATTTCCTCTAATTTGGCAATTTTGCCACAAATACTTTCCTTCAAACTATACTTCCCACTGCTCCACCAGCCATTCGTACAGCAGTAAACAGTCTCCCTGCAGTGATGTCATCATTCACACTCAGCAAGCGGATGCAGCAAAGACATGAGGGGCTGTTTTGAGAGAATCAAAAAAGCCAAATGGCAACCTCAGAAATTGCCTGCAAGAAGCTGGATTCCTTGAGGAAATTAGTTTTCTGAAGAAGTGGAGAAATAAGATAGGCCCTGTGTTCCACTTTTATGCAAAAATAATTAAAAAATGCTTCAAATACTGAAGTTTTTCTGGGACTGCAGGTAGAGCAGGGAATGGATTAGAAGAAATTCAGAGGTCAACTCCAGGTCTGTCAATGAATCACCTGGGCTAAGTACAGACAGTCAAAAAGACCAAGGCTGAATTGATTGAGTCTTTGCAGGTTAGTCTAAAATGCAGAGATTAAATTGAATAACAACTGAATACACATTCACTTTTGATTCAGGAAATGCAGTCACGTGCCTGCAGTGGCTCAGGTCAAAAGCTAGGGCAGCTGGGGGGTGAGGTGGGGGGCGCTAAAGCACGGCTGTCTGGCATGTAGCCAGCATGGGCTGTGTATTCATTTCCTTGTGCCCCCAAGATATCTAGAATTTGCAATCCAGACTCACAGAAGCAGGACTCTGCAGGGGTGCTCATTACTTCCTCTTCCTGCTTCCAGGAGTCTCTGGGATTTATAGTCTACAATTATAGCCAACAGTAAGTTTCAGTAAGTTTAGCAGGGCAGGGCAGGGCAGCTCTGTACTTGGAGGAAGTGAAGTTTAAGCCCCCTCCCTGGCTCCAAACCCCAGCCAGGTTTTGCCTGGGCAGGGGAGAAGTCCCTGCCTCCCCCATCCCAACCCTCCCTGCTGGAGCAGGCAGTCCAGCCCAGCCCAGGGCTGGAAAACATGCTGGGATGCTGGGGACTCTGACTAACTGAACTTCTGTTCTGTCACAGGTTTAAACCAGTTTCTGATTACTTAAGCCATTTTATGTGCAACTTCTGTTCCTAGCCCTGATGACCTTACACAAGACTCTTGATGTCTGTATAATACCATTTACCTCTGAGGATACAGGCTCAAATCAAGCCTGAGTTCTGATACATAGGGACCAAGCATTCAAAACCCCTATGGAGGTCAGCTCTGAAAAATCAGAACACTTATATTCACAAGCATGCTGGAGTCTCCCTTGTCTCATAGATATCTGCTATTGATTATTTTATCCACCTCTTCATCTTTAATATACATCTTTGCTATGAGGTCTGTAAAACTCAGGCTGGCAATCAGAGCCAGTCAGGTTGTTAAGCTGGGTCCATCCTTTTCTCTCCACCCCTTTGCTCCAACTAACTTTCTGCCATTTTCCTTCACCCCTACCACTCCTCCCAATTAAAATAATAAACATTAGAGCCAACAGCGTACAAAGATGGGACACTTCTTCAACAAGCTTGTTCACTTACATACCACATCATGATTCCCTTCCTTTGTCCAACTTTGTGCTTAAAGACCACAAAAGCTACATCTCTCATGCCTGTCTGTACTTAGGTTTGGACTATGGAGCCCCCAGTTCCAAACTGGATTTTTAGATGGCATCACAGTCTGTGTGTTGACACCACTAACTATTATTTAAGTGCCATGCAGAGGAAACAGATACCTAAGTTCAGGCACTAGATGATTTCTCTCTCAGAAATTCTGCCATGCTTTTTTTGCAAAGCATTTTGGTATCCTTGAATAACAGGCCCAATACAGTGCATCTATACATAGAATAATGTACTTTACAAAGCTACCCCAAAACACATTTCCTTTATACCTCTTCACAGACCAGGTAGCAAGGATTAAATAGCTTTATTGCTGGAAAAACCATGCTGAAATTTTAGTCTTCTCATTACAAATGTATATTTGCAACATCTTTTGATGGTTATGGAATATGATGATTGCATTTAAATTAAATTTTCTCTGCCATTTACTTGTGACACTGTTTACATCTCCTTCACAGGATAAATAAAATATTTTGTCAGGCTGACAGAAGAGGATTCATATTCTATTGGGTTCTATTGGTAAATTGAAACATGAAAATCCATGCATTTATAGATTTTTTTAAAACAGATCTTTTTGTGTCAGGTGCAAGACAGATAAATGGTTTCTGAAACTTTTTGCAAGTGTCAATTTTGTTTTCAGAGTTTGAAGGATTTTTGAGCCAGATCCTCAGACCTCATACCATGGTGAAAAGGAAACAAAATCTATTCTTTGTGTCTCTTAATTGGAAGATTTGCTGGAAACAATACTGGGGTGTTTAGAGTATCTTGTATTCTGTGGACTCTCAGCTGGCAAAACAGCTTTTAGAGCCCTGCTCCAGATGATGTTAATTAGAGCAGCCATAAAGCTGCTTTAAGTTAAGGTGCAAATGAGACCAGCCCATTGCTTCCCCAAGGAACAAAATGGTAGACTGGTAGTTGACAGCTTCTTCATCAAGGCTAAGTACAGACAGTCAGAAAGCCCGAGGCTGAATTGATTCAGTCTTTTCAGGTTAGTCTAAGCTGCAAAGATTAAACTGAGAAACAACTGGACACTAGGGCTTTGCAAAATTTCACGAGCTGGTTTGTTTTAACACTATTTAAACTAATTTCGAGGCTGAAACAAGAAAATCAGAATGAAACAAAGGCCATCGAAATAGCCTCGAAACAAAACGAGGCTAGTCAAAATGTTTTGAAAGTTGAAATGTTTCGACCATAGGTTAGGGATGGGAAGTCAGTCCAGCTGGGTTGACTCCCCATCCCCAGAGAAATGTTGAAACAGTGTCAAAACAGTCTTTCCATTTCAATGGAATGGAATGGAACAGCTGTTTCAAATTGAAATGAAATTTGAAACAGAAAGCTGTTCTGTTGAACCGGCAAAACTTACAGTGAAACGGGAACAGTGCTGTTTCGCACAGCCAGTACTGGACATACATTTACCGTTGATTCTGGAAATGTAGCCACATGCCTGCAGCGGCTCAGGCCAGATGCCAGGAGGCGCAAGAGCACAGCTCTCTGGCACTTCCTATTTGTGCTGCCCCAAAGGTCTCTGGGATTTGCAGTCCAGCATCATAGGAGCAGGACTCTGCAGGGTTGCTCATCACTTCCTCTGCCTGCTTCCAGGTGCCTCTGGGATTTGTAGTCCACAGTTGCAGCCAGCAGTAACTTTCAGTAAGTTCAGCAGGGCAGGGCAGCTCTGTACCCAGGGGAAGGGGGATTTAAATCCCCTCCCTGGCCCCAGCCAGGGTTTGTCTGGGGGGCAGTCCCTGCTTCTCTCCTCCCCGCCCCTCCCCAAACCCTTCTATGCTGGAGCAGACAGCACAGCCCAGCCCAGGGCTAGAAAGCATGCTGGGGGACTCTGATTTAACTTGAACCAGGAAGGGGTCTGGGACAGAAGTTTCATAAACCAATTTGATCCAAATCAGTTAAGTCTGATACTACATTCAACTAGATCTATCTTAAACCAGCCATTTTGAAACTGGTTTATGTGGGCTGAGTTTCTGCTCTGTTACAGGTTTAAACCAGTTTCTGATCATTTAAACTGGTTTACGTGTAACTTCTCTCTCTAGCCCAAATCTCAGTTTCATTAGTTAAGATACCTTGTATGTATGAATACCTCCAGAACTTCAAAGACCATCTTTTCTAATGAATTTAAAACATGAACCTATTCTATTTGTAGTCCTTACTTGTATTACACGGGCTCACTGAAATATCACCTATGAATCTGTGGTTCTCAGGAAAAGACCTGGGCAGATATTACCGAAGCCAGAAACACCCAGAAACAAAAATACAATCTAGAGTCCAGGAATTTGAAATATATCCTCCCTCACATGTATATATGGCAGAGCTACTATTTACTGGAGTTATTTATGGTACCAATTTGTTTTGCCAAATAAAATACTTAAACACTTTGGCCCCTCTGTCCAAACCATTCTTTTGTACAGCAGTCTGGTCGTTACTAGTTAGTAACGGTTATTTCCCAAGTAAGTATAAAATAAGGTGGACACCAGTACAATCCAAATCACTTAAATACAATGCTTGCTTTGATATAGTAATGCATATTCCATACTATTTACTCTATGTGAATCGGAAAGCATACAGGGGACCATTAAGGCCTCTTCTCGACTATTGTGTAACAGACACTAAAAAAATTCCACTCTGTCATTCCTGCATCACGGAGTTCTCTTGTACCTCACTGGGAGCTAAAAAAAAAGGATCCAATTTTCCCTTAAAAGGGAGAGGGAATCCATCACATGCCTGGATAAACTATTCTAGTTGCCTTTGGTGTTAAACACATTGTCACTCTAGCCTGATCTTCTCCCTCTTCAGCCCACTATAGTTATGCCATTGCCTGCTAGATTAAGGAACCTTTCACTACCAGAAATCTCCTCCTCTCCATGTAGTACTTGTAGACCATGAAGCATCATCTCTTAACCTACTGCAACTGAAGATATCGTTCTTAAGATGATAGAGAAAACACTGGGCTCTGAGCTGAAGTCTCATCTTGACTCAACCTGGCTTCTAAGTTGTATTTGCAAGTGGTGGAGACAGGAAGCACATAAAATTCACCCCCTTGCAGGGGACCAGCACAAGGTCCATACATCACTTAAATCCCATTTAAGCTCTAAAGATTTGTGTGTGCAAAATTATATCCATTTGCAGGCTTTCACTGTTTCCAAATACCAGGGGGTTATAATTCCTTACCTACAGTAGGTGACATGAAAAGAGTATATTGGTTTTTAAAATGGAAAAATGCAGTAAGTGAATATTTCCTTTCTTTCAGCTGATCTGATTTAGAAATTATTTCTACCTTGGCCATGTAACAGAACAGACTAACAGAATTATTTCCAAAGGGAGTTCAAAGCTTGGTTTTAACTGTATGAAGAAATGGGTTAAAATCAATAAGATTCAACTTTAATTGATTTCCTATAAGGAAGTGTCTGCCTTATAATATCTGAAAGCCATTAGTCAATGCCTCTTTGAAGTATTAAATTTATTATGAAAACCCTGAAGATATTCTAGTTTAAATCCATGGAAGCTTATGTGCTTACTGGATTCTAGCTGTATATTAAACATAACACCTTTCATCGAATGGAACAGAACCACATTTTCACACCATTATCATTACTCTGAATCTTACTTTGGTCCTGCCTGTACACACAAAAAGTATCTATAAAATACCCCTTTGTATTATTCCCACTTAGAATAATCTACCAGGTAATAATTAATAGAAACAAGGGGATCTTCTCTAAGTGCTCAGGATTTAGATAATGGCATTTCTTTTTTCTTTCATGTTTAGAGCCCTTTTGTGGATGAGCTGAATATCTAACCTCCATCTGGGGTTTGTATTAGTGCAATGGGCATTTTAGGAACTTGACTTGAAGTCTTAAATGCTTCATTAAGGGGAAGCCCAACATAATGTTTTCTGGACCTCATCAGATGAAGAAGGTATACAAGAGTTCTCTACCTCTCGTATTAAAACACAGTGGTATAATTTGCTACCAACTAAAAGGGGACTTTCTCAGCAACTATTTGTTACCTATTTTCTGCCATAGTAAGAAGAGAGAAACTACTTATTTTATGACCCTTGGCTACATTCATTGATTCAGATGGATTGCAGATTGGCTGAAGGGTCGTACTCAGAGGGTGATGGTGGATGGGTCATATTCAACCTGGGGGGAAGTGGGCAGCGGAGTCCCCCAGGGCTTGGTCCTTGGGCCTGCGCTGTTCAAT
>NW_017728947.1:103918911-103950210 GCF_001723895.1 Crocodylus porosus
CTAGATTAGACATCCGTAAGAACTACTTCACAGGGCAGCTAGGATCTGGAACCAACTTCCAAGGGAAGTGGTGCTGGCTCCTACCCTGGGGGTTTTTATGAAGAGGCTTGATGCCTACCTGGCTGGACTCATTTGAGCCCAGTTTTTCTCCTGCCCAGGCAGGGAGTCGGACTTGAAGATCTACAAGGTCCCTTCCGACCCGACTTCTGTGATTCTGTGATTCGGTTCATTGAGTATAACTAGTCCAGAAAGCTACATCAGTCTGAGTTCTTAAAGGGCTTCACTATGACTTGGTGATTAAGTGCAACTACTATGATTGCAACTGAAGGTTGCTGATGTGTGATCTTGGCTCCTTGGGGGAGGCATGTGTGTTACAGCATAGGGGAGGGTTAATGCAATGTCAAGCTCGAGGAGGATGGGAGGCAGAGGTGAGACCAGGAGAGCTCTCACACCAAGATCACAGTTCAGGCAAAAGGAAGCAAAGGCAGGGCATTAATCTCACTGGAAGGGATCTGGCCAAAAAAACCAGAAGGAGGATCTAGCAGAAGCACAGCTTTTTTAAGGGGGAGTAAATTATTGGTGTGCCCCCCAAATTTATGGACATTGCCAGACAATAATATCAGAGTTAGGTAAAAATATGGAGAAAGATTGCATGCACATATTTCCCTCAGTATTCCTAGTGAACACCTGGTGTAAAGCAATTTGGCTACAATGAAATCAATAGAGTACTGTTGATTTACACCACCTAAAGACCTGGCCCACTATCTGTAACATCAAGGTTAATACAACTTCATTACTTTACCACATTACCGTAGAGAAAGCAGTTTGGGATGCTCAGACAGAAAGTGCTGCAGGAATATAGGCAGAAGATGCATTGTTAGTGAATAATAGAGCTCTGCTTCGTAAGTCATAACAGGATAAATCCAGAGACATTTGTTTCTAGCATTGATCGAGCGTGCCTCATTCCATTACTAGGGAAAATAATTCATTCCCAAGAAAGAAAATTGCTGCAATATCAATTTCTGGCTGAGGTCATGGTTCTCCATGCCAATTAGATGGCCTTTTCTGTTATGAAAACAAAACAGTGATTTTTCTATTTATCCTTGTAAAAATTAAGCAACATTATGCTTTTCCAATTCTGGATCTTAATGACCATAATTAGTGAAACTGGGAATTATGCTAATACTCTGTATTACGTTGACACCTTTAATCATTCAGGGGGTTTATCATCATGTCTTACTTAACATTTTTTTCCCCTAAGGGGAAAAAATGTATCATTGAAAGCGGTACGATATCAGAAAAGTTGTGTGATGGGGAGTGAGATTTCAAACATGCAACACACCTAGTCAACCGAAGTATACTCATCCATGTAATATATCCTTCTCTCTCTCTCTTATTCCAGTCCCTCTGTCCCTTGAATATTGCAATGTGGAGCACAAAGCTGGAGTTAGATATGAAGGGTCAGCAATGGGGCTGGGGAGAGACAGTTCCTTGGTGAGTTCAAAGTGTCAGAGGGTTTCTGTTTCAATATCCCTGAAGGTAACTGGAGAGGAGAGTGCTCGAGCATCTGCCAAAGTAGGGGCTACTGAGAGTCAGGATTCTTCCAGCAGGAATTATATGCAAAAGTTAAATTGACTAATGTGATGCTGTTTGATGGGCTGGAACATACAGAAGCCACTTGAAAAACTGCAGAAGCCAAATGTCCACTTCATGATGACTTCTAGCCCCCTCCCTAGGTTTCCCCATCTCTCCTTTGGCGCTGTACTATCAAGTGATTTCCACTAGAGATCCCAGCTCAAACCGTGTTCCTAGTTAGAGCAATGCTACCACAGGGAATGGAACAGCAATGAGGATAGATATTCGGCCGGTGCAAATCCATGAGGCTCCATTAAAATCTATGAAGCTACATAGATGGATGTCACTTGAGGATTAGGCAGAAAACGAGCATCTTAAAGGTAAGAACATTCATAAATAGTTATTCCCATTTCAAAGGGTTGTTCAATTTGACCATAACCGTGGTCTTTATAGCCGTTATGAATGAATGCTTTGGGGAAAAGGCTGGTCGGAAGCATGGACGCTGTGTGCTCCCAGAGGCTGGGGGTGCACAGCGAGCTC
This sequence comes from Crocodylus porosus, assembly GCF_001723895.1. NCBI lineage: Eukaryota > Metazoa > Chordata > Crocodylia > Crocodylidae > Crocodylus > Crocodylus porosus. The sequence goes on from NW_017728947.1 coordinate 103,921,027, forward strand.
TTGCAGGTGGTGGCGGCACTGTCAGCGGTGGGAGCGCGATGAAGGAAAATGGGGAGCTGCTGCAGGGAGCCGCAGTGCTGTCGGCAGCAGGAGGTGGGGGGGTGGCGAGCGCTGACCAGTGGTGGGCGGCCGCCCCCAGACACCACTGGCAGCATCGACGGTGGCGAGTGATGATCATGGACCACCCGCAGATGCCGCCGGCAGAGGCCCCCGGCACTGTCGCAGGGTGTGCTCCGCCAAGCTCAGCAGGTGCACGTGCACCCACGTGTACCCCCTCTGCATCACCAGTGTTCAGAAGTAACATTTGCACCGTGAAGGGGCCAGCAGAAAGCCTATACATTATTTAAGCACCATTTAATCTTCTTTATACTGAGATTTTTCAGTAGGCCTTATAGCGACTCACAGGGGGGAACTGCACGCAAGCAGATTATGCACTGTTTGGGGTTGTGATGCATACTCTCTTGGTTATATAGTTTGTCATCCAGTCAGGAAACAGAAGCAGGATCATGTGATTCAAGTGACCATTCACACAACAAAAAGGAGAGTATCAGTGGACAGTTCACAAACAATTAGCAGTCTAGAAATCAGACAATGTAAACGAGAGGGTCACATAGGGAATACATTTGTTTAAAGCAAGAAGTGTACTCACAAGTGATCAGGTGGCAGGACTAGATTTATCACATCAGTTATGAAGAAAAGCTTGCTCAGTTTTGCTAGGGTGGAGATTTTCTATTGTATTAATTCCCTCTCTTTTTCTCCCTGTATGAACACAAATTTGAAAATAATTGCCGGTTCCCTTTCTTCCCAGGTCTCTTTCTGAGCACAGAAAAACTGAAAAAACAGGAAACACAAAGGCCTGGTCTCATAAGTGGCCTCAGCTTGGGCTGGGAACCAAACATAGTGGGTTAAAGAAAAAGAAGATAAAAGTCAAACTTTTGATGAAACATGTAGTCAAAAAGTTTATATTCAGAAAGTCTTGTCTAGTTCTAATCAAAGTAGAAAGTCACCAACTAAAATTTTAAAACATTAGTTCAAGTAATATTTAATTACCTTTTGGGGCACTTTTTCCTTTTTTTTTTTTTTTTAGCTCCTTTAAAATTAATTTTAGGTAAATTTAAAAGCAAAACATCTTTTCAAGATGATAAATCAAAACATTTTATTTCAAACATAGTACTTTCCAAAAATGTTCTCTTCTTTTCATTTATTTTTTTAAACTAAAACTATTCACTGGGTTCAACAGAAATCCGTGAACACTTTTGGTTAACCTGAATCTGCACTTGCCTGTGGTGAAACTATGTCAGAAAAATTTCACCCAGCTCTAATTCAAAGGCTTTTTAAATGGCATACAGGAGCTAAACCAAATACATACAGCAACAGCCCCTGAAAAAAAGAAAGAGACTGAAGACAACTTATTTATTTTTAGTAACCCTGTGGCCTAGCAATGCCCAGAGCAACATCGCAGATTTTTTTCAAACAAGCCATGGTGGACGTAAACGAGTATCAGTTTTTTATCCCGAGCATTTTCAAAAAATGGTATGTTGACTTCAGCACTTTTTTGTTGTTGTTAGCCAACCTAGAAGCTCACTGGATGCTTCTAGCCTTCAGCTTTATGTACCTGAACTTAGTAAAGTTTCTTAGGGATTTTTGTCCGTCCTGTACATGGAAGCTGTAATGCGCCACCATGCCCAAGTGGCAAGAGGCGGTGAGGACTTGTACTGTCATCAGAAGGGGACAAGCAAACATGTCACCTCCGCAATTGGTCCACAGCAAACCATAGCCCTCCGTGCTGTATAAGTACTACTGATTCAGACAACGCCATGAAAATGAAGGTGGTGGCTGCAGGAGGAAAAAAAGTGAGAGTGCAGACTACTATGAGGAAAATTGCACACCTCTTATGAGGAGCATTAGCTTTCTCTCTGCTGCATGCCTCGGGAAGAGGGCATATATAAATGTAATGCAAAAAAAGTATTGATTTGGCCATTAGTGTTATAATAGATTCTGTGCTGTCCCAGGAAAGGTTAATGGTCCTGCCGAAAAGACAAACATGCTGTTATATTCAAACCTATTCCTGAACGCCATGAAAACACATTTTAAAGGTAATACCCCTAGCCCACAACAGAGCCTGGAGGCGGTTAACTATTAATGTAGCATGGGATGTAATTACTGGAACCAGACTTTGCATTCTGCTGGGGGGCCAAGCTTAGCTGAACGCTGTTCAAATAGCTTATTTGCTGATTGGCCAAAGGCAACATCATAGCACCCTCATTAGTCACCCCCTTTTGTCTTCTGGCATACAGATTAGTCCCCAGTGCTGAGCAGCCTCCTTAAGGCGAGATTTAGCAGCCAAAGTGGATGCGTCCATGCTACTGAAAGGAAGTCGGAAATACACAGCGCCAATGTGATGCAATCCCGCCTTGTGGTCTCTCCCATGGTTCTGCGGAGGTCACGTTTATTTTTGTGGAGGCCTGTGTTCAGGCACAGTATTTGCTACGCACAGTTGTGTAACTTTTGGGGCGGGGGGAAGAGTTGGGTATGAAGACTGCCTGGGCCACCAGTTTATCAGGGGAACCAGAAGAGTGGCCCTCTGGGAGCCCATGCCATAGCAACAAGAGCCAGGGTGCAGGGAGTTTACACTACAGCAACAGTGGCTGTATTGTGTGAGTCTCTAGGGTCAGGTAAAATCTACTCAGCAGCTCTCCCCCACCATAATCTGGCACTTCTGCCTAGGTGTAACCAGCTATGTTGGTGCCCTTGTAAGGCAGCAGGTCACAGGCAGTCTGGCCCAGAGGTTAGGCCACTGATGCAAGGCAGGGACAGGACTCAGGAGTCAAATTACCAGACACAGGGAAATGCACAAGACAAGGTCCATGAGCAGAGCCAAAACAGACAGGAACCAGATCCAAAGGGACATCTAAAGCCAGAAACTTGGAACGGAGTGGAACCAAGGTCAGGAACCAGGAAACGCCAGCCAGCCCAGGAACCGGGAGGCTTACCAGAGCAGGCCAAGGTCAGAACTGTTGGCTGCTCTGGAGTCTGCTGCCACAGCTGGGACCAAATGGGAAGGCTGCACTCCCAGCAGCCAAGCAGGAAACCAGCCAGTTAATGAACTGGGACAGAGTTTGTCAATTAGAGATGCAAGGCAGGTGTGGCTACCTAGGTAATTAGCTCAGGAAGGGCTGTTTCTTAGGGCCCCCTGACAAGCCTCTGGAAATGGCAGCATTTTCCAATCTCTGTTGTCGGCTGGAAGCACTGCTTGCAAATATTATACTCTGCTCTCCATCATGGTTCCTGTAAACACCTTTCAAAAGCTGCTGTATAAGTCCTTGAGGGGACTTAGCATTTTCTCAAACATTGTACTGGGTCTGGGAGGCAGTAGACAGCAGCGCAAGGAATTCTGATTAAGCAACATTTTACCATCCACTTTCCTGTACTGTAAATAAGGGGCAAGGTGATGGAAAGCCACGCTCAGTGCCTATCCACGCCATTACATCAGCTACTCTTCACATCCCTGTCATCATTCAACTCAAGGCCATGACACCAGTCATACAGGACTCATATCCCCCGATGAACCTATCAGTGGAATTCACTTCTTGCTGCTCAGATCCCTCAACATTTTCAGCTTGCAAGCCCTGAAGATGTTTACAAGCTGTCATTTTCCCTCCTAACCAGCATTCCTCTTTTGATGCAATAAACAAGTAATTGTATAGGCTCTGTGCTGTTTGCTGTGCTTTAAACTTTTTCGCCCCCTGCCTCAGCTTTGCCATTAAGTAAAGTTTACCTGAGAGCTGAGGAGGGAAGGAAGGAAACAGTCCCCAAAAGCAAATCTGAGAGGACAACAAGATATTGTTTGCTGAGAGCAGCAATTTGAGTAGATTTGACAGTAGGTGCACTGATTTAGGCTTTAAGGAAAACTGAGCTGGCTGGCAATTAACCATCTCCAGCACGTACCGCAGACACAACCCTTGAAAATCACATCAGGCAGGGGTGGCACATGACAGATCAGGGAGGAGACAGGCAACACAGCAGCACAGCAGCAAATAGGGCAGGGAGCAGAAAGCAGACCAGGAGTTTGAGCAGGGATCACAGGGCAAGGAGAGGAAGGCAGAGCAGCAGATTGGGTGGGGAAAGGGGATCGGAGGGGCTTGGGATGGGTTCAGGGTTAATTGGTGGCATGCCTGCCAAAAGGTTGGCCCCTGCTGGCATAGGGCATTGCTTACATTACATCCCTACTAATGTTAGAGGTGTCCATTGCCAGGCACCCCACACACTCATTGCCCCTCAAACACATCCACCTGGAAATGCTGCCCCGTGGAGATCTCAGACATCACCACGCTGGAAAGCTGCAGCAGGATGGGGGTGCCTCCAAAATAGCTTTGTTGCCTCAGCTTAGCACACGTGAGCGGGGTGGATGGGCAGGATGTGCTCTGGAGGGAGTATCTCCAGCAGTGCTGGGGCTACGGCCTAAGCATACGTATATCATGTCATGGAGATGTCTCATTATCAGCACAACTTTTCCACCCAACACTGCATATGGCCCAGGGATGTTCATACAGCTGGGAAGGGGGTATGAGAGGGCAAAGCCATCCATTTCAATGAAGCCAGGATTTCACATGGAGGAGTGCCGGTTACAGGGTCAGGGTGTGCATAAAGGCAAGTACTGTAGCACTTTCTGGGGAGAAAACAGTATTTGAAAACCTTTAAAAATGGACACTAATGTATTTATTGAACTTCTGACTTTTAAATGTCCAGGCTTCATTAGCATGTCCTAGGTAAAGGCAGTCAAACCACCGCTTTTAATAGGTTGAATGCCTGTGAATAGCAAACACCCAACTCCTGTGTTTTCACATATTAGGAATTTCTCATCCATCTGTGTTCTTGAGGCTTTCATTCCTGTGCTGCTTAATAATCGCCTGGGTTTTTTTTCAAATCTTTGCGTCCATAATTCTTTAAGAATATTTACTCAATTACTCTGGAATTAGCACATGTCAGTCACAGCTGGAACGTGCTCCTAGCAGCTTTGCACAGATGTGGCTCTGAACAAGGACATTCAGGGATTCTCTGCCTAGAAAGAAAGTAAAGCAAATCTTCTTTTTAATTAGAGATGACCCACAAATGGAAGCTGAATTCTTTTGAAACTAATGGAGTACAGATTTGAATGCCTAGATGAGAAACCACTCCCTTCTTTTTGATCGTCTCTGTCATGGATCCTAATAAAACAGAGCTGGTCAAAAAGTTTTCAAAGACTTTTTTTTTGATGCAAAAAGGCTTCTTGATTCAAAGCAAATTTTCATGAGAAGGTTTCCATTTGTACCAATATTTTAATATTCTCCTTGAAAATTGAAAGCCCCAAATCTGTGGAGCTTGGAGGGGGTTATTTTTTTTTAAACTTCTAAAAATGATTAAATGAAACCATTTTCATTATCAATGAAATATTTTTGCCAAAAAACCACAAAGTTTCCCATATGACTCTAAAAAAACACATGTAAAGGATAAGTCTCTTTTCTGATTTAGATAACAGAGCACCTGAGAACAGCTGACCTTGATAGATTTCTTTCCCAAGGGTCCTAATTTATAGAGGAAGGGTGATTACCATGTAAGTCATTGCAGTAGCTTAGGACTTGGGAGGCTGGTCTTTAAGCCCCTGCTCTTTTGTTGGCTTGCTGTGCTACCTGACCATGTCACTTAGTAAGGTCTCTACATATTGCTCCATTAATTGATAGCCAATAAAACTTATTTTCCAAAGGGTAAATCCATAGTGTGGCTTGGGTGTTGCCATGTCTTGCTCTGAAGTGTTCTGTCACCCCATAGTATTCACAAGTCCAAGACAGATGCCCAGCCCTCTCCAGACAATTTATAGGGTGAATTATGGTAGTGTCAGAGTGATGTTGTAGCCATGATGATCCAGAAGTTGTGAGAGGCAAGGATTTCTTAGAGTAATACCTTTTATTGGACTAACTAGGTAGTTGGGATAGAGTTAAACAAGCTTTTGAATGTAAGACGTTCTTCCACAGGTCTCACCATGATGGGTGCCCGTACATGAGCATGGAGCTGATCCAACATGAAGGCCGCGTGCCTCCAGAGGGTGGGGGGGAACGGCAAGCTCCTCGAGGTGGTGGTGGTGCTGTTGGCGGCAATGAGCGGGGGGCGGCGGGGGTGGTGGATGGCAAGTGCCTACTGGCAGTTGGCAACCACCCACAGACGCTGCCGGCAGTCTCAGCAGTGGCCAGAGGTGATCGCAGATCATCTGCAGATGCCACCAGCAGTGTCAGCAGCAAGAAAGTGGGGTGGCGAGCAGTGATCGCCCACACGCACTGCCAGCAGTGTTGGTGGCACCTTTTCAAAGGGGGTGCACTGCCACATTCAAGGGGTACACGTGCACCCAGGTGCACTCCCTATATGTCACCAATGTGATCTAACATGCTGTAATTACAGTGCATCAGGGAAGACTCAATTAATTAAGTCTGCTGGACTGTGGCAATTACCGTGCTCCAGCAGTCTCTCACATCTCGTGTATCAGCATCCCCGCACTTGAAAATGGTGGTGGGGGTTCTTGAACTAAAGCACAAGATCGGTGGCATGTTAATTAGAGTGGATCTCAGAGCTGCTTGAATTAAAGCACTGCCTTCCCACACCCAGAGCACATGTAAAAGTATCCAATGAGGCAGGCACAGACACATAGTAAAGAACCTAACTCATAGGGTGCGTTGCACCCTCCCATAAATTGGTTCAAAACAAATCAGCAAGCTTTGTAGTACCTGCCTAAGCTCTCCAGGTAGAAATGCTGATGACACAGGTAGGGTGTAAACTCCACCTGTCAAAGGGAGTTGCCCTAGTCAGCGGGCTAGAGACTCTAGCGCTCAGTTTCCTCCTCTCTAGCTCAGTGTGCAATGAACGGAAGAGTTGATATGAGACTCACTGGGCACATCTACCCAAGACATTTACTTCAGAGATGACTAATTAGTCCTGCAGTAAAACATCAATGTTTGGAGTACTGCATCCAGTTCTGGGCACTGCACTTCAAGAGGGATGTGGCTAGCACTGAGAGGGTCCAGAGGAGGCCACTCGCATGGTCAAGGGGCAACAGGGCAGGCCCTGCAAGGAGAGGCTAAAGGGCCTGAACCTATTCAGCCCCCACAAGAGAAGGCTGAGAGGGGATCTGGGGGCCATTTACAAACTCACCAGGGGGACCAGTGGGAATTGGGAGAGGCCCTGTTCCCCCCGGGCACCACCCAGGGTTACTAGGAATAATGGTCACAAATTGTTAGAGAGGAGGTTCAGGCCGGACATCAGGAGACACTGCTTTACAGTTAGGGCTGCCAGGCTCTGGAAGGGGCTCCCAAGGGAGGTGGTACTCTCTCCAACCTTGGGGGTCTTCAAGAGGAGGCTGGACAGATATTTGGCTGGGGTGATATGATGCCGGCATCCATTTCTGCCCGGGGCAGGGGGTCAGAAATGATGATCTGCCTAGGTTCCTTCCAACCCTAAGCACTATGATACTATGATAGTCTACATGTGTGATACTATTAAGCCAAGTAAACCAATTTATTCCACTGCAGGATAGCACTTGAATATAAAAATACTATCCTGGGGCAGAGTACTCACTCTGCAGCAACACATGTGGGGGCTGGTTGGGGCACAAGGATGCTTCAGTGTGGGGGCTGTGTGTCAGATAGCCTGGCACTGGAGCATCCTTATGCCGCAGCCAGCCCCTCTGCAGCATGTTGAGCCAGGTTAGAGCAGCCCTGGGTTGGCAGGGTGACCCCCCCACTGTCAGCTGGGGCTCATCTAACCCAAGAGGGGGAAATCTTTAGCTTCTACCAACATCCCTGCCTAGCCTTACTCCCCCTGTCCTATTAATGCACAGGAATAAACCCTATGTACCAGAGTTTATTTCTGTGTTTTCATTTCACATGTAGACACATCCACTGAAACCCAACAGGATTTCTCTGAAGGGTAAATTCATAAGATGGCATGCAATAGGGAGCATGACTCCCTTTGAGCCCTGTGTGGATCAACACCTACATATATAAAAATCTGGGTCTTAGTATCTCTGCTTGCATCTTAAAAACAGGAGTAATAGTGCCCTTCTACATCATGGGGCTCTTGGAAAGGTAAATATTTTACAGATTCTGAAAGGCTTAAATACTGCATTAATGGAGACTGAGATACATAAAACTCCTTTGAACTGCTCCAGTTTGGTACAAGTATGTAGCAATATAAAAAGCCTCCATATTTAGATATCCCCAGGTTGAGCCAAAAGGCATCCTAAAGGCATTTGGATTTTCAGAGGCTAAGTGGGCAGCACTATTCTACTGAAAATCTAATCAAAAGCAGCTAAAACAAAATCCTAATTCCCACCCCCACCCCCCAAACCCTCTGTGTCACCTCCATCCTCAGTCACTATGAACAGCCCTCACTGGGTGTCATCTCCAACACTAATCTCTTACTGGATCCTCATATACAGGCTACATCTAAATCTTGCCAGTTTTCTTTGCATAACATCTCTTATATATTCCTTTCCTATCCATCCACACAACTAAAACACTTGTTAAATCCCTCACCATCTCCAGTCCCAATTATTGCAAACCCCTTTTTGCCCCTTGACAAATACAATCTTGCCGGTTCATATCAACCCAGAATTAATGTCTGATGGGTTCATTCTTCTGACCCATTGCTTTGGCCATATCTAGCAACTTCTTTCAATGTCCACCAATGGCCTCCCTCTTTTCTCTCTCCAAATTGAAGGTTCTTATCTTTACTTTAAAGGGCTTTCATAGTCTTTTCCCATCCTATCTAATCTATCATCTCTCACTGAATATTAAGATGCCAGCTCCTTCCTCTGACTGACCCACAACACCTGTTTCCATTGTCCTCTCATTACATTTTCAAATGTACACCTTTGTGCTTTCTCTAAGGTAGTCCCTCATGTTTGGGAAGAGCTTCAAGTAGTTGTCTGTATCATTAACATCCTTCAAAATCCTCAGTTTCCATAGTGCCTTCAAGAAAACTTCAGCTTCCAAGAGATCCTTCCATCTATGTATGGAAAGAACCCTTCAATAATTTGTGCTCACCTGAACATCACAGAGTATTATATTTAACCCAGTCAACCTTGTCTTGAACCCAATAATTTGCCTTTGATTATATCGTTGCTTATGCTTGGCTAACATATGTCTTCCAGAAAAGCATCCTGTTTTCCTTGGAAGAGTTTGTTCTAGAGGCTAATCACCCTTACTGGAAAAAAACTTTTTTTTTGGCCTTATTTTCTATTTGAAGTTGTCTGGCATCAGCTTCCTGTCACTGGTTTTTGTTATGCCGTTCTCTGTTGGATTAAAAACCTTGCATTTTCTCTCCATGAATGTACACTCTAATCAAGTCACCTCTCAGTGTCCTTTCTGAAAAGCTACACAAATCATGCTAAGTCTCTTACTGTAAGGCATTTTCCCTATCCCTGCAATTATTAAAGGGCCTTTTTTCCTGCATCTTCTCCATAGTTTCAACTTCATTTTAAAACTGAGGACCAAAACAACATCCTGTATTCCAGTACTGTATGTAGCATTATATGCAGCATTTCAGTATCACATAAAACGGTAAAAATCACATCCCTGCTCCTTTATATATCCAAGGATTATATTAGCCCTTGTTGTTGCAGCATTACACTGTGAACTCACATTAAGCTGTGTGTCCACCGTGATGTTTAAGTCCTTCTCTCTGAGTCACTGCTTTACAGCCTACAGTCCATCATGCAGCATGCATGATTTCATTCATTGTCCCTAGATTTCTAACTTTCCACGTGGCTTATTAAAACACAATTTGTTTGAATAGGTTCAGGTTACCGAGCAATGCACATCACTCTGCAAGACCTGCCCTCCTCTCTTTATTTACCACTGACAATCCTTGCATCCATTGTTATTAGGAGGGACTTCATATTTACATCCTGGTCATTGCTTAAACTCTTGAATAGTGTTGGACCAAGCACAAATAGAAAATACTTCATCATCTTCATGTGATATAAGCACATCATCTGTCTTCTCTCCAAAAAAAAAAAAAAAGAGTAGAAATAGTTAGTGAACATTTCTGCCCTTTCTACATCGTTATTAATAATGTTGCCATCTTCATCTAATAATAGACCTCATACTATTGCTGCAATTTATTTTGGCCCCACCATACTTTTAAAAAAAATCCAACTTTGACACTTTCCTTAACTTTGCCGCCTTCTGGATTTTTTCTTGTGTGTCTTTTCTTTCTGTATATTTTTTTAAACCTCAAAACTTCTCTTTTATATCAATTCCTTGTTCTTTCTGTTCTTCTATTTAATTTATGAAAAATATAATAATTATAACATATATGATGCAATATGATATTATATGATGTGTACAATATGATATGGTACAATATAATACGTGACGTGATATGACATGATACGATGCAGTGCGATATGATACAATGCAGCCATATACCTTTCTAATGGCTACCTTTATTCACCACTGACCCAAGATAGGCTTTTGCTAAAATTATTAATTTGACAGCACTTATCTTGACTGCATGCTGACTGATAGTGTCTCATTGATTCCAAGTACTGTCTGCTTTAATTCGTCAGTTGTTTACTTAGATTGTAAACTTTTGAGTCAGGGGTTGCCTATTATGTCTGACTGAACATTATCTAGCAAAGGAATAGTTACTGAATATGTGGAAAATCAGTGTCTGGTCCATGAGTAGGCACTAATGTGCCGTAGCAGCAGCAATTAAAAGCAACATCAAAGTCTAACTTGAGCTGAAATTCCACCCATTTGGCCCAAGTTGGATTTTGATGTTGTTGTTGTTGTTATTACTACTAATAATACTAGTACTTCACGAGTATAATGTAATTACTAGTATTATAATATTATTATTATAATTTGGGCCATGTTTTCATTTATTACCAAGATAACATTTCCCCTTGCTCCAGTTGCACTAGAAGCCATGTTGGTGATGTTCAGGGCACCCTTGGGGAAAACCAGGAGTAATGGTCACAAACTCCTGGAAGACTGTTTCAGGCTCAACATTAGAAAAAACTTCTTCACAGTCAGGGTGCCCAGACTGTGGAATAGGCTCCCTGCAGAGTTGGTGCAATCACCTACCCTGGAAATCTTCAAGAGGAGACTGGACGGTCACCTTGCTGGGGTCACCTGACTCCCAGTTGTCTTTCCTACCTGGTGCAGGAGGGCTGGGCCTGTTGATCTCCCAAGGTCCCTTCCAGCCTCACAGTCAATGAATCTATGAATGTGTATGCATTTGTCTCCCACTGGCAATGTGAAGGGGGTGCATGCAGGTGCACGTGCACCCCCTGAGGTTGGCTGTGCCCCCCCTGAGATTGGCTGCTGCCACCGCTGCTGGCGGTGTCTGCAGGCAGTCACCGCTCGCTCCCCACTTCACTGTCGACCCTGCCAGCGGTGTCTGTGGGAGTTCACCATTCGCCACTTGGCGCTTGTCACCGCCCCACTGCTCCCCACCGACACTGGTGCAGCCGCCTGCAGGCAGTCTCCATTCAGCCCGCCCTCGCTGCCAACATCACCATGGCCGCCTGCGGGCAGTTCTTGCTGCCACCATGCCTCTGCCGCCACCACCACCTGTGGGCGATTGCTGTGCCTCCCCCCCACCCTAGCCTCAGGAGTCACGAGGTGTTCATGCTGTCTCCCATTCTCTAAATAACACTTCAGAGCATGCCATTGTCAGCAGCTATGACTAATGTAATTATTAAATGCTAAAAAAAGTTGTATTTGTATCATCAAAGCAGATCAAAGTTATTATCTGTCTCAAAGCAAGCCACATAGGTCTAGTAATATGTAAGTTATTGCTTAACATGCAACTGGTGCAAATAGGATTGCAATCAGAGGAAGAGTATTACGTTGGTTTTTTTCATGATGTTCAATTATTTTCAATGTGTTCACTTGTGGCTTTGAGCCCATGAAAGATGGCAGATAGATGCCAACTGCCAGGAGAACACTAGCACGTGGTCATCTGTTGCTACCATGCATTAGATCAGTGGTGCAGAGTGCATACTGATTACTTCATCAAACTCCCTCAAAGGCACACAACCAACCTAAGAATAAAAATTCTAATAACTAAAACCAAATCAGCAGTGATTCGTGGAAGATTGAGTGACACTGCTACTGTCAACAACACTGACACGCCCCCACCGCATCAGCTGGGAACCTAGAACACTAAAGCAATACAGTCCTTGTCCAGGGAAGCTGCATCTCCATGGGTGCACACGTGCAGGAGCATGCACTTCCCATGAGAAAAACAGCAGTGGCACATATTTGTGCTGCTGCTATTCGTCTCCAGGCACACCCCTACACACGTGCTCCAGTATGCAGCAAAGTGAGCCATGTGGGGTAAGGGAGGCTGGGGTCCTGCAGGCCTCCTGAGGCAGCAGCACTGTCTAGCCAGCTGCTCCAAGCCTGGCTGGCAGCCAGAGCATGGATTTAGCCTGCCAGGCTCCCTTTCTGGTAATGCAGACTGCTGCCGCATACACAACACTACTTTTTTCAGCAGCAGGTTTTTTTGACACTGGGATCTCTTGGTGTCAAAAAATCCCTGCCACACTGCAAATTAACAGCACAGTGAATGCTTGTACATGTGCTGCATTTGGTTTGTGGTGCCTCAAACCACCCATGCACGCTCATCAGGACATGTCTCATAAGATCTTCCACAGCTACTCCCATTCAATGCTCTAAATGGGTGTAGTGAATGTGAAATAGGCCAAACTCTTGGCCTTGACTTGACAGGGTTCTATTATTTTTTAGTGGAGCAATGTCCATTTATAGCAGCAGAAAACTTAGCTCGGTCTCTTGTGGTAAAGACAGAGGACTGGGACTCAGAAAATCTGGTGTCTAGTCCTGTGCTCTAGTTCCCATCTGACAGAAGTGTGGTGAACATGTGTTCATTAATACTGGTGCTCAGGTGCAGGAGTAATAAGTGCAATAGAAAAGCTAAGAAATATACAGGTTACTCTCTAGCCCATAAAATCAGGTTAGCACCAGCCATGCAAAACTTCTGATGTGAAGTGCTACTGACTTATACAGACGGACAGCAATGCCAGCTGCAATTTTTGGTAAACTTTATTTTAGCACTTCTGCAGCATACTTTAGTTTTGATCTTTGTCCTCAGCCTTAATGGGAACTGTGCACATGACTAAAGGCAGGATACAGCTTTGACAGCACTGAGGTAAATGGAAATGACATTACTGATAACCCGTAAATTTACTATTCCTGAAAAATTAACAAAAATGTGGTGACAGCCCCAAAGTGATGAGAAAAGAGGTTTCAGCTCTAATGAGCAAGTGAATGTCAACTTATATATTTCTATTAGGAGAAAGGTAAAAAGGACAAATGAGGTTCAAGATTTGTTGTGCAGGGGTGTTGTTCGTCCTTTGTGGGCGAAGACAACAGCATCCAGCAGCTGATTTGCTATGAGAATTTATGAATATAAAAGCATCATCACCTGCAACCCTGATCCCCAACCCAAAATCAGCACACATTTCCCCTGTAATATGTGCCCCAACTCCATTAGGCAGCAAACTCAATCTTGAGTCATCCCTCTCCCAAAATTGAGTGTCACTGGGTCAATCATGGTTTTTAATATTACTGCAGTTTCTTGAACTAGGTTTCTAATATATCCATCTACAGTGAAATAATCTATACCAGATACCAGGCTGACATCCTTCAAGCTCCAAACACAAATTGCTAGATATGCCTTTTTTTGCAGTTCTTGCTGGGCCCAGCAACTTGAGCATTGATTAAACTCTAATCCAGTCCCTGTAGTAACTGGTGTTGCCCATTGTCAGGTATTGCAGTCCATTGTAGACCTGTAGGGCGCTGCCTGCTGCTCAGCTAGGGTGTTATTGGTTCTAACTGACAATCTACACTCCCACATTTCACCTGCCACGACTTGATGTTAACGGAGTTGGTTCATGTACCTGCACGTGTAGTCCAATTAGTAGTCTCACCAATGTCCAGTGGGGTCCCGCGTTCCTGAGGGTTCTGCCACCCCTACACCCTCGCCTGTTCCACCGGGGTCTGGCCAGCCAGCTGGTCTGGCCACGTGTCCTCTGTTCCTCTCAAACAACCAACAAAAGACCAAAAAGAAAACAAGAAAACAGAGAAGGCTCTCCTGGCCTGTGTCACTGCTCCTGCTGTTTGCAGCTATGATCTAAACCAAAATTGACCTTCGTGTGGTCAGTCCCTCTTCGATGTCTCTCTCTCTCTCTCTGAGAGCCTCTTGTGGAGATCTCCACAATTTCTTTTAGCACCTCGAGTCCATCTTATTGGCTTGTGCCACTTTTACATGCTTTACAGTACCATGAAAGTCAATAGTGCCCCTCTATTAGAGTTATTAGGGTACCATTCTCCCTGCTGTAAACAAACAGTTCTAGGGGGCAGGGCCAGTAGACTTGGCTCTAAAACCCGGCTGGGTTTTTTTCTCGCTGTAAGAGTCTCCTACCAGCACTCCATGTTACTTTCAGAGTTCCCTGCAGTGTGTGCCGGCTTGCTCCTACTCCTCTTTCCTGTTCTTTGCTCCTCCAGCTTTCCTGTCCCGGGCTCTTTTTTATACTGGCGCAGGAATTCTCTTCCCCTCCCTTCCCAACACACCTGGGTAAGGGAGATTTCTGCCAGGCTCCTTGGGGCTGCGGACCTTTGATTAGCCCGGGAGCTTTGGAGCCTGGTGGCTCCTTTTCTCTCTCACACCCATAGAGGGGGGACACATGAACTAACTTGTGCTAAATAAGAACTGCCTTGGCACATGACAGTTGGCTTATATGAGACTTGTGGCTGCTTTGGTATACTAGACTCAAATCATTCTTGGTACAAACTGAATGCACCACTTCCCTTGGAAGTTGGTTCAATATCCTAGCCACCCTGACAGTGAAGTAGCGCCTCCTGATGTCCAGCCTGAACCTACCCTCTAACAACTTATGGCCATTATTCCTTGTTACTCCAGGAGGCACTCGGGGGAACAAGGTCTCTCCCATTTCTGGCTGGTCCCCTCTAGTAAGTTTATAGATGGCCACCAGATCCCCTCTCAGCCTTCTCTTGTGGAGGCTGAACAGGTTCAGGCCCTGTCGCCTCTCCTCGTAGGGCCTGCCCTGCTGCCCCCTGACCATGTGAGTGACCTCCTCTGGACCCTCTTCATGTTGTCCATATCCTTCCTAAAGTGCAGCGCCCAGAACTGGACGTAGTACTCCAGATGTGGCCTGACCAGTGCCGCATAGAGGAGGAGGATCACCTCCTTAGACCTGCTGAAGATGCATCTGTGGATGCACGACAAGGTACGGGTAGCCCTACTGACTGTGTCCTCACATTGTCAGCTCATGTTCATCTTGGGGTCAATAATGACTCCAAGATCTCTTTCTGCTTTCATGCTTTCGAGAAGGGAGTTCCCCAGCCTATAGGTATGCTGTTGGTTCCTACTGCCCAAGTGCAGCACCCTGCACTTGTCAGTATTGAATCCCATCCTATTCTCATTTGCCCACCCCTGTAACCTGTCCAGGTCGTGCTGTAATTTGTCCTTCCCTTCTAGCGTGCCCACCTCACCCCAGATCTTGGTGTCATCTGCAAAGTGGTGCTGACTCCTACTTTGGGGGTATTTAAGAGAAGGATTGACATTTACCTACCTGGGGTCATTTGAACCCAATTTTCTTTCCTGCCCAGGGCAGGGGGTCAGACTAGAAGATCTACAAGGTCCCTTCTGACCCTACATCTATGAATCTATGAATGGGGCTAATTGAAGCTTACACCAAAGCTATTTAGACTTATTATTTAGACTTATTTATCCCAATCAGGCAAACCTTTGAAGGACACGTATTCAAAATACACCTAGTGATCAGGAGTTCCTCTCTCAGTTAGCTCCAAGGATACACTAAAAATGAGCCATTACACTGAATCAGTTTTGTATTAACATTTTTCCACATACAAAACAGAGATTTATCCTGGTTCTTTACTTGCAAACAAGTAGGAGAGGGTTTAAATAATGTGCTCTTCCTATTGTCTGACTCAAAGGAAAGGAGCAAACTGAACAGTTAAGCAATACCTAGAGCTCAATTAAGAATGCTCTCTTCCACAAAACAAAATCGTAACTTAGGTTACATTTCCAAAAAGAACTGCCTGTTATTCAGCTTCCAAATAAAAGAGCAATTGAATATTCTTCCCTAGTAACTCTGATGGAATACTTAATTTGTGACAAGAAATGAGCTGCTTAGAACTAGGAGGTGCAATCATCCAAGTCCTAACACTGCAAATATGATGCTGTATCATGGAAGAGTGGCATTCACTCCCAAAGTAGTCCACCCTCCCCTGTGACCTCTTTTTCTGGAGATTTATGAGGAATCTCTTCCTTCCTTGCAGAAGCAATGGTATTAGAAAGCAGAAGTCCAGACCTTGATCAGTTTGTGTAAGGGAATAAGTGATTTGCTGGTCTCAGTGACAAAGGACTAGGTTTAGAGGGCGCCTCCTACATCACAGTGGCAGAGAGCTGTCTTGCCACCAAAGCTGCCACTCTTCAGCATCTCAGAAAACCAGGTCTTGAGCACCATGCAAAGGGCTCTCTCACATTGTCCTCCCCATCTCATTTCTAAGGTTGACATGTGTAGAGCAGGAGTGGGTAAGTGGGATTATTGGTGTGTAGGGTGATTGAGATCTCTGCTGCTGCTGCAGTGTAGACATACCAACAGACTCACAGGAGACCCCTCCTAGTCTTACATAGGCCAGCTCTTCACTATCTAGATAGAGCAATCTGCAGATTCAGGATGGAACCCCTGCTCATTCCTCAGAGAAGTCCCACCTTCATAACAGGAGATGTTGATAGCAATAGGAAATCACTGCCCTTCTAAATCTTTTATTTCTCCCCAGAATAGGAAATAGTCTGGCCCAAAGTTATTCTGGCCCAAAGTGCATAAAATCTGGTGAGAAATGTTATGAGTATAAACGACTCATTTAGGGATTGCAGCTTCCCAGTTAGACCTTCCTAGGTTCCAACTGCTGGGAGCTGTAAGAAGGGAGCACCAGGGATGCCTTGATTTTGATATGGTCTACTTAAATACTCTTTCCCTTAGCATCTACTCCATGCCACTCTGCAAGAAAGAATACTTCTTCTCTTGTATACTTCATTTCCTCCTCTGCACATCATTGATGTGGCAGAGCCGTACAACTACTTTACCACTGATGCTTGCCAGGTCCTCATCCTGGGTGTGTTGGTGTGCTGCACACCTGAAGAGGTAGTCAGCAGTCTGTGATGCTTCACTACACTCACATCTTGGACTGTCCTTTAAGCCAGTTTTATAGACTGTGGCATTAAAGTGTCCAGCTCCAGAGTGAATCCTGTTTAGTTTAATCCATAGATTGCAGGGGAGCTCATCCTTGGTGAATAGGATGTTGGATTGTTTATGAAGCACTTGAGATGGGGGGGGGACAGGACACAGGCTTTCATGTGGTGTCCCCTGTTAGTAGCTATAAGCGAACCAAGGTACTTTCAATTTACTTATCTACCATCATAAACCTACTGTCATGATGCAACCTGGCCTTCTTCAAAGAAAGGATACTGGGCTATAAGGACCTGTGGTGTGGCACAGTCTGTTCACATGACTATCCTTACATATTTGTTTTTGCTTAATGTTTTCTCAGCGGTTCAAAATTCAGTACAACATTTCAAAACAAGTGTAGCCATCACCATTGAAGCCATTACAAGAAATTTTTTAGGTGAGTGAAAGTGGAAATATCCCAGTAACCAGATTCTAGTCTCTGGAAATAACAGTGAAGCGGTTCCAGTTCAGCACCTATGTTACATAATACAAGGGCCTTGTTACAAATTAATTTTAGATGGCTCCTGGAGCTCTTAAACCCCTGGATTGTCCACACATTAACACCTGAAACTACTTTTAAGTACACTTTAGGTGGCTTAGTTATGCTACTCCAGAGTAGGTTGCTCTCTGATCCGTGTTACCCAGCTTTATTCCATTAATGTGTGGCCACGCTCCACATGTGAGCTGCTCAAGTTGCAATCTTCCAGCATCCCAGGATGCAATGTTCTGTCCCATACCCTCCAACTGTTCTGTGTAGACAACCTTTTCACCCCTGAACTCTATTGCCCAGAAGACAGTTTTGGCACCAAACCAACACCCCCTCCCACCCCCAGGGGTGTGATACCATGTAAACAGCTTACAGAGCACATGGCAGCTAGCCAGGTCACAGGGCATGGACAGATCTGGGAGTGGGGTCTAGGGGGCACGGGGAACAAGTTACGGAGCCAGATCTGGTCTCCATGAGCTGGGGCTTCCATTCCCAGGGCAGGACAGTAGCTCCCCCAAATGTGTCTTCTCTCACTGTTCCCACCTCACAGGCCCCCCTCCCCCCGCAGAGTACAACCAGCATCCATTACACCCCAATCCCAAATCCCAATTTACTGAAACATGAGACCTTCTTTAATCTACTTCCTCTTTATTTCTTCTTATATTTTTTTTTTTTACTTTTCACATTATCCTTCAGTGGCTGGCTGCATTTCACCACCCTTCCCTCACCCCCATTTCCTTTCCACCACCTATTTCATTACCCACTGCTATCCCATTAACTCTCTGCCTCTCAGTTTCATATCCCCTCCTCCCCACAACCCATCTCTCACATGCCCCCACCTAGAGCAGGGATAAAAGCCTGTCCTGGATCCCCAGCCCTCTAGTGGCAGGTCACATCTGTGCAGGTGGGGGACGGTGGGGGAAGGTTTTTAGCCTTAGGGTGCGAGTGCTCCAAACCTGACCTACCGCTAATGCCAATCAACATTTGAGCAGCTCAAGTGCAACACGTAAGAAATCCCTAGGACAGACAGACTCAAATTAATTCATTGCAGCCCAAATTTTTTTCCAATATTAGAAAACCTTCGTGAGTAAACTGGAAGAAAAATATTATGGGTTCTTTATTTACTCTGTCCTATTTTGTAGCTTTTCTTTTTCTTTCTTTCATCATCTATTTATCTATAATTATATATTACATAAACAAAAGTACTAACAGAGATGAAAAGGATGCCCAGAAATCCAGTCCAGGGAAAAAAGGTACAACGGTGTTCCTAGCCCCACCCACGCACCAAGTCTCAAAACAAAGACAAAGCAAGGCACCACACGTAGATGTGTAGGTCTTTCTAATACAATCCTGCCTTTTTTGCTTTTGTTTTCCCATCAGCATGGAAATAGTACCAATGCTGACATTTACAATGTCATAATTAAGCTTCAGTGTTAATATTTCATTGATATGATTGGGGCCATTCACACATTTCTGAGCTGTTTTTTCAAGCTGTCTACAGATTCACACTGTTCACAGCCAGAAAGGCTAATGATTATTTTATTCTTTTAATGAGCACTTGGACTCTGTAGCATAAGATAACATTTTTATAAAAACACATGAGCTCACCATGGCGCGGCATCTTGCTCCAAGGCTATGCCCATCTCTGGAAGTCGGGGTGCTTCACTAGCTGAGTGTAAAGGAGCCAAAGCCTGAAAATGTGGTTTCCAATAATACCTAACAAGCTCAAAAGTTTGGCAAGGGAGCTGTCTGAACAGTTGGATGCTAACCTACACTGGTCTAAACTGGGGTTAATATTTTACTAACTAGGAAGAAAATACAAGGAAGCCCAGCACAGCTGGATACATGGGTATCATCAGCCTTACAGTACTATATGCTTAATATCTGGGACTGTCATGGGCGGTAAAAGAGTTCCTGTACTTGTGAGCCCCCAACTGCCATGACTATTTCTGTTACCTCCTACATCTCTGTAATAGAGTACAGTTTGCTGTGAGTGCAGATTCGAACTACTCCTGTCATGAGTGTTTATTACTATGTAATATGGGTGAAAAATACTATGGACATATAAGCATCTTTCCTAAACTCAACACGTTACCTGTCTGACTCCTGCCCAAGTTATGTGCGAGAGCCCATTCGTGTCTCTGTGGCAGTGGTGCTTAAGCTTTTGGTCCCATGTGACACATGAGTGGTGTGGGACTAATCCACAGGCCAGATAAAGCCCGGTGCACCAGGATCAGGCCCTGTGCTGCCCCTGCCTGGCCTGGATACCAAGTTGGTTGTAAAATAATGAAATTATGGTTAATCTGTAGGGTATGTTCTCATGGACAGAAGGGTTCGTGCATAGACATGGCCTGAGTTTTATTTCACCAGATCGCCAGGTGAGCTGGTATTAATACAGTTCCATGGGCAGTGCCCCTGCTCCCATGGACAGCAGAGTGAATTACAGTCCAGTGCCACATCTCTGAGGCTAGGACAAGTTCACTTTAATTTGTAATGAATTGTACTTCTAAGACCTCTAGAAGTCACCATGATATACTTGTTATCAGCAATCGGGGCTTTTGTTTTTCTCTATCCTCAGAATAAAAAGCTAACAAACTCACAGTGCTGCTACAGAGCTAGAGAGCAGCAGCATCTATCCCCAAGCCTACTGGGCCCATGGGCAGATGCACTGTAGCATTGCTTTAATATTTGTGTGGTATTCACCAAGACAGCAAAGGGGTGTGCTATCATAGCTTATTCCTTGTCGAGACGTTCAGGCTACATCGGGTCACACTAAGTTCACTATAATTACAGTGCAATCAGGCTCCATTTTACTTTCCGAGTGTGTAATTAATGCTAACTCTTATAATTGGAAGATTGGAAACTAACTAACTTGATTATAACTGTTTTATACCTTATCCCTTGGGGTGTGGGGGTATGAGAAACATTTGTATCTGTTTGGCTGTATTTATCACACTTTATTTACACGGTAGGTTTTCCTATAGTGAACTTTCAGGTGACATGAATTAGCTGCAGTTACAAATATTAAAAGTGTAACTGCTGTGCAATTAGAGGGATGCCTTTGTAACAATATAGTATGTAACTAGAGTATTTGCTGTAAAACAAATAATGGTTCTATTGTATTAGATGCTGTGTGGATATGTAAAAAGGCATCATTATAGCCCCAAAGAGCTTACCATCTATTTTCAGATGTGAAGCAACATATAAAGGTAGAAAAGGAGTAGGAGGGAGGAAGGTGCCATGATACTGTATTTTCTTGCATAGCACATACTGCCAAATAAGATAGACATCTTGTTTTGGGAACGCAGAACGAAGAAAAAAACGATTTTTCCAGAGTTGTGGCTGAAAGCTGACTGCACAGAGGACACTGATGGCTGACTTTTTCAGGAAAAAAATCTGAAGCTCTAACCCTCCTGCCGCGGGTGCCAAATTGGCTACTTAGCCAAAAGCTACTACCACTTTGATAGCTGTTGTGACAGGGTTAAAACTGGATTCCATCCCTGAAGAAGCCAGCTGGAGAGACCCAGAGGCTTTAGCCGCCATTACAGCATCTCTGTGCTCCTATTCAAGTGCAGAAAGCACTTCCTCTGTTTCAGACATGCACCCCAATTTTAGAGGACTAATTTTTGTGGGGAAGGTGCATATGGAATGTGAGCAAATATGGTAAAAGTACTAAGATATTGGCCATTAGGGCTGTGCAAAGCCTTGGTCCCTGTGTTGATTCAGTGGAGATTTGGCCTGATTAGGTAGCCAAATCTCTGAATCCGAATTGAATCAGAGGATCCTTTAGTCTCTCCAGATTGAATTGGAACACTCTGAACTGATTCAGAGAGATTTGGAAAGATTTGGAGATTCGGACATACAGACAGCTTTGATTGTTTTTTCTACATACCTCTAGGTAGCAGGGGCTCATGAATGCTGTGATGCTGGGGCGCATAGAGCGCCCCGCAGGAGGGCAGCGGGTGCCCCAGCATGCTCAGCAGCAGGCCCAGAAGTGGACCAGAAGAACTTCTGTGTCCCCCTGCCTCAGTGACTGGCGCCTCCTGGGTCTGGGGGGGCACCGGGGGTCCCACGCCGGCTGATCACTGAGCCGAGGAGGTGCGGAGGTGGGTCCCAGCATGCTCCCTGGCAGACCTGGAAGTGGACTGGAAGTATTTCCAGTCCACTTCTGTGTTCACCACCAAGCACATGGAGGCTCCCCTGCCTGCACTCCTGTGGGATGCTCCATGTGCCTCACCATTGCAGTGATCACAAGCCATGCCTGCTACCACAAGGTATGTAGAAAAATGTTTTAAAGCTGTGTCTATGTCCGAATCACTGATTCTCTGAATCAGCATCGAATCTTCAGGTTTGGATTCAGCCAAATCAAATCAGGGACAGTGATCTGAATCAATGAATTGAATCACTGTCCCTAATTCGGGCCAAATCCGAATCGAATAGGGCCTGCTTTGCACACCCTTACTGGCCATTTATGTGCAAAAAACCTGATGGTTCTGAAACATTCAAATGTTTTCTATTTAAACTATTAGGCTAAAGAATCCTATCAAACCACAGCCTCCTGGCATTTCTTAAACTGTGTATTTAATCAAGACATCACAATAAAGGAAAACCCTGCGGCAAACATCAATATTCTACAGCGCAAATACTTATTTTTGGAAGTATATAATATGTTGAAATTGAAGAAATGGCTAGAAAAGAAGAGCATAACTGTGGAACTTTTGATTGATGGTCATGTTGGCTTCTCTGGGAAGGGAGTGCATGAGATGGTAAAGTTCAGGGCTGTGCATCACTTTCAGGATTAGTTCATTCCTAAACAAATTATTCACTTTTATAGATAAGGATGCATTTTTGTTGGCTTAATAGCAAACCCAGGTTGTATTTTTCCCTTTGATTCACTACACCCATAAGACTATTCATGGAAAACAAAATAATTAGGCAAATAAACTGTTCTAATCCAATCATACAGACATTATACAGAAAAATGTTACAAGCACAGCTGATCTTGTTTGTGTTCTCAGAATATTTTCCATCAACATTGGCACACGCAGAACAAGATCTCAAGTACTTGGAAAAGAGAATTATGCTATATAATGGCACCTTTTATGGCAGAAATATAAACTAGCAAATAATACATAAATAACTAGCATCATAGATTATGGAACCAAGCACTTTCTGGATCACAGTTCTGCTGAAGTCAAGGAGGAATATTGTCCACAGATTCAGAAAGCATCTTGGCACCCATCTTGCTGGGGTCATCTGATCCCAGCAGCTTTTCCTGCCCAAGCGCAGGGGGGCTGGGCCCGATGATCTGTAAGGTTCCTTCCATCCCCTAACATCGATGAAACTATGAAAGTAATTAAGTTGTCGATGATGGCTTATGGCATTAAATGAGGTTTGCAGACATATTTGATTTTCTTGGTATGTCCCTAAATCAGCATGTTTCACTCCTTTATACTGATGATCAGAAATCAGAAGCCAGTTTAGAGCTTGATTCAATTCTCACTGACATCCCATTGGATGAGGGCCAGAAGGCACACCTTTTCAGCCTCACTCCCGCCCAAAAGCCAGTATCAGCTGAGGTGGACAGCAGAGAAAACAGAAGACAACCTTATTTCCACTGTGGCAGGATCCTTGGGTGAAGTCATGGCTCCACAAAAGTCCAAGGGAGTTTTGCCATGCCTTCGGAGATGCTAGGATTCCATCACCCAGAGATGGACACCGCCGTCCAGTATCAGCCACTGTGGATTGTACCACAGGTAGGGGCAGGCATCTAATTAAATCATGTGAACGGAATTACCCATTTGCTAAATCCCACTGACTGTAACAGTAAAAGCACCATATGGGCCAATTAAGAAGTGCCTTCTGTTTGTACAGGAACAACCTACCCTGAGCTGTTTACACTTAATTAAAGGGCATGTGTGGATGAAATGAGGGGCATGTGTGCACGACACTTGAAAGTGGGTTAAATGCTTTAATGGTGTTGGTGTTTTGCACGCATCGGTGGCGGACTGTGCATTAATTCCAGGCGCCGTAGCACATTCGGCAGCATAATACACCTTAAATGACTTTGGGGCACAGCAAACTGAGGCATTTTAGTTTGTTGCCCTGCAGTCATGGAGTGAAGCACCAGGCTCCACGCGGGTCAGGGACTCTGCAGGCAGCCCATGCAGGAAGCCTGGCAACAACCCGAGGAAGAAGGCTACCTCAAAGGAAGAAAAAAAAAGCAATGAGCCTGTTCTTCCCTCCCCACCCTGGAGCCTGCCTACATGAGCTGCACAGGGGCCCAGTCCTTCCCTCCATGGCTGCAGTGCCCCCTGGGACTGCCCAAGCTGGGTGCCTGTGGATGGGTGCCACCTTGGGTGGGGGAACCGCTGCCATGGAGGGAAGCACCAGCCTCCTCCCCTAGCTCCTGCAGATCTCCAGCAGATCACCCTCCCCTCCCTGCTGCTGGAGAGACAGGTAAGAAACGGGTGTATACGACATGGGGGTTTACTTCCCCTAAATTGAAGCAGTGTTTTTAAAAACCCAGTGCTTCGATGTAGGGCCCCCATTTCATCTGCACATGCCCAAAGCTTCTTTCAGAAACTTTTCCCTCTAATAGCAGCCTTGAAAGTGGCTGGATCTAGTTAAAGGCTGCTTATACCACAGCATGGAGAAAAGTTGAGCTGGGCTAGGTAGATTACCTGTCTGCCATATTTTAGGTGATTTCCAGATTGCTGGTGTGCCCACCATAGGTAGCTTGGACTACAGTACAAACACCAAAGAGCTGAAACTCCTAGTAAAGTAGTGTGTGGACAGACAGACAAACTAGATTTCATGGACTTCATAGACATTAAGGCTGGAAGGGACCTTGAAGATCATCAAGTCCTTCCCCCTGCCCCAAGGGCAGGAAGTCAGCTAAGGTCAAAGGATCCCAGCAAGATAAGCATCCAATAATTTCTTGAATGAGTCCAGAGTCGGTGCCTGCACCACTTCTGGAGGGAGTCTATTCCAGGCCTTGGGGACTCAGACAGTAAAGAAGTTTTTCCTTATGTCCACCCTGAAGTGGTCACGGAGGAGTTTATGACCGTTGCTCCTTGTTATCCCTTGGAGCACTCTGGTGGACAGACATTCCCCCAGATCCTGATGTACACCCCTTACATACTTATAGACAGCCTGGTGGTCACCCCTGAGCCTGTGCTTTTCCAGGCTGAGGAGTCCCATGGCTCTCCGCCTCTCATCATAAGGCCTATTCTCTTGCCCTCTGATCATGCATGTGACTCTCCTCTGGACTCTCTCAAGCTTCTCTACATCCTTCTTGAATTGTGGAGCCCAAAACTGGATGTAGTACTCCAGCTGCGGCCTCACCAAGGCTGAGTACAGTGGGAGGATGACATCCTGGGATTTATGAACATCTATAGATGCAATCCAGAGTTTTGTCTGCTTTACCAGCTGCAACATTGCATTGGTGGCTCATGTTCATCTTGTGGTCAATCATGACCCCCAAGTCTCTTTCAGCCATGGTGCTAGTGAGTGTAGCACAGCCGAGCCTATAAACGTGCTGCGGGTTTTTTTCCCAGTGCAGAAGTCCTTGACTTTAGGAAAGCTGACTTTGACAGGCTCAGAAGGCTCATTGTCGAGGCCCTAAGGGACCATGACTCGACAGGAAGAGGAGTCCAAGAAGAGTGGTTGCTCTTCAAGGGACCGATCCTGACAGCACAAGGCCTGTCCATCCCATCTCAAAGGAAGGGTAGCAAAAGGGCACAGCAACCCCCTTGGCTCAGCATGGGGTGAAGGGCCTGGCAGTAGGAGTCTCTCTCCTGCTCACCATCCTTGATGGCACACAGTCTCTGGACTGTGGCCTGGAGCTCCTCTACCTGGCGCCCCAGGGACTCCAAAGTGGAGCAAACCTCACGAGGGGAGGTAGCCATGCTCCCAGTCCCATGAGCCTGGAAACGTGCCAGGGAGCCCCCGCAGTCGAGAGCCAGAGGCTCCATCTGCGTGGAGCCTGGAACCAGGGGTTCCGCCTAGGGAGAGACCTCTGAGGTGCCGGGGGGGAAGGCTGCAGACTCCGCGGGGACCCTCCGAGTGTGGCACGTGCCCATCTGCATCGTGCTGCTGGGAGTCCAGCTACTGATAGGACAACCTACCCTAGGGGCTCACTGGCAGGGCCTTGGGCCCTCCCACTCACCCTCCTAAACTATGGTGAGATAAAAAGGGTAGGGATGTACTGCCCAACAATAACTGCCCAAGTGTAGGCTCTTTCCTAGCAGTAAGTAATAGCTAAGCTGTGGTAGTTAACTCATCAGTGAAACACAGCTAAGCTACCTTGGTTAACTTTCATTTTTGTTCAGGCACATGAACAGAGCTACCAAGAGCAGCCAACACACAGCAAGTCCCTTCTCCCTTTTCATTCACTCTAACTCATTCATTTGTCCATATCATTAGCCTCCTTTCACTTCCAAAGTGCACAGTACCCTCTCTTTCACTAATTCACTGAAGCACTGGCAAGCCAAATGGTTTCCAATTCAACTGATATTTTGGGACATTTAAATAGAATAACTAATTCTGGGGTCATCTACAGCAAGATAAGTCAGCTGGGGGAGGATTTGTAGATATCTTATCAAACAAGATGAAAGTAGCATTAACTAATAACCTTCTCTGAAATACCATCAATTTGAGTTTTGTAAGTGGAAAGAGGCAAGAAATTTAAATGGCATTTTAATCTATCAGTTTTATACAGAGTAAAAAACAAGTTAATTACTGCATTTGTCATTAAAATTATCTCTATAACCCGATCTCATAAATTCAGGGTCCCTAAATAAAAAAACCTAGAATACTCTATGTTTTATCTCTTTTAGAGTGTGTCATGATCCACCAAAGAAAAATTCTAAAGCTGCTTCAATGGAGGATTTTTATGATTTATAGCATAATCTCCTTTCTTCCGATTTTTGTGATACAGAAAGTGATAGTTTAATAATACACTTATCTAGACAAAGAATAAAAACAAAAACACATCTGATATAAAAGAAGAGTCTATTGCAAGCAAGCATTGTGCATGATCTGGATGGTAGGAGAAAATCTATTTGCAGTTGAATGAAATTCATTTGAAGCGAGATGTTTTCTTACTGGTTTTATCATCTCTTTATTTCAGCTCTGAAGCGTCTAAAATTTACTTGTGCAAAGCTACTTCTTTCATCTTAAGACAAATGTTCTAATCACTTTAAATCTGCTCTGGGTTGACAAGAAAATTGTCAAAAAAGGGTGTTTCTGCCATCCCTCTATACCTGCAATTTTGGTTTCTAATAAAATACTAAGGTAAATTTGAAAAATGCCACAGAAGGGAGACACTGCCCAGGACAGCTACAGCACATTTTCCTTTCATGAGACAGAAGTGGGGTATCCAGATTCTTTCATATAAAAAAAGATACCTTTGGATGATTATTAGGGCTGTGCAAAGCTCCAGGTGCTGATTCAATTGGGAGGAGATTCAGCCCAACTCGGCAGCCCAATCACCAAATCCGAATTGAATCAGGAGATTAATTATAAGGTCTGAATTGATTTGAAGTTCTCTGAATCAATTCAGAAAAGATTCAGAGAGCTTCGGAGATTCGGGCAGTCCCCACTTACTACTGCAAGGAGCTGGACCCGGGCTCCATGCTGATAAGTAGGGGGTGGGAGTGTGGGGGCTGGAGGAGAGGACCATGGGGGGGACCCCTGCCAAGCCCCATCCCCTGCGTGTTCCCCCAGCTCCCCTGAGTGCCCTCCGCCCACTGTCCCAGCCCCACCCTGCACGGCTGCCCTGCCCAGCCCCAGCTCCCAGCTCATTAAAAAAAGCCCCTACTCACTGGCTGCTGCCCGTTGGGGGAGGCATCCTCACTGTCCCCCACAGCTTTTCAGGCATGAAGCAGTGAGGGCAGTGGGAATCCCCACACCACCCACACACACACCCACACACACACGCACACCTGGCAGCAGCCAGTGAGTGGGGGCTTTTAAGATCCGGGAGCTGGGGCCGGGAGAGTGGGCAGGGGATGAAAAATCAAAGGGGGAGAGGAGAGGAGAATTTATTAAGGGATAAACTGGACTTTTGGGCAGGGTCTTGTATAAGGAGTGGTTCACAGCTTCCAGAAAGAGCAGAGGGAGGTAGCTGTGACTTGGTCACAATTCTTTCCTTGCCTTAATTTGAATATGTGTATTGGGGGAAGGGAGTGGAACAGAGAAAGTAGCAACTAGATGCTGGATGGCCTATGGAGTGTGCGGAGACTAAGGGGGCAAAGACTTCCAATTCGCACCTACAATCAATTAGGTACCATATTTATCTGAATCCAAGATGACCCTGAATTTAAGGTGACCCCCAGTAACTAAATTCTATGCATGAAAAATGGATAAATTTGTTATGATTTCCCATATATATGATCTAATTATTGGAGGGTTGTCTTAAATTTGTTCTCCCCACTGCCGCAGCAGGGAAAAATGTGGCAAGGAGGCAGATAATAGGGCTGTGCGAGGCTTTGGACCATGCTTTGGATCGGTGTCAGAAGCAGCATGTCCAGATCAAAGTGCTGGCTTTGTTAGGCTTTCCAAAACACTTCAGAAAAATCTTTGGAGCCGCCTTGGAGATCCGGCCATAGGGTATAATGGGGAATCAAAGAAATATCTGTAACTTTGCTGTTTTTTGTCTGATTTGAATGAAACCTGCAGGGTTGGTAGCCTCTGCTGAGACTGTGAAGCCTGCCATGTTTCAAGAAGATTGGGTTTGGGAGGGAACTGCACCCCAAGTTCTTGGAAGCAAAACTCATTTCACATGTATGTATTACGCCACAGGGGGGTGAAAACTGCAGGGGTGGTGTGATCCCAGAAGTGGACCAGAAATGCTTCTGGTCCACTTCCAGGTCTGCTGCTGAGTGCGCTGGGCAGCCCCCCGTGCTCCGGTGGGACGCTCCATGAGCCTGAGCATCGCAGCCTTCCCGAGCTGCCTGCTACCTAGAGGTATGCAGAAAAAACATTTAAAGCTGTGTCTGTATCTGAATCTTTACGAATCTCTCCAAATCAATTTGGACTGTTCTGATTCAGTTCAGAGAGATTAAAGGGTCCTCTGATTTGATTTGGATTTGGAGGTCGGCCACTGAATCAGGCCGAATATCTACCTAATTGAATCAAGGACCGAAGCGTCACACAGCTGTAGTAATAATTCCTATGGCCCCAACTATACATTTAGTATCTTGCTATTATTAATAATAGGCAGGAGCCAGCCACTAGGCAACACAGAAGTCCTTGACTTCAGAAAAGCCAACTTTGACAAGCTCAAGAGGCTTGTCGGTCAGGCCCTCAGGGACCATGACCCCAGGGAGATGGGAGTTCAAGAAGAGTGGTTGCTTCT
>NW_017728947.1:103950221-103984660 GCF_001723895.1 Crocodylus porosus
TGACCCCAGCTGACTTCCTGCCCTTTGGGCAGGGGGCTGGACTCGATGATCTCCCGAGGTCCCTTCCAGCCCTAATGTCTATGAAATCTATGGAACTTTTCAGAGGGGTGGAAAGCATTCCCACTTTGTTCCAGGTCTTCTCCTGCTTTTGACCCCACCCAGCTCCATTCTAGTGGCAGCACCAAAGCAAAACACCATAGACCTGAAGGAAAGGCACCTTTCCTTGGAACACTCTGCAGGAGGAGGAAGGATTGTACTCCTGGGTACAATCAGGACTCCACATCAGTGGCAATTCCTTGCTATGCACAGGAACTGGCACTGACTTTTCTGACAGCACACAAATTTGCTGAAGCTGCTAAGTTCCACAGAATGCCTTGGTTTGGAGAAACTTCAACCACACTGGTAGGGCACTAGTGGAAATCTCCGCCATTTCCTGCTAGTTCAACTGGCCAACTGTGGAGGCTACCATGTTGCCAGGGGCTATAGTTGTATGGTAGTTTCACGGTCCACACTATACTGTGGGGTTGGTACAGAGCCTACTCTAGGGGTGTGCAGGGCCCAGGGAATATCAGCCTGTGTGGGGAGGGGGGTGGTAACAAGTGGCCAGAGCATGGGAGTGGGGGTGGGGGAGGGGTTGATGAGCGGCTGGAGCACAAAGCCAGCCGGCCACACGAAGTGGTGGTGCCCTTGGCATGTGCCAATAGCGCTGTCCATGGGGCCTGTACAGCACTGTCTGCAGGGCCTGCCAAAGCATGGGGCCCGGGGTGATTTCCCTGATTCACCCCCTTCCTTCCCAAGGGACAGCTCTGGGCAGGGATCGTAGGGTTTCCAGGCTTCCTAGTATGGAGCTGAGTGTATGAAAGTCCTGGAACTAGTTCTAGGTCTTGCAGCTCCAGGCAGGCCAGCCATGTGGCCTGTCAGCCGAGAATACCAGGTCATCTGTAACTCTGGGGCATCCTTGACATGGAGTCTGTCCTTGGATTGGGGACCACTTTCCTGGTTGGACTGGGTGCTGACAGCTCCAAGAATCAGTCAACCTGTGGAGCCAGCTTGTCTCAGAGCCTGCGAGTCTGAGTGAGGCAATCGGCTTGGAAGGGCTGTCAACCCTAGAAGACCTGGGGGCTGCTGACTGAAACAGACACGACACTCCTCACTATCGCAGCTGCTTTTGAATCTCGGTGTAAGAAAGCTAAGAACTAGTGATCTACTGTATCCTCCTGGACAAGTTCCTGGTGAGGCACAGATGTACAATCCAGATTTAAATGGCTAATGTATAAACCACAACTCAAGATCACTCCTGCTTATCACTGACCACAAGCTGTGGCCTCTACTTGTTCTCAGAAACTGAGAGAAGGCTGTTTGCCTTGGTTGTGGATGGACAGAGGTGCTAATTCAAGCAGATTATAATTGTTTGCCACCATCTGAACTCATTAATCTAAACTAGTTCAGCCTGTTCGTAAGATACACACTTACATCTTGCATATAGTGGCTTATTTCTTCTGCTTAATAGGAGCTGATGCCTTACATAGAGAAAGGGCTTTTTTGTGAATCGTGCAGAACGTTCAAGACACAATTTGCCTGTAAGAAATTCTGGAGTTAATGTGACCTGACAACACAAAGTTTTGTTCTTCCTGACTAGTTCCCAAAGATTTACAAATATGAACGCTACAATTTATAACTAGTGCTGTTACAATAGTGTTGGAAAAATAAAAGCACTGTTTTATGCAGGAAACTCAAATGTATATATTATCAAAGTAAGATCTTTTTATGCTAGAAAAACTTTGGTAATTCATGCAACACTTTCCAGACCCAAGGCACTATTTCAATGACACAGAAAGTAGTTACATAAGCAGTTAGTTTCCCAGTAAAGCTCCGTGTGGGAGTTTGGGCTATGTGTGTGAGTGACTGAGTGAGTGATTGTGTGTGAGAAGGAGATGGGCTTGCTGCATTATGCATTCATGTGATAGTAGGCATATAGGCCAAAATTTCCACCCTTGCGTGCCTACATATGACATGGAAGGTCTACATTTAGGTACCGCATCTCTTTTTTGCCAAGGATGCCAAGCACCCATCGCTCCAATTACAGTAAAAATATAGCCCCCTGCTTTTATATGTTTATGACTTTGGATGATAAAATAAGAGAACTTTGGGCTATGAACTTCTACCCCAAACTCACATGAAACAGCTGTTCTCCTCTCTGGGACCTCCAACTTTCCACTACAACGCACTTTACTTAGATGCTGAGCATTTACGCATTTATCCAAATGCAGCATAAACGGGTATAATTAATTATGGGAACAGCAAGGGCTAAGCTTTTTGCACCTCATTAAGACTTTTTACCTTGCTTCTCAGAGGGCCTTATGCTGTTAGTAACACGCCTGAAACTGACAGGACTCAGTCAGTGCAAAGCTGCTTTAGAAGCGTTTCACCAATCATGCATTAAACAAGGCACAATTACATTACAGTGGGCATGTCTATATGTTCATTAATGCACTGTAATTATGGTGTATTAAGTTGGTATCTGTAAGAACAGATACTAACTTAATGCACTGGAATCAGTGCTACTGCGCATTAGTGCAGATGAATGCTTTTTAGGTAACACTTAATGCCCACTGGACTAAAGATACTGTGCATTAGTGCAGATGAACACCTTTTAGGTGATGCTTAATGCCCATTGGGCTAATCTACTGCACGTTAGCATGATTTTTGCCAGCTGCGCTAATGCACAGTAGAATTAGTCCAATGGGCTTTAAGCATCTTATGCAGATGCGCCCAGTGGGACCGAAGAGATTTTAAGTGGTTTACATATTCACCAACATGCAGATACAATGCTTGTTACAGTGTAATTGGGGCCAACGAAACTGCACCTAAGCAGGATTGGCAATTTTGCAAGATGTTCACTTAGTCATATTTCAAGTGTATCTGCTCTACCATAAAGGAGAAGGAAAATTTGGATTTAGTCATTCACTTGCTTCTAACAGAAATGGTGACACAGAGAGGAGGTGAGTGTCAGATGCTCCCACTAATCTCAGAAGAAATCACTGGAACCGTACAGGATCAGACCTTATTTGCAGTCCACTACTCCTTCCAAGTGGGGCAGGGAAGCAGAGTGGTTAAGGTGCCTTGCTCTCGCTCCAAAGGCATCAAGCTCTCCTGGGGACTTATGCAAAAGGCTGTCCGCACTCAAGCCAACTGGAAAAGGGTACTTGGTCTTTTGAGCTACAGAGCAAAATGGCTTCACATAATGCTATCACATCACTTTCTTCTGTGCCATTGGGTATAGAGAATGGTGTGCCTTAAACACACTCCTCCAGTGGGCCACTAGGCTTGAGAGACCCCTTCACCTTTAGGCTTCTTTTCAGCAGTGCCCTGAACTGTTAGGATGGAGACAGAAGTTACGTTTTTAGTGTGACTGGCCCCCTGAAAGTGCTCTACAGCCATGCTGTGACACATGTAAGGTTGCAGAGCGCTTTTAAAGTGGCCAATTGCACAAAAAAATTGACCCTCTTCAAATGAGGTATCAGATGAAGGTGTTCTGCTGCAGAGCATCTTAGGGAACATGTGTTCCCTAGGGTTAATTTTTCTTCCATTTGGGGCTGGGATGATGCAGCTTAACCCCGCTCCCAGGGTAGTTAGCAGGGGGGGAGGGAGGAGAAGGGAGGGGGAAGCCAGTAGCAGGGAGCTGCCCACTGGGCTTTGCCTGACCTGAGCTGGAGGGGTGGGGGGAGGTGTGGATCAGAACCCTCTGCCCTGCCTTGTGGGATAGACCAGCTCACCCTAGTACCCCATCTGGGGAGATGGGGGTGATGCCACAAGGTGGGGGGACCCAATCCACCCCTACCCCCAGCTCAAACTGGGCAAAGCCCAACAGGCAGCTCACCATTGCTGGCTTCCCCACCCTCCTCCCCCCTCCCTCCCTGACAGGCCCAGAGCTGGGAGGGGGTGACATAGCTAGGGAGAGGTGCAGCTCCTCAGCTTGCTGCTCACTAGTAGTGAGGCTCAAGTCCTTCCCCTCTCCCCCTGCCTCAATACAACAAGCAAATATCTGTTGGCTCATGGGGTACTTTAACTCATGGTGCTTTATGTAAAGCGACATGAGTTAGAGCGGAGGCCTGAATGTCTACCAGTGCCCTCAGAGAAACCTGAATGTCTGTCTTGTCAGATAGAACAATCCCCGCCTTTAGACAGAAGCGTAAGCAGCCCTAACAGCAACAGCCAAAACCTGGTAAGTCTACATTTACTTCTATGGCCAGATTTTCCAAAGCGCTATGTGACTCCCAGCCGCACTCCTAAGTATGCAGCCAGATTTTCAGAGATGCTGGCATTTAAGTGGCAGTAGGTGAAGAGCAGAGCTCAGAACCTTAAAACAGGCCACTGTTTGAAGCCAAACATTGGGCCCCTGGGGCTGAATATGTTGGCCAACCTATCCTCCCTCTAAAATCACCTCTTCAACTAAATGACTGAAGGTGCTCTGAAGTTTTCCACTTCCCTGCGGTTTGCAATTAGTGTTCCAGCCACAGCTTTGATTGCACCTCTTTGCCCATGCAACCAGCTAATTGCTTGCTAATATGTATGCCACGCTGCATGAAATCATAAGGGACTTGATTTTTATGAAAATTGTCATAATTATATCAACAAACTCTGAACTCACATCTCCCCTCCCAGCAGACAGTTTCTCAAGAAACAGTATACATCCTATCTTCTACATGCATGACACCCCAGCTGTATCTCTGTACAGCTCTGTCATGTTCTGTCAGGTTCAAAGGACTCACAGCCCTGTTACTTTCAGGGATATCACTGCTATCCTGCCTCCTACCTCCTGTCTCCTTCCTACATGTGACCAGCATTTGATGTTTCCTCATTTCTTTTGATTCTGTGGCATCCTTATAAATACCTGCCTGTTTGGTATCTTCTCTCTGGTTCTGGACTGTGAGGATGGCAAATCATGACAGTAATTAAGCATATGCCTACATCTCCATCTAAACATGCACTTAACTGCTGTCCTGAGGAGCAGTGCTTCCAGACTTGTTACGCTTAAGGGTGAGATCCCTTAAGGCGGGCATGTCAAACTCATCCCATGCCCTGGGATGGATCCGCACCGTGCAACTCCTCATGGGCTGCACCTGGACCCGATAATGGTGGAGCAAGTGGCAGAGATGGCAGGGCCAGTGGCAGAGGTGGTGGGGCCAATGACTGGCAAGTGACCTTGGGTGAAGTGGCTGCAAGGCAAATAGCAGTGGGTCAAGCAGCAGCAGCAGAGCTGTGTCAGAACAGCCCTCACTCAACCCTCCTGCAACCAAGGGCAGGGCCAATGGGGCCCTGTTGCCCTGGACTCTGCAGCAGGTCCTGCTTCTTGCTGGCTCCACCCCTAAATTCCCCAGCCTGCCAAGAGCCTCGTGAGCTGAGGAAATCAGTCGTATACTTGACACCCCTGTCTTAAAGCACTGGACCTTCTAACTTGGCTCCAGTGAAGTTCTTACACGCTTGCTTAAGTGCTTCTTGGGGTCAAAGCTAGGTTACTCAGCACCTCACAGGATTAACCCAGACTTTGGATGGGCAGAAAAATAGAATGAGCCCTAAGGGCTCCTATAGACATATAGGGACATCAGAGCAGACTCATTTGAGTCTGCCGGAGGACAGAAGTTAATGCACTCCAGCAGACTCTAGCATCATGTGTATCATTCTCCCTGAGCTGAAAAAATGGCAGCATGACAC
Source organism: Crocodylus porosus (assembly GCF_001723895.1). Lineage (NCBI taxonomy): Eukaryota > Metazoa > Chordata > Crocodylia > Crocodylidae > Crocodylus > Crocodylus porosus. Next base: position 103,955,937 of record NW_017728947.1, read on the forward strand.
TTTGAACTAAAGCTTGTTCGATGAGCTTTGGTTCAAAGTGCCCCACCACCAGCATTTCCTCTGAGCTGCATGGCGTGCACAGCCATGCAGGTGTGCTCATGCTACACTGCCAGGCATGCCTGCGCAGCTATACACACTGCGCAACTTAGAGGGAATGCTGCCTACCGACATTTTTCAGTGCGGGGGATGCTGATACACATGATGCTCAGCCACTTTTAATTAGCGCAGCTTGCTAATTAAAATGCCTCCCTCCCTCTCCACACACCTCCTAGAGCACATACAAAAATACCCTAAGAGATGACTCTCACTGATTTCTTCCTCACTCCTTAGTGCTATTCTCCAATGAAAGCTTCAGTGAGAAACAATGACCCTGTTTGTCTGACACGTCTGGTCTGCTTAGTGCCAAACCTCTGAAAGAGTGTGCCTACAAAGTAGGTCCATGGAAGGATCTTTGCATTACAGGAGGACCAGCCCCTGGTGTAGAGGCCGTGTAGAAGCTCCCTTCCTATGACTGATATAGGATGTGTGATTAGGGAAGAAGATGATTGACAAGGACTTCCATGTGTCCTGGAAATCCACCTGCTGGAACAGCCAGTGCCATTCAAAACCAGACAGACACCTGGGCAAACATCGCCCATGCCACAAATACTTTAGCCATTGTGCAGTTCCTTTATCTGAAATACTCAAAAATTGCTATACGCTAATGAGCCACTAATTTGAATGCCGCACTTCAAGAGGGACACGGAGAATCTGGAGAGGGTTCAGAGGAGGGCCACTTGCATGATTAGTGGCCTCCGTGAAAGACCCTACAAGGGGAGGTTGAGGGATCTGGATCTCTTCAGCCTTCACAAGAAATGTCTTAGGGGAGGCCTGTAAGTTTATCAAGGGAGGACAACAGGGAATTGGAGATGTGCTATTTACAAGAGCGCCCCAGGGAATAACTAGGAATAATGGGTGCAAACTAGTGGAGAGTAGATTCAAGTTGGACATTAGAAAGAATTTTTTTACAGTTAGGGGTGCCAGAATCTGGAATGGGCTTCCAAGAGAGGTGGTACTATCACCTAACTTGGAGGTCTTCAAGAGGAGGCTTGATAGACACCTGGCTGGGGTCATCTGACCTCAGTCCTGCTTCTTGCCAGGGTGCCAGGGTGCCAGGGGCAGGGGGTTGAACATGGTGATCCTTTGTGGTCCCTTCCGACTCTACAATCTATGAATCTATGAGCTAAGCTCCACAACACCTCAGACTAGACAACATTATTAATGTCTTATGATGGGAAAACTGAAACAGAGATTAAATAATTTGCATATGATCACATGACAAATCTGCAAAATAAACTAGGATTAGAAATGCCCTGATTTCATCTCTCCTAAGCCTTTACAACTCAACCACATTTCTCCTCTTTATAACTCTAATTTGGGGTACCAATCATTTTCCAAAATGGATGAATGAAACTATCTTTATCTATTTTCTTATAACAATACCTGATTACATCTTTACAACCCCCCCTGCTAATATTGCCGTCACAGCCTCATCCTCTTAGCAAGCGGCACTTAGAGTACCAGACAATCTGTTATTCCCCCCCTAAGAATTGCCCTCCCTCAAACATCAGGAGCACTGATGGGTTGCAGCATTTTTGCCAAGTGTCTTTGCAACGCTACCATGAAGATGAAGATGGAGAGCTCTCTACGAGCAGGTGTCAAAACAATTCCATCAGCCCATGGCACTGGATAAGTTAATTATTGTTTCTTAATTTCAAGAGACAAAACTTCAATTGTAATCACAAGAATGTCCATCATGGAGACAAATTTGGTTTGTGATTAGCAGTTGTCCTGAAAAAAACCTAAAGTTTAACAGAAAGGCAAAGATTTTTGTTTAAAGTAACCTAAGAATAAAATGAATGTGAGTCCATGTAGGCCGGACTATTCCATACCTCCCATACTGCTGCAGGCCCAGCAGCAAAGTTAGGCACTTTTTGTTAGCAGACCTGGGATTAATTTGACACATGCCTGCACTAGCCAGCCAGAATCCAGTTAATTCTCCTTTAAAAACTTCTACCACCAAGAAGCCACTTACTTTACTTCTACTTTGTAATGGCAGGGAGTTGTTTCTGTTCAGCTGTTTTCTGACTGATGCAAAAAAGATAAGGTCAAACTGCTTGACTCCTGCCCTGCTCCAGGACATTAGTGGAGGGTCTATCCTGCCCCGAGTCCCAAATTCCCACAGTGGGATGAAAGTTGCTCTGTGCAGCTCCCAATGCAAAGCTGTGCTGACACAGGGTAGGTTAGCCAGTGTTGGTTGTAGGCATTAGCAATGTTGTCCACTGCTGCAAGCGAACCCTGCCATCAGATGCTGGCTAGGCAGGAAAACAGATTTGCCTGCGTTTTTAGAAGTGGCTGGTGATTTTAGGTGTTCAGCTTGAAACCAGTTAAGGGAGCTGGGCTTTCAGAAAGGCTGGGTGTGAATAGGGCCCATCAAGTGCTGGGTGTGAATATTCATGTGAATAAGGCCCATCAAGGTGCTTGGAATTAGACATTTGGAAACAGGGGTGTCTTCAAATACTACCTGTAAGTGCTTGTGCATTTCTGAGAGCACAGCCGTTGGCACACTCCTTTAGAAAACCTGCTCTGGTTTCCAGATAGATGTTCTGCTCATGGTAGAGGAGAATCCTTCAGTCCAAAGTGAATATTAATCCAATGGTTAGCATCACCATGAGCCTGCAAGGCTCTCTTGGAGTGAAGGAGAGTTTTCTACAATCATCCTTGTAAACTGTGATTGAAGAACTCTGGGTTCGATACTCAGTTTGCCACCGATTTCCAATGTAATTCTGGGCAAGTCATTTAATCTCCCTGTACTTTCCTTCTGTTTTCTGTAAAGTGGAATTATTAGACCTCTCCATCTCAGAGGGACCTTCTAAGGATAAATTACAATGACCCTGGGAAACAAATACAACTCAGCGTCACCCTGAAGTGAGCTCAACAGGCGTTCAACCCTCTCTGTAGATTTCCAAGCAAAAAACCAAAAATCCCATCCTTAACATCCAGTTATGAGCACATATCTGAGACCCGAGCATTCAAAATCCTTACAAGAGTGTTGTAGTTAACATGCTTAGGCTGATTAACTGCAGCAAAGGAAACAAGGATTCCTTGATTAAGCTCTATGCAAGAGAAGAAAGGGAATTTGTAAGAAGATGAGAGTATGCAGTTGTATGAGCAAATTACTGACAAAAGTCCTAGGTGAGGAGAATCAAGGAACAGCTTGCAAGTGAGAGATACAAGCACAGCGAGGAAGCCACTCAGATACCACCATATTTGTGACAGAAAAGAGTTTGGATGCCACTTGCTGTGCTTGGTCCATGCCTGCAATGTTAACAGTCAGGGCCAGGAAACCTCTGCCGTGCATAGGAATTTTATTAAACCCAGTCACTTTTGAACAACACTGCAGACAAGTATGTGCCAGCGGATGGCTTCCTCTGTATTACCTACATGTCTATACCTCCGTGTTATAACACTCCTATAGCATCACAAGAGGGGAACAAAGAGCATATGGCAAAGGACTCCAGACAAGAAGCCTTGGCTTGCACACACTTGTTCTATGTAACGTCATAATCTCGGCCCGTAGCCGTTTCTCTCCACAAAGAGAGGGTCTTACATTAGCGGTAGTTAGCACTGCAGACATCTTAAGTCTCTAGCACCCCTATCTATGATCAGTTTTGCAGCAAACACATGCTAGACTAATTGTTCAGAATCAAGCAAGTAGTAAGAGCACTATAATAGCATCTAGAGGCCTCTACTGAGGTTGTTAGAGGCATAAGAGGAGGAAGTTCTTGACTTAAAACAGAGTATTGGCCCAATCCAGAGTAGTGGAAATTAAGTGGTGTCTGCATTTTATAGATGGAAAACCAAGACAAAGATTCAGAGAGTTATTCAGGACTTGTGCCAGAGCCAGGAACTGAACCTGATACCAAGACAAGATACCTTTCTGAAAAAAATGAGCTGTCCGGCAAACAGAAGGGATAGCCTTGATGATGGAGGAGGTTTGCTGGCCTGCCTCGTGACGAAAGTTAGCCTAGATGATCACAGGGACCCCTTCTGGCCTTCAAATCTTCAAAGGGGCCCTGCTTCCTCTCTGGAAACTCTCTCACTGGCTTGGTCACGCATAGCTGTGAAAATGCCTCAGCGGTGGGTGCCTTCCTATTTCTCTCAGGGTCTCATTTCAGAGTACACAAAAATCAAAGAGCCAGGACAACCAGCCTGTGTGCCTCCTCCTTACACCCCCGCTTTTCTCTCTCCATTACTAAAGCGTAATCCAGTCCAGTTTAGGGCAAAGGGATCATTAAATCTCCACTGGCTACTGTTGAGACCAGGCATATTTCATGTAAATCCTCACACAGCTGTTGTCTTCCCCACTCTCCCACCAGAATTATAAAGAGTATCTGCTGAGCAACAGCAGCCAGTGATCCAAGGAGCAGTTTCCTAGGAGGAAATTGGTTAGTAACCTCAGCACATCATAAACAGCTGTAGCCTTAGGTGTATATCCCGGGGGACCCGAACATGTGAAACAAATAGAAGAGATGGCAGAAGACCACAAACAGCCCTGAATCTGGGCTGAGCCCTGCTTCCACTAAAGTAAATGGCAAACCCCTACTGAGTGAATCTGGAAAGGACTGGGCTTGAGAGCACACTCCAACAAATGAAGGATCAGCTGGTAGATGAGAGCCCTGCTTCTGAGAGGTACCGAGAACCCACAGCCCCTCCAGACAGGAACAGAGCAGGGGCTGATGCCTCAGTAGAAAACTATTGAAAATCCAGATTCACTGGCCATTTAGATTTTCCTAGGGTCAGTTTGCCCCATGGTCAGATCAATATGGACTGGGGGAGGGGGCCGGAGTTTGCGTTTTTGCTTAGCAGGGGTGGGTGGGAAGGAGCGTGACCCTCTCCATGGGATGTCTTGTGTATGTATTGAGAACCTTTTACAGAAGCAGGACATTGGCTGCTGTAGTCTCCTTGCCTTACCTGTGGCAGGTTAGGGCATTCTGTCTTGTGTCAGGGTTAACGGTAGTTTTATGAAGAGATTAGATTATGGTTGTATGGAATGGTTTGGATAGGAATGATCCTACTTAAGAAAGGGAGGTATTTTTGGATAGGGATCATGGAATGATAAAAAGGTAGGGTTGGAAGGGACCTCAGGAGGTCATTGAGTCCAACCCCCTGCTCAAAGCAGGACCAGCCCCAACTAAATCATCCCGCTCAAGGCTGGAGCTTAAAAAACCTCCAAGGTTGGAGATTCCACCACCTCTCTGGGTAACCTGTTCCAGTGCTTTATTACCTTTCTAGTGAGAAAGTTCATCTTAATATTTAACCTAAACTTCCCTTGCTGCAACTTGAGCCCATTGCTCCTTGTTCTGTCATCTGCCGCCACTGAGAACAGTCCAGCTCCAGCCTCTTTGGAAGCACCTTGCAGGTAGAAGGCTGCTATTCAGTCTATCTCAGTCTTCCTTTCTCCTGACTAAATGAGCCCAGTTCCTTCAGCCTCTCCTCAGAAGTCAGGTAGCCCAGCCCCTCACCATTTTCATTGCCCTCCACTGGTCTCCAAATTGTTCACATCCTTTCTGTAGTGAGAGGCTCAAAACTGAACACAATACTCCAGATGTGGTCTCATCAGTGCTGAATAGAGGGGAATAATGACTTCCCTTGATCCACTGGCAATGCTCCTACCAATGCAGCCCAGGATGCCATTAGCCTTCTTGGCAACAAGGCCACACTTCTGGCTCATATTGAGCTTACTGTCCACTGTAATGCCCAGGTCCTTTCCTGCAGAGCTGCTGCTTAGCCAGTCAGCCCCCAGCCTGTACTCGTGCATGGGATTGTTTGTCCTAAGTGCAGGACTTTGCACTTCTCCTTGCTGAACCACCTGAGATTTCATTCAAATCCTCCAATTTGTTTAAGTCCCTCTGAATCCCAGCCCTACCCTCCAGCATATCAACTACTCCCCACAACGCGGTGTCACCTGCAAACTTGCTGAGGGTGCACGCCATCCCATCTTTGAGGTCTTGATGAAGACATTGAACAAAACTGGCCCCAGGACCGATCCCTGGGGCACTCCACTTGATGCTGGCTGCCAACTAGACATGGAGCCATTGATTACCACCCCTTGAGTTCAATGAGCCAACCAGTTTTCTATCCACCTTACAGTCTACTTATCTAACCCGTACTTCCTTAGCTGGTTCCAAAGCACAACCCCAGGGAGAAGAAATGCAAAACTGCTGCTGCTCATTTATCCTATGGGTAAACAAGTAGAGAATGGCCAGGCGCCTTTCCCAAGCACTTACCTCACACACACAGTCTTATTAGGGGAAAGCTGGTTCACAGCCCCTAGACCAAAGGGTCAGATCACAACAACTGACTGAGACAAACTAATTCTCAGCTGGTATTTTTCCCTGCATAGCAGTCATTGCCCTGATCCATTCCACATTAAGTGGCAAGCATTTTGTATCAGCTCAGTAGACTGGAATAGATTTCCATTAAATGAGAACTACCCACTCTATTAACTCCAATGAAAGGGATACTCAAGGGAAAAGCCAAAACAGAATGTAGCCATACATGTGCTTTTAAAATAGTGCAATCCCTTCTCGAAAGGGAAGAGCAGATTAAGTCAGTTTTTCATTTAAAATTGCAAACAGAATGAAAGTTCCAAGGAGATAACTCTGGATGCAAGTAAGAAAAGCTTGATTCCTCTCAAATACATGGGTAACGGACCTACATAAGTACGCAGGTACACAGTTTTGTGAAAAGTGGTCAGATATCTGCCTAGGAAATATTTGATACAAGATATTTTGGTGACAGCATTATTTGTACTGCTGTAGCAAATAGAGACCTCAGCCAAACTTAAGCCTCCATTAGGCTCTGGGCTTTATAATTAGGTAGGGAGTGATAGGCCCTTCCCCAAAGTATTTATAACCTAATCAGGCAAAAAAGACCAGAGGAAGGTATTAGCCCCATATACAGAGGGAGACCACAGCAGAGAAAAATTGGTTGACTTTTCCCAGGATTGTAGCATAGACTCATACACCCGAGTCACAATCTTTACTACAGGACCATCCAGCTTCTCCAGAGAAAAGCATCCCTTCCCCATATTAAAAAGGCTGTTGTCAATCTCTGTTGAACAGCCTTCCTAGTGATTGCCGTGAGTTTCTCAAAACCGCACGCCTACATACTTATGTAGGTCCATAATCTTCATATTTGAGAATAGTTTGGTAACACCCATGCATGTGTACACATGTTGGTGTATATGAGAAGAAGGCATAGGCTGCAATGACAGGAAGCAAAATGGTAAACTTTTTGCTAAGCATAATACAAAATGCACAGGCTCCATTTCTCATAAGAGGTGAACGTGCCCCAGAAGCATGATGAGAAAGACAAGGATCGTGGGTTACCTTTACACATCAGTCACAGCAATGACCACAGCTCGTGTAAGGTGCAAACAGAAGTCACCCTCCTGCCACCACAAAAATGTTGTAAGCAAATAGATATCCTGGCTTTTTGTCATGCTCCAAGTGCCCAGAAATGTTGTAGCAGCCAAAGGTAGTCACAGGGTGTGATGCCTTATAGGGGTCCCCCTGTTCCAGATGCACATCACAGGAATCCCCTGCCGGGGATTCTTGCAGTACACGGATCTCACTGCCATGCCCCCTGTCACAGAGGCTCCCCCACCTGCAGACATGTGCCTCGAATTGGGATGCAGCACTTGGGGCCTTTGTCCCATAGGATCAGGCCCCTGAGTCCCTGGGAGCAGTAGGGGCCTGCCCTTGTGGGACAACAGCTCCAGACAATGTCTATACATGCCAATGGAGTAGACCAGCTCTTCCGGGGCACAGCCCAGCACAGCGGATCCTGCTTCAGACATGAAATCTGTTTATTCCTGTAGATGTGCCCAAGCTTGTTTTGAGCAAGCCCGCTGAAGTGCTTCTAGCGCAGGGCAATGTTGCACAGAGCCCAGTACGGCACGACTGCCTGAGACTTCACCCAGCTCCCTGGGTGGGTTTTGCAGATTGCAAAGTGCTCTGTGCTGCTCTGGCAACATTGCCAACAGCATGAGAGATAGGTATCTTAAAGCTATGTAATAGCTATGTTGGCTGTGACTGAAGTGCAGGTGCACCTGTTGTTAACAAAGGGCTGACTGGAGCCTCAGTGCTGTTGCTTTCTCTCTCTCTCTCTTTTTTTTTTTTTAATTAAAATCTGTGGGAAGAATAAAATTGCAGCTTTTGGAGCTTCCTCTAACAGAGAAGTCTTGACTCAGAATATAAATTCAAGCCTTTAAAAATTATATGTGCTGTAAGCAAATCAAGCTGGCCTGAAAAAGGAGAGTGAGATACAGGCTCTGCTGTCTTCTCATCTCGTTTCTGGGCTAATCCCGTAAAGCGGTCATGTGCTGGCTGCTTGCCTTTCTAGCACAATCATCTGTCCTGACTTTTATACATGGAGTTGCATAACAGCAACCTTATTAGTATTCAGGGTACATTTTTGCTCTTTTTTTATTCTTCTTTTCTTAATAAAAGAATGAACTTTGGGTTTATTAGAGGATTGACAGACCTCGAGACAAAAGCGCCCCCCTTTTTGTTATGAAACATGCCGAATATGGAAACAGCAGTGTAAGATTCCTGATAGTAATCCACCACTTGTGCCTCAGCTCTACCGTAGAAACTGATGTACATTGGGAAATACCAATTATTTGAATGCTATGCCCTTAGGCATACCTGTTCTCCTTTTCAAGTCAAAGGTCCATACAAGGCTGGCAAGTCAAGGAATGGGTGTGATTAAGGCACACCCATGTTAATGGCCAACAAATTTCATGGGGATGATGTGGCCAGCAGCACATTTGACTCTACATCCCAAATGACCAAGAACAAATGGGTGAACTGGGGGTAGCCTTTAGCCTGGATCCAAAGCACAGACTGAATCCACATTAACAACTGCCACAACACTGCTTTCCCCTCCCCTTTCCTGCTACTACCAATTAGTTAATTGGTTTAAACTTAAAGCAGATCAATAGGGACTGAAAGTTGCTACCAGTGCCAGGTGACTAGCTTTTTATTGGGTGTTCATACTAACAGGTATTAGTATTTGGATAGCCCACAAGCTCCAAGGGCTATCACATATTTGCTAGCTGCATAGCTGCATAGTTGTTACTGTGTAGTCATTTAGTACTTGCATACCCAAGCACTAAATTACTATAATGCTGACTGCTCGTTACTCTTGTGCAGTAGCTCATTACTACTGTGCAGTAACATTGTGTCTTGGTTCATGCCTCATGACACTGCTATGCAGTAGTAACGAGCTACCGCACAGTATTAACAAGAACTGTGCGGTCAGTGTCTTGTGTAGATGCGGCCACTTGGTAGAAAGGGGCAAAGGCCTACAACAGGGATCCCTTGGCATTGTTGTAATAAAATTAAATGCTAATATCCAGATACAAGTACCTGAACCTGATTTGGCAGATCATCTGCCTTCAGCCATGGGTAACTGGGGGCACCAGATTGCTGCCGGGGGGGAGAGGGAGGGGGCGGGGGTTCGCTGAAGTGGCTGATCGCTGAAATCAGCACAAAAAGACATGCACTTCCACCGGCACTTCCAGGTTTGTGGCTGGTGCTTCCAGGGGATCCACAGCCAATCTCAGGGGGTGCACGTGTACCCACTTGCACCCCCTATATGTTGCCAATGCCTTCAGTCAATCTGGAGGGCGAAAATGCTGCGGGAAGGCTGGAACCTTTGTTCATGGATGGAAAAGCTAGGTTGGCTCACGGAAACAGCAGGGAGAGCTGCTACCCTCCATCCTTCTCTCAAGGCTTCTGGCCTCTGGGCATGTAGTGCTGGGAAAGGCACAGAGAGAGCTGAAGGAACACACAGTAGTTCAAAGCTTGTTTCTCTTTCCTCACTCATCGATTTGGGAAGAACAGCTCCAGTGTCCTGAGTGATACTTTAGGCTATAGCTTTTTAGATGAATAGTTCTGATAATCTATATCCACTTTGCCTAGAGCTGGCTATCACTGCTGCACAGCTATCAGTATGCTCAGTTTAGTTCCTAAGTTCACCCTCCCAGCTGCCACACATAGACCACCCTTCAGTAGCACAGTTACTGCAGAAGAGCCAAATTTCCATTCATTCCAAACACCAAATTGCTCTTTCAGCCCTTTACTATCTATTAGGTGTTCCTACTAACTCATGATGAATGTTCATTGGTCAGTATGGGAAAGCATGTCCTGTTGTTAGCCATGGATAATCACAGCATTTCAGTTTCCAGTGCTGTGAACCTGACACTTAGCTCAACAGCTGAGATAAAATCATCACTAAGTTTTCTTATAGCTGATGATTTAAAATGACTGCAGGCTGGATTAGATGAGGGGGTTGGACTAGATGACTTCCTCAGTCCCTTCCAACCCTAATTTTTGTATGATTCTATGATTAACCTACAACAATTTTTTTGAGGAAAACAGAACACTTAATCAGATAAAATATGACATTCTCAAGTGCCTAAAAATGTATTGAGGACTGTTATTTTCTTTTCCCTTACTTGTTTAATAGTTTGAGATTAAACCTGCTCATCTGTATCTGTTTCACGATTTTTTAAAATTAAATTTATATTGTTAAAATGGATGTGATTCCAGATGTCATAACAAATAATGAAAGCTGGAGTTCTCAAAGATAGGCACTTCTTGTTTAATGAGAGAGTCTGTGTTTATCAGTAGAATGTATGCCCCTGAGCCATGGTTTTAACATAAGCAGATCCATTTTTTTAATTTATATTCAAGTGTGAAAAAATCTGAATGCAAATATTTTGGGCAACTCCATGAAGGAGATGAAAGTCACTGAGATCAGAGCCTGGCACCTGGTCAGTATTCCCTTTTGACAGCATTTCTGTGTTCACTCAGATATCCATGCATCTAAAAGATAATCACTTTCATACTCTCATTCCAGTCCTTTACAAAGTAGTCAAGAGTGATCAAAGGCAGGACAGGAAAGCACGTGTTTCAACTGAAAGGATCTCCCCCATATGAACAGTACTATTCCAGAGCCTTTGTACACACCACATTTTTTGCCATTTCTTGCATTGCAACTGCATGACTGTTTGCACAAGTGGGATTTCTGGACACTCTAAAAGTCCTTCTGGTGCATTAAACTAAAATTCCTCTTATGTAGTTTAGTTTGGCTCGCCAGGAATTAAAGCGTCATGTCCCTGGATTCATTGCATGCAAACACAAAGGCACTCAAAGAGGTGTAATGAGCCTCTTTGTCCACCAGATGACTGACTTTTTTTGTAGTTCAGACCTTTGAATTTCTTTCACTTTCAAACTGCTTCTGCATTTTTTTTCTTTTTCTTTTTTCTTTTTTGCAGTTTGCCATCTCCCTGCAGCATGGGCATGAACATGGGGCACAAGGTGGGGGGGCCCTAGGCTGGAGGGGCAGTGGTGGACCATCCTGCTCTCCTGCGGCACCAGCTGACAACTGGGCTTAATTCATTTGAAAATCTAGTGCGTAAAAACACTGATGTGACTCTCCAAAGCTTAATTCATTTGAAAGCCTAGTGCGTGCAAACACTGACACAACACTCCAAAATAAACAAGTTTAAATTTTATAAACCTATTTAATTTAATGAGGATTAAAACCTGTGGTGTGTACAGGTGCCTGTGACAGGGGCAAACTCCCAGGCCTGATCTCAGTATTGGCCTGCCACCTGTCTATGGGCAAACCACTTGCCTCATTAGCTTGCCACACCTTCTTGTTAATGGATCCTCATGTTAATTAGGCAGGAGGCTGCCCTTTGAGTGCTCTGATGCACAAGGGCAATAAGTACTTGTTCTGAACTCCACTTAATGTGTCCCATGTCTCTATCTCCAGCTTAAGGTGGGGCCAAATTCAGCACATAGTTCATCCTCTTGGGTCTTTCCCACAATCCTCATCTGAGAAGTTGCCAGTCAATTCACCAACTGTGGGCTAACTCTGCCCCTAGTCCCTCACCGGGCCACAGTGCCCCTTCCTCAGGCCAGCACTCCAACACTACTCTGCAGACCTGGGGTTGAACGCCCCCCTTAGGCTCAGGTGCTTCCCTCTAAGAGTACCTGGCCTTAACCATCCTCTCATTAGGGCCTGAGGTCTTACACCCCCTGCAGGTTCAGGTGCTTCTCTCTGAGCATGCCTAGGCCCCACTCCTGGGTCTTATACCCATATAGGCTCAGGTGCCTCTTGGTAGGCATACCTGGCCCTCCCACCATTGACTCACCAGATGATGGGAGTTAAGGTTATTGAGGTGCCCTTACCCACCTTTCACTGGGGAGGTTAGCAGTCCTGGCATTTGAATGGCACTGCCCCACCACAGGCAGTCCCACCAGACCTCCTTGCCCCAGCAGGGTGCAGTTTTAGGTCATGCCCAGGACCATGGGGCCTGCTCCTTCCCCACAGCCCCAGACCTTACCTCCAAGATGTTCCTGGAGCAGTAGCTCAGCTGGGTGATGGTACTTCCTTGCTGACTGGCAGCAAACTGCCCTCTCAACCTGAGAGCCGGGCTCTGAAATGGCCACCCTAATCAACCTCCTGCCGACTGCCTGCTCCAGCAGTGAAGCTACTCTTACAGTATGATATATCTTGAGATCTTGTTACAATTGTGGGGTGGCCAACAGTGCTGTTTAGGATTAGTGTCAGTGGTACTAGGCTCTGGTAATAAAATTAAGGCCTTTCTTACCTAGTGTAATTACCAGAAGGAACAACCTGGACAGTAAACATCAGGATCTGCTTCCTGACACCAAGATCCCCCACAATTTGAAAGTTATGTAGTTCCACAAGGGCTATTACTTGAATCCAGATATCTGAGTCTGCTAAGGGAAACATTGCTAGAGAGACTGTCAAAGAATTGGACAAAACAGTGGAAAATGTATGGCAGAGACCAATCCTATGCTCTCAAGATACCAAGGCACAGATCCGTGAGGGTATTTAGGCACTTACGTCTTGTTTAGGAACTTGAACTCCCATTGACTTCAGGAGAGAGGGTCTGAAATACCTTTGTGGATCTGAGCTGAAGACATTAACTCATGAAACAGGTCTTTTTAGATTAGTTGCTGGCTGCTACAGGAATTATCAAGGCTCAGTGGCATTAAACATTTCTTTTTATAGGAATCCTACTCTAACAATAGCCATTAAAGTGCAGAATGGTATTATAAACTAGAGATCTGCTCAGACAGCAGATTATAGTCCTTTTAAGATAGTTCAAGTTCAATCTGATGCACACTGAAGTCAATAGGAGCCCTTATATTACTTCCAGTAGGCTTTGGATCCGGCTCTAAACCTCATGGCATGGCTCTTACTTAAGTCTGCTGTTGACAGTCGATGACTATGCTTTGGTATTTAGTCTAATCCACTGGTTTCCAGTCATTAGACATGAAAGTTATTATCCAACATTAAAATCAGCCTGGCATCAGGATGATGGCTTCTCAGGCAGGTTTAATCAAATGTATGTAACAGGAGCACATAAAATTGACAGCCATAAGTGACTGTTCAACGGGCGTATCCTATGCAGGCCAAGTCATTTCTGTGGAAGCCAAACATTGTTTTAGATATATATATATTTTTAAAGCTCAAATACACAATAGAAAATGAAGCCTGGATTAGCAGATAACTTTCTTCTTTTAGTGATTTCCTTCTGTTTTCCCTAGGGGCAACGCTGTTCTGTCTGATTATGACATTCCAGAAATAGTGGCATAATACTAATATGACTAAGAAATATGGAGATTTCCTACTCTTGGCTAATCCTTGCCAAGAGAATACTGAACACTGCAGATAAAAGAGTCACTAACACTAAGCTACATTTTGCTGCTATGAATTGGTTTCTAGAGACCGTAGCCATTTTGCAGGCCTTTTTCATTTCTTTCGAAAATGCCTCCTGTGACCATAATTAAGAGCTTAATATGAGACAGGGTCTTATTTATCAAGACAATTCATTTTGCAACAGAAAAGGGCTGATAGCCTATGTTTTGTAGGCATTTTGAATATCTTTCAGCCAATCCATTAGGTGGGGCTGTGTGCATTGGGAAAGATACTTAGGATTTGAAGCACTGATATTGATTATTGCTTATTAACATATTTTAACTAAGAAATCTGCATATCCCTTTTGTTTTACTTGCTGTGAAGCCTGGCAAGAGTTTTCATGGGACTCAATAGCTTAGTTACCTTTAAAATCTCCTCTAGTAACTACACTGAAGGATTCATTAATGAGTTATCAATACAAATATGTTTCCAAATTTTCTTTCCTTCTCTTCATGTATGATGGAATGTAGCGTGAGTTCAAGGCAAACACAGACACCTGTAAGTATGACAAGCATCAAAGAGCATCTGGAAATAATCCTTTTTGTTGCAAAATGATTAATTGCATGTTCACAGCTGGAATACAATTTGTGGGAGATGTGCAATTCATAGTACCCAACCCTGTGTAATCACTCTAACAACTGTGGGCACAAGGCCCTGGAAATGGAACATGGCAGGACTGTACTATCATATTAACAGTTCTTGTGTAATTATGTGTCAATAGGTCATGTCATTTTCAATTCTAATTTGTATTCATGTGAGATGATACAATGGACAAAATTAAGGTATTGTTTGGTTTCTGTAATCCTTTAAATCACTTTGGGCAAGCTAAGTGGTATAAAAAGTAAAGTAAATTAAAGTATATGCTGCTCTCCCTCTGTGTGTGTGTACATGTGCAAAGCTAAAGCAATTTACTGTATAAAATCGAATTTTATGTACATATATAGTTAATATACGTGTTTGTTTTTTATATTTATGAAATTAAAGCAATTTAGTATAAATACACACACATATTATATACATATAGTATGTATGTATGTGTGTGATTATATATATGTGTATATACATATAATATATGCATTATACAGATATGTTATGTATACATGTATATATTATACACGCACAGACACACAAACATGCTAAATTGCACACACATATCCTGGCACATTTACTAGTATAGCTCTATATATTTATATACAAATATACACTAAAATTAAAATTGTGACCCATTATATTTATTATACACACAAGGTACAACTACACATCACCATATGGTGACATTGTTATGGTGCCGTGCTTTCCTACTTCTTTTTGGAAGTATTAAACCATGGCGCAGTAACCATCCCTAGTACACTGTGCGCATGGTGTACAGTTAGATTTCGCCACTACATTGCTGTAGCAACACACTACGACAGGAGAGTGCACCACTCTGACGATGTAGCTATGTGTAGCCAATCACATGTAGACCCACATAATGGCTACATTACTGTAAAGTGCCATACGGTGATATAATGCATTGCTATGTCACCATAGGGCAATGCATAGACACACCCACAGAGACACACTCAGACACACTCATTGCATATCTATTTAAAGATATATGTATATCTATAGATCCCCATTAATGTATAAACATATACGCACCAAAGCCCACATGACCTCCATGTACTATCTCATGCTCTTCCCTGCTATTGCATTGCTATTCACCAGAAGGCAGCACAATTTTCAATTTACATAGTCTCTTCCAATCACATTTATTATCCAGTGCATGGTTGCCTTCCATCATTTGCTTATTTTTCTCTTTGTTAGGCTGAGAATGGAGGGCAATTGAAAGTCACACAGGTGCACATTAAAATGGATGTAGGTAAATGGGAATCACAGTTACTACATTAACTAGCAAAAATAACTTAAAAGGAGCATTTTCAAAATGCCTGTTCCTTGCATTTTAGGACTCTCTGCAAATTAAAATGCATCAAATCTCTGGCTTTATCAGACAGACTTAGTGACTCTCTGCACCTCCCTCCTAGGCTAAGTACAGAGAGTCAAAAAGCTCAAGTCTGAAGTGATTCAGTCATCGCAGGTTACTCTAAACTGTGTAGCTTGAACCAATAAGCAAGCAAACAGACCTTCCATTTTGATTCTGGAAATGCAGCCACGTGCCTGCAGTGGCTCAGGCCAGATGCCAGGGGGAGCTAGAGCAGCCTCTTTGCTCAGCTGGAGCAAACAACTTGAGCCAAGCCCAGTCTGCCCATCAGACAAGGGAGGTGGGGGCGGTTGCAGGAGAGGTGCAAGCATCCTGGGAGGCCGAGGGATTGTGAGTTAACTTGAATCTGGAGAGGAACTGGGACAGAAGTTCAATAAGCCGATTTAACCTAAATCAGTTAAGTCTGATACCACATCCATCCAGGTTTACCTTAAATTGGTTTTAGCCATTTTGAAAGCGGTTTAAGTGCACTGAACTTCTGTTGTGTTGCACATTTGAACCGGTTTCCAATCATTTATACTGGTTAATGTGTAAAGTCTGTTCCTAGCCCTAAAGAAAAAATCTGGTGGTTGAGCACCAAAAAAAAAAAAAAATGTCTGCAGCCTACTGCTCTTCAGTTCTGGTCCTTGGCTGAGGCTGAGCTGTGCTTTATAGCTGCCATACAGGGGTACAGTCCTTAGATATATACCTCCTTATGGCTTATTTTCTTGCTAGCAGATGCCTATTGGTTATGGAGAATCTTGCCTCCAAAATTACATGTAGTTAACTTCTTGGAAGGCTTCCATAAAGGGAATGAACAATGGCACTGGTTTCTAACTTTCACTGACCCACAGGTAACCATATTAAGCAAGTAATGCACTGCAGGCAATGTCATACTTTGTTCTTTCTATCAACATCAGTTTTATCCTTTCTGTTTATTATGTCTGTGAGTTATGATGGAGAGTCTCATGCATAATGCATGTGCATGAGCCATATGTTGAGGACCACTGACCTATGATTCTACAGCTCCATGGAGTCTTTTGTGGCTTGTAAGCAAAGAAGAACTTTTTACAATCAGTTCTATTATTTATAACATAAGAACATAAGGGGCACGTCCAGACGAGGGCACATATTCCTCTTGCCCCATCTCAAACCCCTTTGAGATGGGTCAAAAAGCACGTGTGGGAATGAAATAACATTCCCTGTGCTGCAAGTTTGCAGCACAGGAATAAAATCAGTCCAGGACAAAAAAACCCCTGCTCCACAGAACAGCAGGATAAGGTATGGTCCTCCTGCTTAACACAAATCATTACGACATCATAGGGATAACGGAGACCTGGTGGGACTCCACTCATGACTGGACCGTGGGTATAGATGGCTATACCCTGTACAGGAGAGATTGAGTAGAAAAAAGGGGTGGGGGTGTAGCTCTCTATGCCAAGGAGAGCTACGCATCCCTGAAAGCCAATATTGGTGACCAGGGTGGATGGCTAGAGACCCTCTTGGTTAAAATCCATGGGGAACACGGCACAGGGGACATTATGATGGGAGTCTACTACAAACCTCCCACCCAAAGTCAAGAGCTTGACCAGGAATTCATCAGGGAACTGGCTGAGGCTGCATGCTCCCAGTCCATGGTTGTCATGGGAGACTTCAACTACCCTGACATCTTGTGGAAAGAGTGCTCAACAAAATCTAAGTGGTCGCAAAGCTTTCTCTCATGCATGGATGACCTCTATCTGACTCAAGAAGTCTATGGGCCAATGAGAGGTAAAGTGCTGCTTGACCTGGTACTGGTAACCAGGGATGACCTAATCAGTGACCTAACAATTGATGGGAAGCTGGGTGACAGCGACCACAAGCTGATCACCTTCACCATCTGCTATAAAGCTGGCAAGTCCATCAGCAATACAGAAGTCCTTGACTTTAAGAAAGCTGACTTTCACAAGCTCAGGAGACTTGTTGGTGAGGCCCTAAGGAACCACAATCCTAAGGGGAGGGGAGTTCAGGAAGAGTGGTTGCTCCTCAAGGGAGTGATCCTCAATGCATAAGCTCCGGCTATTCCGTCTCAGAGGAAAGGCAGCAAAAGGGCACAGCAGCACCCTTGGCTATCCAGTGAACTAGCAGACCTCCTGTGTCTAATAAGAACGACCTACAAAGGATGGAGGACTGGATCCACCTCCAAGAAGGAATATTGCACACTGGTCCAGTGCTGCAGGGAATGAACCAGGAAAGCTAAGGCTGCAATGGAACTCCAAGTAGCTACAAGTATCAAGGACAATAAAAAGTCCTTTTTCAGATATGTGGGGAGCCGGAGGAAAAGCAAGGGCAACATTGGACCCCTGCTAAACCAGATGGGGCAACTGACAACCGACACCCAAGAAAAAGCCAACCTATTAAATGGGTACTTTGCGAAGGTCTTTCATCAGTCCCATGGGACACCCATGCCCATTATGGGACAGGGAGGCCCAAGTAAGGGAGATTCCCTGTCCTCCATCAAAGCTGACCTTGTGAAGGAACACCTTGAGAGGCTGGACACCTTCAAGTCAACCAGCCCTGACAATCTACACCCCAGGGTACTCAAGGAGCTGGCGAGCATCATAGCCCAGCCCCGGCATGAATCTTCGAGAACTCCTGGCGCTCTGGTGAAGTGCCCGAAGATTGGAAGAAGGCCAATGTGGCGCCTATCTTCAAGAAAGGAAGGAAAGTAGATCTGGCAAACTATAGGCCCATCAGCCTGACCTCTATCCTGGGGAAGGTCTTGGAAAAGATTATCAAGGAAGCTATCCTTAACAGACTAGCTGACAGCAATATCCTGAGGGATACCCAGCATGGGTTTGTTGTGGGTAGATCTTGCTTGACCAATCTCATTTCCTTCTACAACCAGGTGACCTATCACCTGGACAAGGGAGAGGAGATTGATGTCATATATCTTGACTTCAAAAAAGCTTTCGATCTGATATCCCATGACCATCTCTTGGCAAAGGTGGCCAACTGCGGCCTCCGGTCCACCATGATCCGCTGGCTGGGGAATTGGCTCCGTGGTCGGACCTAGAGGGTGGTGGATGACTGAAGTCAATTGTCGTGGTACACTGTGACCAGTGGGGTCCCTCAAGGCTCTGTCCCTGGACCTGTATTGTTCAGCATCTTCATTAATGATGTGGACATTGGAGTCAGAAGTGGACTGGCCAGGCTCACCAACGATACCAAACTCTGGGGTAAAACATCCACACCTGACGACAGGAGGGCGATCCAAGCTGACCTTGACAGGCTCAGGAAATGGGCGGACGAGAACCCGATGGTGTTTAACACTGAAAAATGCAAGGTTCTCCACCTTGGGAGGAAAAACTTGCAGCATCCTTGTAGGCTCGGCAGTGCTACGCTGACTAGCACTACAGATGAAAAGGACTTAGGGGTCATGATTAACCACAAGATGAACATGAGCCTTCAATGTGATGCTGTGGCTAGTAAAGTGACCAAAACGCTGTCTTGCATCCATAGATGGTTCTCAAGTAAAACCTGGAACGTCATTCTCCCCTTGTACTCGGCCTTGATGAGGCCACAGCTGGAATACTGTGTTCAGTATTGGGCTCCACAATTCAAAAAGGATGTGGAGAAGCTTGAGAGAGTCCAGAGAAGAGCCACGTGCATGATCAGGGGTCAGGAAAACAGACCTTATGACAACAGGGTGAGAGCTATGGGGCTCTTTAGCCTGGAAAAGCGTAGGCTCAGGGGTGATCTGATGGCCACCTATAAGTTTATCGGGGTGACCACCAGGATCTGGGGGAATGATTGTTCACCAGAGCGCCCCAAGGGATGACAAGGTCAAACAGTTATAAACTCCAGCAAGACCATTTCAGGCTGGACATAAGGAAAACTTTCTTTACTGTCCGAGCCCCCAAGGTCTGGAACAGTCTGCCAGCGGAGGTGGTTCAAGCACCTACATTGAACACCTTCAAAAGAAATTTGGATGCTTATCTTGCTGGGATCCTATGACCCCAGCTGACTTCCTGCCTCTTGGGCAGGGTGCTGGACTCAATGATCTTCCAAGGTCTCTTCCAGCCCTAATGTCTATGAAATGTATGAAACCATGCCTGGCGCCAGTAGGGAGTCAGTGCAACAAGAGAGACACTCTGGCTTTCGGCCAGAGCATCTCCATGGTGCATCCCCCTGGTTTAGGGACATCAAAGGTACATCCCTGATCATTCTGCTTAATAGCTATTTGATAGACCTGCCCTCCATAAGTGTTTGCATCTCTTTCTGAACCTGGCTATACTATCTGTGTCTTCAACCTACTGTGGCAATGAGTTCCAGCAGTTAATTACATGCTGCATAAAAAGTATTTTCTCTTGTTTGATTTAAACCTGTCTCCTGTTAAGTTCAGTGGGTGCCAACTAGCTCTAGTATTACTGGACTCAGTGAAGAACAGCTCCCATTCAGTTTATGTACACTCTATGTGCTTTTATAGACCTCTATCTATAGTCTTAGGCATCTAATGAGCCATGTATGAATCGTAATACCAGATTTGTGCATCAGTAATTACACGTGCACTAATGCTTGTCCTCCTCTTTTGAAAAATCTGGCCCCAGGATAACAAAGTGATAACAGAAGATTATTTCATAAAGATCCTGTCTGGATTTTGGAAGCAAGTATAATATTTTTGTATCTAACCACAGGTTATTTAAGGCTTTGGGCTATTGAGTAATATAAAATGGGTTACCATTACATGGAATAGATTTGATTTATTACAAATTTGGGAAATTACAGATCAAAGTTAAAGAGTAGAGAGATTTCAACAGAGGAACAGAATCTGTGCTTCTGCCTAGTATGCCACACACTGTCATTTCTCTCCCTGCACCCTACCCCTCTTGCTGGGAAAAATAAAATATTTCAGTCAGCCCATGGACACATCCAAATGGAGAATCAGAGCATAGACTTCTTTACATGAGTGATAGGGTGCCTCATATTGAGGGGATTCTTTTAGACCATCTCTTCCTTGTAATTTTTCACTACCTGAAGTTTTGGTAACTTGTGCGTTGTGCACCGAGGTCCTCAGCTAACCTCATTCACCCTGTTCAACAATTGGAATATTCTAAAGAGATCATCCAGGAGGAAAGACAGTTACCTATTTGCATCCACAACCCTGCTGCTTGCTGTAAGAGATATGGCTACAGGACAGAGTCCCACAGCACTGGTATTTCCCATCTGCTGTATCAAGCCCTGCACAGTCCCTGACAGTCCGTGATGTTTCATCCTTGCCCTGCTCCAGTTTAAAACAAAGGGCCAACTCGGCAGCACATGGCAATCCCAGGATCAAGAAGCATAAAGGCCCTCATGAGTTGCATGGTGCACTCCATGGGTCTGGTTGGGGATCCAGGCCAAGATTTGATTTTTCAATTAAAAGCAAAGAGGAATTAAATGCTGTAAGATTAAAACATTTTATGCCACCAAATGAATGGTAACAGAAATGAACTGCCAACAAAGTGCATTGTAATGAAAACCACTGAGTTGTTGTAGTCTCCACTTGCCAACAGAAAATTCATGCCTGTCCAAAAATGCCCCAAATACAGAAATGGATTAATCTGACTGCTGTCTAGTCATACGTATTTGCATTCATTTCTCACTTTTAATTATTTGTTGAATTACATTACCCTGAGAACTAGCCACAGGTAATTTGAACATTTTTGCAGAGAATATATGATAGGCCTATTAACATTAATACTGAGATGTGATGAGCCGACTGTTTGGCACTATCTGATTTCATACATTTGCTTCCTCAAACTATCAGATAGAGAACATGATTCTTTGATACAGAATGACATCATGATTCTCTGTCAACCTCGTATTCCCATAACCACCAGCAACCTGTGACATCCAAGCAGTAGGCTGCAAATTTGCATACATTTGCAATATTTCAGGCACAAATTATCCAAAGCACATGCCTTTTCATTTTAAATCTGTGTTATGACACAAACCAGAATGTGGGAATTGAACTGCATGCATTACTGGGGACTCTAAAGCATCTGATAGGAACCATATGTGGTTGATAGAAAAAAAAAATCTTCTATCAATATTTTCATTATTGCTGCTTGCGCCTTGCTTGATGTCAAGCACATCAGAACAAAGAAGAGGATAAGCCTCTATTTTATCAGTGAACTCCTGAATTGGGAGAAGAAAACCACTTTCTACAACATGCAATCTAATGTTCTTAGAAAAGTTAGCAAATTTCTTTTGGTTGTATTAGATCAAAAAGATAAGACCTTGTGGGCTTTGGGAGGGTTTCCTCTACAAAAATGTCTACTCTCTGAGCTTAAGAAACAGTCTTAAGGTCTTCAGGGTCCCCAAGAAGTTTTCATATCAAATATCAATATGTTTGGGGTTGCAATAAAATGAAATGAAAAATCTGAGAAACATAGATGTTAAAAAGAAAAAAGAAAAAGTATTGTGCAGAATTGTGCTGTGGTAGAAACTGGGAGAATCTGTATTTTCATCATGTAAATTTTGAGAGAAGCCAAGGTTAGGGAAGACACCTTTAGGCTACAAGTTGTTCTCAAGACACACAAATTACATGCCTATTTCACATGAAACCCGCCAAACACTGAGCTTTCAATCTGGAATCAAAAAGGAGAACTAGATTACTTATGTTTTTCCCAAGAAAATGCAAAAATCTAGAGTATACAGGGAAAAACAAAATCAATAGGTCTGGAATTGACAAAATGGTAGACAAATCAAGAGACTTGCTTATGTTGATAAACAGGAACACGAGAACTATTCTGCTGACTTGCCATTTTCTGCACAGATCCTGAGCCACTTCCAGATTTGGAGATTTGGCCACTGAATCAGGCCGAATCTCTGATTAATTAAATCAGGGACTGAAGCTTCGCATAGCCCTAGTGGATACACAACTGGCTCAATAGCCACAAGCAAAGTGTAATTAAAATTGACCCATGTCAGAATGGTGGGAGGTTTTGAGTAGAGTCCCACAGAGGTCTGTCCTGGGCCTAGGGCTGTTCAACCTTTTTATTAATTATATGGATGATGGGATTGAGAGCTTCTTGTGCAAGTTTGCAGATGACATGAGACTGGGAAGGGACAGCGAACACTTTGGAGGACAGGGACACAATTCAGAGAGATCTTGACAGATTAGAAAGCTGGGTTGGTGATAACAGGATGAAGTTTAATGCTGACAAATGTAAGACACTGCACCTTGGGAAGAATAATCCAAAATATAACTACAAAATGTGCGACACCTGGCAGCACTACAAAGAAGGATCTGGGGGTTATGGCTCCACATTTTAGAAAGAAACTGGAGAAGTTAGAAAGAGTCCAGAGGCAGGCAACAAAAATGATAAAGGGCTTGGCAGGCAATTCATTCAAAGAGAAGTTGAAAGCATGGTCAGCTTGCAGAAAAAGTGCTTAAGAGAGGACAAGACAGCAGTCTTTAAATACTTAAAGGATTGCTATAATGGAGAAAAACAAAACACCTTTTCTCTCTTGGTCTAGAGAGGGGGGCAGACTAATGACTTGAAGTTACAGCAAAGTAGATTTTGATGGGATATCAGGAAAAACTTGTCCACTGTTAGAAATTGTGAGGCAGTGGAACAGATGGCCTGGGGAAGTTTTGGAATCTCCATCATTGAAGAGTGTCCAAGAAAAGGTTGGACATACATTGGTTTGTGGGCTTTGCTGGTTGCAACATGGAGATAAGAAGGAATGTTTTTCCTTCTCATCTGTTGCTACATGTGTCAGACGGTGGGGGGGGGCGGTTTGTCAGAGACGTTGGGTGTTGGCAACAGCCATGGCTGGGGATGGTGCCTGGGGCATGCCAGTGCTCTTGCTGGGATGTAAACTGCAAAGTTCCTGTCTTGAAAGTCTTGCCCTCTGCTCATGGTCAGATCAATCACAATATTTGGGGTCAGGAAGAAATTTTATCCAATGGTCAGACTGGTACAGACTATGGGGGTTTTCCCCTTCTTCTGTAGTGGGGATGTGGCCCTCTTCCATGGATCTCTCTTGCATATTTTAATAATTTTGCAGCAGCAAGACATTGGCTGCCATGGTTCCTCTGCCCTACCAGTGTCAGGTTATAATGTTATGTCTCATGCTTTGGTCAGGTTGACTGTGTAGTTTTGTTAAGAGGTTATAAAATGGAGTGGTATAGGATGGTTTGCACAGAGATGATCCTGCTTCAGGCAGGGGGTTGGACTAGATGATCTATGGAGATCCCTTTCAGCCCTACGTCTCTATTATTTTATGATTCAGGACCCAAACGCATGAGCTCAGGACAGCTGGGAAGCACTTACTTCACTGTAATCATGTGTTTAGGTCATGTCAATTTAAATAAGCTTTTTCAGCATGTGTTTAAGCACAACATGCATCTTACCAGTACAGTCCCATTAGGTTGCCATTATTCTTTATTAACTGGTGTATTAAATGAAAAAGTCCTGTGTCCTCACTGCTTAGAGATCCATTCATTTGCTCACATGTATGCCTGTATGTTTCCTGCTTGCAGACATACTGAGAGCTTACATCAAATCCGATCCCACTAGTGGTAGCCCTCCACTGGGAAGTGTACCTTGCAAATAACTATCCATAAACCAGGGGTGCACAACTCAAACTTTAAGTGCTTCTGAAGGGAATTGAGCATATGTACTGGCTTATTCCCATTCATTAGGTGCTAAAATTTTCCAGGCAGAGGCTATGACCGTACCCTTCCCATGCACTTGTGAAGTGCCCAGCATAGTTTTGGGTTCAGTAAAGTACCAAACTGTGTTACTAGCATTGACTGGAACCCCTTTACATGATTGTAACACAAATTTAAGTAAAAAGAAATACATCCATTTCTACTGGCTTTTGTCTACACTAAACACTTGGGCTACTTTGTTAGTCCTTTGTGATTTCTGTATCTGCTTTACTATGTTACATAATTAATGACCATATTGTTTTATTATACTTCCAATAAGAACTTTTACGGGATTTTTTACATTGAGTTATATAAGGTAATTTAGTTACTGTGCATGGTTTATGCTTGCCTTTTTATTACATATAATATTAAAATGGTAAATGGCTAATTTGATTTTACCATACACTAGTGCATTAAGCTCTTTAATTCTACCAGGAATCTACTGGGGTTTAAAATACTTTGAAACAAGCCAGGAGAGAGTCTGGATTAAGCGGAATATAGAGCACCTCCCTGTGGCTATATCTCCCTGCATACAACTACAGCAGAGATCGAACAAGGTGCCCAGGTTACAGCAGGTTTCAAAACACATGGAGATGAGTATCAATTTGGCCAGCCAGGGTTAAGTTCTTCAAGCCAACTTGGATATATTGGCATCAAATAGGACTGAATGTTGTGAAGGCCTGAAAGGGCTAGAGAAGGTCACAAAGAGCTTGCTAGTACCCACTGAGAGCTAAGGGATTTTTTTCATTGCCTTCAGCACAGCTCCATATAAAGCCCAAAATTTAGATCCAATTTCTGACTGGCCAGAAGCCACAGGCCTCTCAGCCACACACCTGCCATTCGGGTCCTTCCCACCACACAGTTCACCCAGCTCTCCTATCTGTGGGCTCCTTTGACTCCCTCAGCCCTTGGCCCAGACGCTCAGGACACATGGATTATAGGAAGATCCATCCAAGTTTAACAACCCATCAGGCTACCATAGTTTAGGCCCACTGGTTTTTATTGCCAATGGCACACAAGGGAATGCTATGGCCAGCATTAAGGCTATGAGAAGCTTCAGTCCCTGATTCGATTCGGCAGAGACTCAGCCTGATTCAGTGGCTGAATCTCCCAATACAAATGAAATCAGAGGACCCTTTAATCTCTCTGAATCGATTCAGAGAGATTCAGACAGATTCAGCGATTCAGACATAAAGACAGCTTTAAATTTTTTTCTACATACCTCTAGGTAGCAGGGGCTCTGAAAGCTGTGGTATTGGGGCAGATGCAGCGTCCCACAGAAACTTGGGGGGCTCCGCAGCGCGCTTGGCAGCAGACCTAGAAGTGGACCAGAAGCACTTCCCAGCACCCCTGCGCCCCCCCCCGGCTCAGTGACTAGTGCTTCCTGGGTCTGGAGGGGCACCTGGGATCCCCCTGCTGCCAGTCGCTGAGCCGTGGACGCATGGGGGTGGGGAGGGACCCAGCGCACTCCCTGGCAGACCTGGAAGTGGACCAGAAGTACTTCCAGTCCACTTCCAACTTCACTGCCAAGCACGTGGAGCCCCCCCCCGCACTCCTGTTGCCCCGCACTCCTGATGCTCCATGTGCCCCAGCATCGCAGCCATCACAAGCTGCCTGCTACCTCAAGGTATGTAGAAAAAACTTTTAAAGCTGTTTCTGTGTCCGAATCAGCGTCGAATTTTCAGATTCGAATTCAACCAAATCAAATTAGGGATAGTGATCTGAATCAACGGATTGAATCACTGTCCCTGATTCGGGCCAAATTCAAATCCGAATTGAATAACGCCCATTTCACACAGCCCTAGCCAGCATCACACCTGGATGCTGTTGAGTCCCCTTGGTCAGAGTCCTGAGCACAGCTCAACTCAACTTTCTGGAGCTACAGCAAGACTTGCTAACTCTGCTGCTGTAGCTAGCACTCTGTTTAGAGTTGCGAGGAAAGCTACTCTAGAGATAGGAATGTAGTGATCCACAAAAAAAATAGCATTTTTTTTCTCTTAAGAGCAAGAGATGACACTGAAAGGGTCATTAAGGAGCTGGATAACTTGGGACTTTTCCTTTGAAAAAATTTTGCAATGAAAGATGCAGTTCCAGGAAAATCATTAGAATATAGGGATAGAAGGCAGGTCCTGGGGCATCAAGTCCAGTGCCCTGCTATCATGAAATCCCTTTCAGAAACTGATGATGCTCCATCTTAAGACTAGCTAGGTGGTTTTTTTTCCCCATTCCCTGCTATAAGGCTGTTCCTGATGATGTGAAAGAAAATATTTTAGCTCAGTTCAACAAAACAAAACATTCCTAAATTGGGTGAAGATTATCCAAAAAGATGTACATTGTTACAGTTTTCCCAACTGGAAATTACTTTTTTTTTTATTGGCCAAATGGATTTTTTGCCATGGAACAGCAGCAAATTGATATAAATTGGTCATGAATAAATTTAGGCTGGAAATGAAAATGTTTCTAATGATCAGAGGAGTAAATTTATCAGAACACCTCCCAATAGAAGTAATAAGGACAAGTAGGATTTGATCATTTAATGAAAAAGATTCATAGAAGAAGGTGGAGGGGAAAGCGTAAAAGGAATTATTTCCCTGACCTACCTTAAAGGGCCATCAAATAGCTGAAGTCTTGATTCTATAGAGCATGTCTCCATTTGCAGCACATCTTCCCCATAGGAAGTCCAGTGTACAGGGGTAATACCTCAACGTTTTGTCCTACCTCTATGAAAATCTTCATCCTTGTTGGGATAATATGGTATGGCTACCATGATAAACTAGGGCTGTGCACAATGACTCATGAGGTCCCCATGTTGCTTAAATGACTCCCTAATGCATATGGAAGCTCTGAGTTTTAGCACTTGAAAACTGGGGAAGCACTGCCAGTATGAAACAATTAACCAGTATATTTGTCTCTGCAATTATGACACCCTCCCAACTTTTCCCTGATAAGCAAACATTATGAATAGACTTTAGCCTCCTCAACTCCCCTATTTCCTGTCCTGTGTCTCCCATCTTGCATTTACCCACTCTTGTCAACTATGTTCTCTCTCTTGTCAACAGTCCCACACACTAGCAATCTTCCAGACTTCTGCAGCCAGTGCCAAATCTGATGCTTCTCCTTCGTAGAGCACTGGGGCCCCACAGATCTGGCTCACACAGATAAGGGTCCTTCAGTTGAGATACAATAGAATGGCCAATCCCAAAGTAATCCCAAACAGGCGGATCCAACCACATAAAGTCTTTTGGTCAGATATGAGGGACAGAACGTAGCTCTTTATTGTTTGGCTGCCCATCCATTCTCTTTCTTTTCTCTTGTAGAATCCAGAATAACACAATTTTTTTTTCATACAACATGCTCCAGAATATAATGTGCACCTTGTTTCTGAAGGAAAAAAGTGTGAAGAAAAAAAGATTTTTCCAGAGTTTTGGCTGCATTGTGCAGGGACAGAGTCTGATCTTCAGCTGACTCACCCTCCCTTTCCTGCTTAACTAAAGATGAGAAACTAGCTGTTGCTGAAGACCAGCTTCCATGGGTGGAACTATGATTCATAGAGTCATAGACAGTATGGCTGGAAGGAACCTTGGAAGATCACAGGGTTCAGCCCCCTGCACCAAGCTGGAAAGATAACTGGGGGTCGGGTGACCCCAGCAAGGTGACTGTCTAGTCTCCTCTTGAAGATTTCCAGGGTAGGCAATTGTACCACCTCTTGAGGGAGCTTATTCCACAGTCTGAACACCCTGTCTGTGAAGAAGTTTTTCCCAATGTTGAGCCTGAATTGATCTTCCAGGAGTTTGTGGCCATTACTCCTGGTTTTCCCCTCGGTTGCCCTGGTGAACAGTTGCTCACCAGGCCCTTGATGTATTCCCCTAGTGTAGTGGTAAGCTGCTACCAGGTCGCCTCTCAGCTTTCTTTTCCTCAGGCTGAAGAGTCCCAGACCCCTCAGCCTTTCCTCATATGGCTTGCCTTTTAAGACTCTGATCATATGGGTAGCTCTTCTTTGGACTCTCTCAAGCTTGTCCATGTCTTTGTTAAAATCTGGTGCCCAGAACTGGATGCAGTACTCTAGCTGTGGTCTCATCAGTGCTGAAGGGGAGGAAGGAGGACCCGGGTAACTATAGGCCAGTCAGTCTCACCTCCATCCTTGGAAAAATCTTTGAGAAAATCATCAAGGCTCACATTTGTGAGAGCCCGGCAGGACAAATTATGCTGAGGGGAAACCAGCACGGGTTC
>NW_017728947.1:103985626-104060908 GCF_001723895.1 Crocodylus porosus
AGCACTCTTTCCTGCTTATGCAGGGGGTCGGACTCGATGATCCATTGAGGTCCCTTCCGACCCTAGCATCTATGAATCTATGAATCTATGAATCTATGAGTAGAGCAGAAGAATCACCTCCTTGGTTTTGCTGGAGATCCATTGATTGATGCATGCCAGAGTATTCTTTGCCCTACTGGCTACAGCATCACACTGCTGACTCATATTTGTACTGTGGTCTGTTATTACCCCCAGGTCCCTTTCATTCATGGTGATAGTCAATTTGGTGCCACCAGTCCTGTAGATGTGTTGAAGGTTGCTCGTCCCAAGGTGGAGCACTTTATATTTCTCAACATTGGACTTCATCAGATTCTTATCTGCCCAAGTTGCTAGCCTGTCTAGGTCCACCTGTATCTGTAGCCTATCTTCAAGCATGACCATGCTTCCCCATAACTTGGCGTCATCTGCGAACTTGGCCAGTGAGCACTTCACCCCCACATCCAAATCATTAATAAAGATATTAAAAAGTACATGACCGAGCACTGAGCCCTGCAGGGCACCACTGCCCACTTCTCACCAGGATGACACAGATCCGTTCACTATGATGATTTAGGAAAAAGTAGAAGAGTCTTAAGGTTCTGAAATAGGAAAAGAGAGATTGGTGGCAGCTAGCAGATAGCAAAATTGCTCTAAGAAAGGTTAGCTGAATTCATGGAACATCAATACCATTAAAAAGAAGAAACAATTGTTAACCACTTCGGAGTGAAGAACAATGAGCTATTAGACAACTAACTCTCTCAACTGTCTGAATAGTAATGCAACAGCTGCTGCAATGAATCAAAGCAGGTGTTTCCATTTCAGTCAGAAAAATCAGTTTCTCTTCCTAATAAATGCACCCCAATTTGGGCGGGGAGGAGGAGGGAATTTTTTTGGGAAAGATGTGTGTTGGATTTAAGAAAATATGGTAATTTGTAACAGACCAGGGAGATTAAGAAATTCAATCCCTGCAAGCATAAAGGAGGATTAAAGGCGCACCCTTAGAGGAAACAAATATTGATTGGTAAAACTGCTAACACAACATGAGGGGTTGTCCAACACAGTCTTCCTACTCTTCTTCCAAGTATCTGATTTCTTATGTTTATCATGCCTCAGCAAGACAATGCTACCCTTAAGCTAAAACACAAAAGTTCAATGAGATAATCATATTAGCATTACCAAGCTAGCCAGGCATGTGAAGCACTTATTTTCTATTTGTCTGTGTTATGAATGTAAAGCATGAATATTTTTTTATTGTTCTCTGTTGGCAGTGAACTACCAGAACAAAGACGGGTAGCTAAGATGGCTCACTCTCTAGAGTTTAATATCTCATTTAGCACTTGATCAAATGGCAGGGAAAATGAACAGAGCTAGCGTTCACAACTGGATTGCTGATAAAATAGCTTTTAAGCATGGAGATGGGATGACTGGAGTTCTTGCACTGACATTTATATACATTGATGCTGGGGTTTTAAACTTGCCTAAAGGAGTCAAGCACCCAATCCACAGGAAATTTCAATGGTTTTAAGACTTTAAATCCTTTAAAACTTTCTTGAAAGTCCAAGACTTAAGCAGTGAAGGTCATAGGTGCAAGGTCTACACAAGTATGACAGTGGCTTTCATCCATTCATTGCTTAAGGCAGCCTTGTCTTCATGTTTGTGACATGAAGAAACCTGATGTGATTCCACTTTCCTATTACTTGAAAAGAGGTACTGATGAATGTCAGCTTATAACAAAATGTCAGATTCATCCAAAATGCAAGTCAGCCTTTAATGACCCTTGATATTTTTATCAGCTGCTTTTTTTTTCTGGGCCAAAGAGTTGACATTAAAAGCATCTTTGTGCAGCATCAAAATATGAGGGCCTGATTTAGATCTCATTGAAAGATTCCTGTTGGTTTCAATACACTTTGCCTCGGGAATTCCCTCTAGGTAGAGAAGTTTAGGAAAGTTTGACTTATCAAAGCCTCTTGCTGCTTGCTACAGCTCCCTCAAAATCAAAATCGCGAAGCTAAAAACAGTGCAGCATTTCTTCAAAAATGAAGCATTTACTCACGCACTAAGAGAAAAAGACGCATTGCAGAGCCACCCCGTGGTTCGCAGCACAACAGTGCCAGTTTACTTGAAGAGAAGCGAGCACCAAGACAACATGAGCTCTGCTGCTTTTCTAAAGGGCTGATGTACCAAGGGTGCAAAGAGCTCAGCATCACTATGACAACCTAATTAGAGTAAGGAAAACACATTCAAAAATATGGAAAAGGGGCACATTTTTCAAATTATTTTGAAAATTATTCTGTCAAAATATTGCCACTATCCAATCAAATGCCGCTAATATTCACTCTGGCCATTTCCCTTCCAGTCCCTGACATAACTCCCCTCCCCTCCAGCTGATTAGGAAAGAGAAGCACAGAAGCAGGTGGCTTATAGGGAGTTATAGCCGTTCTTTACTCCCTTCATGCCATGAACACAGGAGCAGACTAAGCTTATGAATCTACCCAAAGACTTCATCCAATCTCCTGCCCCATTTATTTTGCAGGGAAGAGCCCAAGCAATAGAATTACTGGGTGCCTTCAACAGGAATTCATGCGACAGGGACCTCCTGCCCATGGCCTTATCCCACTGCCTCAGCTGCTCTCCCTTCTCTGTTCTTACTTTGTAAGAAGCCATGCTAAGAGGAAGCAAATGATTCCTCTGAAGTCCTCAGAGCTACCCAATGGCTTGACCAAGCAGTTTGCTAGGAAGGAAGTGCCCCTGAGCAACCGCATCCTGTCATGGATGGTTTCAGCATTTCCTTCAAATGAGACCAAATGGTTGTTGAACAGGGAACACCGCAAGCCTGGGAGGAAAAACTTCCCCAGGAGTCTCCTTTCAGGAAAGTAGTACATCATTAACTCATGTTGTAGTGCACTTTGCAAGACTGGCGGCCTTCACACTACCAGCAATACAATTAATAAAAAGCCTTCCCCCAGGCCACACGCAGGCTGCCCAGTCGCCTTATGCTCCTTAAATCAGGAGGTCAGATGTCTGTGGGGCTTTGTGGACATGCTACGTGTTTAAATGAGTGCTTTACATAACGTCTATGGTTTGTATCTTCATTGTTCACACCTCACAACCCCTCTTGCCTGTGGAATGAAGCTGTCTATAACAAATCTTTACATCTGCAGGGCATTTGTGACAGCAGCAAAACAAAGGCATCCTTTGGGATTTGGCTTCCTGCAAACCCACCAGATCTGAAGTTTCAAAATACAACCCAGCAATGTGTTCTTCTGGTGGCACAAACCCAAACTGTGAAGGCAAACCAGCAATTATTCCTCTGCAGCAACATCAACATAAACCAGGTTAGAAGAATTAAATGCACAAGCCTCTAATTCTTATGATTATGCATCTTTAATCCTCCGAAGATAGTTCATTACATTTTAAGGAGCATAAGCGCCTCAACATATTTGTATGTTAATAAAAATTCTCACCAGGGGTTTCAATCTAACATGTATTCACATGTATAACTAACAGCATTTTTTCAGTAATGCAGCCAAAAATATGCCTGTAAGTAGTATCTTCACATAGGAAACTGCTGGGAGTTTTTAATTTACCCTCTAACTACAATCCTAATCACCCTGATACCATGCTGTGATGACCAAATGCACATGGATCATAATGGCGGTTTGCACCGGTCACAGTTAAGAGGCTGTCAAGCATAACGCTGATCAGAGCAAACAGCGCACTGGCCTGATGGAGTCCAGGGTAATAGTCACCCACAACACCAGGAACTAGAACATGCAAAATAGCTAGTTTCAGATCACCAATGCAACTACAAGCAGTTAAAGGCCAGTTCAGCTAAGCAACTAGAATCTATTTAAGAGAGACAAGAAATGTTGGTCATAGGCTTTATGTATTTGAGACTTTCCTAGGGGAACATGGTTAGTTTGCAGTGCCTAGCTGACAGTGAGAGAGAGAAGACACCCCGCTGAGGCTTATTTCCCCAGAAAAATATAATTACTGAAAACAGACCATGTGCTGTATTTCCCTTGAGGCCCCATATTTTAGGAGACTGAACATTTTGGAATCTAAACTCTATTCATATCTGTATCCCCTAGAAATGCTCAATTTAAACAAGTCAGAACTTTTTTTTTGCAGGGATTAGACCTGAAACTGAAATTTCAGGCTCAGTTATCGCTCAGCTTTCAATCCAAGGCAATCCCAGTTACAAAGAGAGAGTTTTGGATTACCTTTCCATTGCATCACTCGTGAAGGAACATTTGGCATGTTAAAATGGGAGGAACAGATCTACAACACTGAGGTTCTCAAACTGTATATTTTACCAGGACTGGAATTTTACCCATTGGAGACTTTCGAGTTAAGGAAGGGCACACACCAAATATGAAAGTCCAGGTACAGACATTATACTTTTACTAGTATAAGTGATCAGAAACAGGTCTATACCTGTAACAGAAGTTCGGCCCACACAGACTGATTTAAAAATGGTGGAACCTGGTCTAAGATTTGCCCCCTCCCCACCAGAGGGTGAACGTGTGTCCTGTTCCCTACCAATTAAATGACACAGCTTGCAGAAAACCATGTAACTTAGACTGATTCCTCCTTGGGCTTTTTGAATGTCTATATATAGCCAAGGAGACTAGGGAGTTTGGGAGCTATTGATTTTAGCTGGTCTCCTCATCCAGTGATCACGTCTTGCCTCTCTCACCAGTTGAGTTGTTTAGTAGCCTTGATATCATATTAACTTTAACTGGGGGTATTTTGGGTCCAGGTAAGTTTTACAGCTGAGTTTTCTTATTCTTTGCTATGCGGTCCTTTTCCCTGGCTGGATTTTCTTGTCTCTACCGCTTCATCCAAAACAGTCATTTTAAAATATGCCAGAAGCAAAAAAGATAATTTGGGGAATGAGGAAGGAGCTGAACTTTTGAAATATGTTGCCTAATTATTAGTATTCTTCATTGCTAGCTATATCTGCTGTGCAGATGACTCGCTGCCCTTGAACACCCACTGCCTATCCATTCCCTTAATGTTTTGTCTCTTTTTGATTTCTAAGATACAGATAGTTTATGCTTATCTGTTGTCACCGCTAAAATGATGCATAACTACTGCACTTTGTGGATGGAAACATTGTGGACACTGAAATGTCATCACAGCCCCATTTGCTCATCTGCCATTAGTTACTTCCCAGCAAACTATTCAGTACACAGGAATACTCGCTGTCTAAGTCAGCACAACATTCATCATTTTGATATCAGGGCACACAATGCACACTGCCACTAATCAAGGGGAACGGTTTGGGCCTGAGAATTTACAGAGCTGCAAAACTCCCTTCCAGCTCTGTACAGATCTCCCTCTGGCTGAATCTTGGCAGCTCTGGAGAGAAGCCCGGGCATGGTCACCTGCTGAGAGGGAGTACATCCAAAGCCGCGAGTGAGAGGAACCAAAGCCAATAGCCAGGAGAGGCTCAGAGTGATGGCAACTGTCTTTTTGGACGAACAGAGTTGCATGTGACTTTCCCCAAAGCCCATAATACCACTCTGCATTGATTACTTAGTAGATATTCCCACTCACTCAGCGGTTTCCACAGCATTCCTGCCCCCGCTGCCCCAAAAGCAAAGGAATACCCTGAGTCTGAACTTGAACTGCCTTCATCAAGGAAGATCTTGGTGCTGCCACTAGACTGCCTAGGTGATACAGAGGCTTTATAACAAATGACCAAAAAAAAAAAAAAAAAATAGCACCTTGTAAATCTCCCAGAAGTCTTACTACCTGCATCCAAAAATGAGGGGGAATGACAAGCTAAACAAGGGGCGGGCAATTATTTTGGGCAGATGACCACCTACTGAGATTTGGCAAGCCATCGAGGGCTGCGTGATAGGCAGCCGGGGGTAGATAAATATTAATTTTCTACATTTTTTAGGGGCCCCGCGGGCCAGATAGAATGACCTAGTGGGCCGCATCCTGCCCACCCCTGCATTAACCAAACTACAGACAATACTGAAATAACGTTATTGCAAGCATGATTCTAGGGAAGTCAATGTTATGGCCACAAGAACAACTTTGGACCCTCACATCTTGTACCTGAAGTTAAGCTGTGTGATATTTTGCAAGTAGACTCAATTGTGCACATGACAGTAACGCTCTGAGCTAAATGCTTTATGAGTGTGTATCAACAGGGCTCTTCCTCTGGCGTGTTTTTAATTCAAATATGAGAGGCAACAGGTAGGCATGGCCGCAAAATGAATACTCAGTAATAATGGGATCATTACAACCATGGTATAGATTAGGATCGTATGTCCAAGCAGCCAATGGAAGCAGGGCTTCATAGGATGGGCAAGTAGCCCTAGCACAATAAAGATCAATGGCAGCCGTAGGCCTATTTGGCAGCCAATGTACATGGCTGTGTGTGGTCAGCCTGGATTGAATGCATCTGTTTTTGGAAGCTAATCTAATTCCTGGGCATGACTGGTAGCAGGATGGAAAACTACCCTGTAATCCTGCGTGCCATAGAAACAAGTCAAGGATTTGTGGTTGCTTAGCAAATAAGAAACCACGCTCTTTCCTCTCCTTCCTGTAGGGACGTCCAAAAGTCCCAGAAAACTTTGAGCTAGAGGGCAGAAGTAAAGTTGCTTGGCCCAAGGCAGAGGTGGAGCTGAAGGGGATATAATCTTATAAGCCTCCATAAAGCCCTGATTGAGAAGAATGGCCAAACATTAGAGCGTGGGGAGTGTGGAGCAAAGAGACTGCCCCGTCTCCCATCTCTGTCTATTATTCACTCAGCTGTGACTGCCCTCGGTCAGCATCCAGGATCTGTCAAAAATTTCTGGCTTCAAATCTGCATGAAGACGACTCCTTCACCTAGGAGCAGAAAATTGCAGTGTAATCCTGATGCAGAGCAGGCATGGCAGGATAAGTGAAAAGGAACCAAGCCTTTCCAAGAACGCTGGACCGGGGGAGCAGCCAGATGGTGGGTGAAAGAATCTGGACTAAAATTATCAGCCACTGCAGGATTAGGGCCTCCACTAGCCACTTTTCCACAGCCAGATCTGCCCCAAGCATCTGCTTCCCCTTTGTTTCAGCCTGCTCTGAATATATTGTGTTCTTTTCTTTTGGATGCCCTTTCAGATGAGAGGCTTTGTTATATGAACACTTGCCAGTACTCAGGCTTGTAGTTGCCTTGTATCTACCACATAAAACAAAGCCATTCATTTCCTGCATCTGGAAGTGACAGGCTGCATGTATTGAATCCAGCTATGAACATGGGAAATGTCTGAGAAGCTTGTCCTCTGATCCCAATTAACACAACTATTTCTGATGAAACTGATATCCCATCAGGACAGCAGGCGCACATGCTTTATTAGAGCACCCTTAAAATGAGGTAGAAAACACCAAGCAGTATATACGTTTACAAATATTATTTAGGGAGCGTTGCTTATATTAAAGCAATGCCTATAGTCCCAAACCAAAGTCAGAGCCTCCTGGGAATGACATTTCATATGGTGAGAATGAGAGAGGGAGAGGAATTATTTTCCTAAAGAATTTACAAACTAAATGAACAAGGGTTGGGTGAAGGGAAGCACTGATATCACCATTTTATAAATTGAAAACTGAGACACAATGAGATGAAGCAAGCTGGCCAAGGTCATGGCAAGCCTTCAGTAAAGCCAGGAATTGAACCCACATTTCCTGACTACTAGTGACTTTAGCCATGAAAGCATTGGGACCAGCTCTTTGTGAATATGCACATGTGGGGGTTGCTGGGAACAGCTATGGGAAAAATGGGAAAGGGCTTTGTTTTGCAAAACCACATGAAGTTGGTTTGGGGTTTAGCAAAACTTAAGGCTGAAATGATTGGAATAGGAGTCCCATTTTGTAAGAGTCCCCAGAGTCCCAGGCAAGGCACTGGAATAAGCTGGAACTATTTATCCATCTAAGTTTTAAAAGAAATGGGGAAGAAATTAGGGTTGCCATTATTTCAAAAGGAAAAAAAAAAAAATAACTACTTCTGAATTTGAGTTTTGCTGTGCAAACCTAAACTCAAACCAGGGATCATGATATCTAGAAAACTGGGGCTTTTGCAAAAACACTATGGGATTGGCTTCTTCCCTGGCTGAGTAGAAATAATTTTAGTAGCCACCCTATGAACTTGCATCATTCCCTCCATGGACTTTGTTCATGATTTTTCCATTGAGAGATCACACACATAAGACAGTAGCTGAAAGCCAGATCAGCTGTTTAAGTTCATTTCTTGGCTTTTTTGCCATAGACTTGTCATGACCTTGATTCAAGTCATTTAGGGCCAGATCCAAAAAAAGTACTGAGATAGCCAAGTCGCTGTCGATACAGTTGTGTAGGAACCTAAAAGTTTGATTCTGTGCATGTGTAGGACTGCCACCATCTTCGCAGAATGTGCTGTATTTTGCCTAAGCATGTTTGAGATTTATGGAGTCGGGGTCTCTGTGCTAGGTCCAATGTAAGCCCCAGTTCACACGGTGAGCTCTGAGCTTGCCTAGCAGGCACCAACAGCATTGAGTTCAGGGCAATACAGGGGGAGCAGAGAGATGGCATTTATAGAATAGCCTACTGCTTATAACACTTCCCACGAAGTGGGAGGCCTAGGTTCAAAGCTTTCCTCAGTTCAAGGAGGTTCAAATTCACAACTTCTGCCTCCCAAAGAGTACTCTAATCACCAGGCCAGGGACAAGGCTGAGATGGAAGCACTTGCCCCTTCATATAATACATGTTTCATGGATTAAGAAGTAGAGAGCTCAAGAGAGAGCCCAGTGCTGAATGCACTCCCTCAGGACGGGGCAGTTCTTGGTTCTGGTCACTGCTCCAGGGACGGCTTATTCATTTTGCATTAAAAGATGTATTGGCTAAAATGCATAAAGAATGCATAAAGAGGAGGGGTGGGGGGACATAATCCGGGACTCCCCAGGAGCACCTACATCACCCATTTATACAGAAAGATGTATCCTCTTATGCTCTCTTCCTGACCGCATGAATCTTGCCGAGTGGCACAAATTCAACAGGAGAGTGTTGAAGACTTGCCCATCACCTAGTGACTAGGGCACTCTCCTGGAAAATGGAAGGCGTGGATTTGTAGTCCCTTAGGCCAAGGAGAGCCTAAACTCAGGACTCGTACCCAGGACATACACCTTGCTTGGAGAAGGCAAAAAGAAGAAAAAAGATTTCTGGAAACATGTTTTAACTGCCACTACACAAACCCGCCATGGCTTAATATAGTTTGGACACAGGAGGGACAGAGTCTACGCCGCAGCATCTCTCACCCTCTCCTTGCAGTTCCACAGCTGCAGGTTCAATTCTGTCACAGCTGCTGCCAAATTGGAAGTGTTTTTTGGCTAATCATGTGGCTGGCAAAGGAGC
This sequence comes from Crocodylus porosus, assembly GCF_001723895.1. Taxonomy (NCBI): domain Eukaryota; kingdom Metazoa; phylum Chordata; order Crocodylia; family Crocodylidae; genus Crocodylus; species Crocodylus porosus. The sequence goes on from NW_017728947.1 coordinate 103,995,023, forward strand.
AGGGTCCCCAGCAGCCATTCCATTGTCCCCATGCCTGCCTTCCAGCATGGAAATCAACTCCACCATGTACAAGATGCACCTGACTTTGAGAGGGCTAATTTTGCAGGGGAACAGTACACGTGGTATAAGAGGAACTATGATGCACAAAAGGTGGGCAGTGGCATCACCCCCAGCTGCTGTGGACACATTTTAACTGTAAGTCCCCATGGCTACTATACTTAGAAACCTGGTTTGGGGCTTGAATCCCTGTCTCTCATAGGTGTTTAACTCCTGGAAACGAAGAGATGGCAAAGGCCTGGAGGGAAGGGGGATAGTTAGTATATACAACTAATATAGTTGTTGCCCCATTCAGCATACTAGGTATTGCACAGCCCATTCTTAGACACCTAACTTTTCCCACTCTCTGCATGGACACTTAGACACCTCGGAGAAGCTTGAGAATGCCACTCTCTGAGCCGGGCACCTAAAAGTTAGATGTGAGAACACTCAACAGCACCATGGCAAATTCTCATTGTGTATCTGAGCTTTAATCTTTCAACACTAGCACTGCCAGGCAGGCAACAGCATCACTGTTTTATTAATTTTTAATGAGCACAGTATTATACAGATTGCTAGAACAAACAACTGCACAAAACCATACATACTTCATCTGGAGGAGTTCAGCTGTGCCAAAAATCTATGGGCACTTATGTCATTTCCAGATCTCAAGACAAAATTTCCCCTTTCCACTCTTAAAATATCCTTAATAAGTTCAAGACACAGCTCCCCTCCCCGTCCCCATTATGATCATTTTGGAATGCAAACAAATGGCAATTTGTTCCTTCAAAAGCATGGCTTATTGTATAGTCTATGACAAGCAGCTAGAAAAAAATAACCCCACTTTATTAGTGGTAGATCTTTTTATTCATCCCTGCAGTCTGGAAGAATATATACAAGAGTATAAGACAGGAGAACCCAAGATCTCTCCCACTTGCTGGCATTAGCCATTCTCAGACCAATATTTTAAAAAATCACTAGTGATCCTGTGATTGGTACTAACTAAGCACTTTCTGAAAACCAGACTTAACAGTGGTGTAACTAGGAGGCGGTGATAGGAGCAAGTGCACCAGGCACCAATTTGGGGCACAAAAAAAAGCAGCATTTGTTCACATTTGCACTTACAGTGGCAACCAGAAGTTGCCGCTTCACTTTGCCCCAGGCACCCGGCCATGGTCCTATGCTGCTGCTTCTTAAGTAATCTTGGTCAGTTTTCAAAATTCACGTCACTTTTGAAAATATTGCCTTCATACTTGTACTACCACAAAGGCTCATATATGAACCAGAGTAGAATAGAAGGGAAATTAACTCCATTTCTCCTTGACATTTTCCCCTCTTAACTTTCTTTGATCATGTCAGTGTTCCCTCTGTCTCAGGCAGCACTGGACCTAGACTTCTGGTGGTCCTGGGTGAACTTTTAGTATCAGGCCCCCCTTCACCAGAGATAATGATAATACTAATTTTTTAATTACCATTTTCAGGCCTCCTTTCTGTCCTGGCCCTGAGCAGATGCCTGGTTGGCCCATGCCTGTGTCCAGCCCTGGTGTCAGGTCTCTTATAAATACCTAGCCAAAGTATATGAAATTTAAAATTGGACGTAGTTCTCCTGAGAAGTAATTCAGCAATAACTCATCCTACAGAAGTTGTGAAGTCTGTAATTTATTGATTCAGCTAACAGTTTGTACTGAATAGATAACAGTTTCCTGTCTTACTATGCTGTGTTTTCATTACATCCTACCTGCAGGATCCTAGGAGGATTATTAGTCTTTGGCAGCTCAAAGTCATGAAAAGTGGGTGTTAAACATCTCTGAATTCTGTTTTCTTCCATGCAGGAGTTCCTTAAATATTCCTGGTTTGAAGGGTTGGCAGAGAGTTAAAACGTTTCCCCATTTCTACCACAGAAAGGAAAATATCTGATGGCCTATTTTTGTTCCACAAATCAGTGGTATGCAATGGTTCTCAACCTTTTTAGGATCCAGGCACCTCTCCTTAACTTTTTTTTTTTTTTAATTTGACAGCAACCCAGTTGGGAATCGCTATTGGGCTGCCTCGGCTTATGTCAGGGCTTCTCAACCAGGTCCCAACACCTTTAGGTGAGAGAGCCTCGAGCACCTTGTGCACAGGTAGACTGAGAAGGGCTGAGCATGCACATGCTATCCTGCCTCACTGAGGTTCTCTAATAACCCTAAAGCAGGCAGAAGTGTTGGCTCATGCTGCAGCCCTTCCTGGGCTGACCTTGCATGGTGTCGCCTGGCATGCCACAGCACCCTAAGAGAACCAATGCAGTAATGCAAGGTTCCCCATTTTATGCTAGTGAGTGAAATCCTCTGATATTTCCTTCATCAGGTCTGCAAAAAGTATTCTGTTTTTATCATGCCACCTCCTGGCCTATATGCCAATAAAAATAGAGGACAGCAGTGTTTACCTAGTAGAAAGAATAATAGAGTGTGGCAATATGCTGAACGACAGTTGGTAGGAAGCCAGACCAGCTCTTCCTTTTTTTTAAAGATAGTAAGTAATGATGTTGACTGCTGACAGTTGCGGCTGAGGAGAGGCTCGCAAGGTCATGGCTGCTAAAAATGGAACTAAACATCTCGTCCAAGCATAAAGTTGGTTGTATGGGGGCTGGGAGGAAATAATGGCCATGTCTACACAAAACGCTATGGCACCGTAGCGATGCAGTACGGTGCCATACCATCACTGGCAAAAAAAGGTGACACCACGCCATGTTGCTGTAGCAATGCACTCCCTTATTATAGTGCATCACTACTGCAACATAGCAGCCAAAAATAACTGTGCAGCCAGCACAGCACAGTATGGGGTGTTACTGTGCCGTCTTTTACTACTTCCAAAAAGATATACTAAATGACAGTGCAGTAACAAAGGTGTCATACGGCCAATGTAAAACAAATTATCTTACACAATATTTTTGAACTTTGCATTTGCTGGTGGAGAGCATTTGATTGCTTGAGTATAAAGGGCAACAGCATTTGCAGAAAGTGACTCCCAGCTGCCTAGCAAAAAGTTCTCTCGCATATACTTGTGCCAGAAGTTTTTGTGTCCACCACCCAGCCAGAAATCAGATGCAACATCATGTGACCTTTCTAATTGACCCAAACTACCAAACTGCTTAAATTTTGGAATATTTGCAGTTGGTCCAAAAAGAGTGACATTCAAAGATGCTGTTGTCTGTTCACGAGAAAAAAGTCAGCCTAATTTGATTAAATTATTTATTGCAAATTACTTCCTTGACTCTCTGAGACAACATTGATCAATTCTCCCCTTGTTCAACCTGGGCAATACCAAGCACATTATTGACACGCTGCTGGTTATGTGCCTGGGCTGTGGCAATGCATAGGAGGTGCACATGCACCCCCTGAGAGCGCCAGTGCATCCCCTGTTAGGCCACATTCCCTGCTTAGAAAATGGGTGAAGCGGGCAGGCAGGAGTGCCGGTGCCGTTGCGTGTCCCCCCCCCCAGCATGCGCTGGCAAGAAAGAAGTGGTGCACAAAGCGGCTGCGGTGCTCCCGGAAGTGGCTGAGGCCACATCTGGAAGCTCCACGGCTGCTTTCAAGCGACTGTGATCAGCCATGGGGGACTCCCCCACTCCACGATATTGGCCACGGGGGGAACCCCCCAGTCGCTGACTGGTCAATGAGGGGAGAGAGGGTCACATGCCCCCCTGACTCAGATTGCACCAGTCACCCATGTGTCTGGGCAACATTTTGCCCCACACTTATAACCCTTGGTAGTCCGTACAACTGAAGGACATGCCGAGTCCAATGGGTCCTACGTGGCACACAGTTTACGAGATCTACTATTGAGCTGGAGGAGTAGGCATCCTCATGGTGGGGTCTGCAGAGCTGGTCACCGTTTCTTTTCACTCATACATGATGACATCTTGTACTGAGAAATGACCGGGAGGAAAAAATCAGTGCACCTCCCTGACCAATGAGTCAATGGTTAGAATTGACTTAAAATGGCCCCACCATTTCTGCTGTCTAGATTTAGATGAAGTGGGTATGTTTATAGGTAGATTCCCTATATCTATACCTCAGCAATCCTAATACCTGATTATTAGAGCACTCCCATTTATTTCCTTACTCTGGCAGAAGCTAGGCCTTAAAGAAGTTTGACATTTATGAACAGTGACAGTTCTTGAGAGAGATAAGATGCCCCTTAACATTACTCCTTTTTTGGTCTGTAACCCCCAGACACATGTCAGTGAGGTTAACAGTTACTCTGAACTACCGCAGGGTACTGGGAGAAAGAAGACAGATTTCTCTCTTCATGTCTTGATGTGTGCAGTACAAATGGCTCTTATAATACACTGCATTGTTCCTTCTCTCAATATTTCAGGCCTATGGTTTAAAAAAAATCAGGTCTCACTAGTATTTCTGTTCTAGGATTTCCAGCCTGTGTTAAATGGAGGGGAGGTCTGACCCGTTTAAAACTGTCTTCTCCATTCAGCCCGAGCAACGACAAACGCAATGAGAGAAACAAGGAGGGGACAGGGCTGCTCAGTGCTTACCACTAGGCAAGGGCTGGGCTATAACTTGTCATATCCACTCCTTCTGAGGTCCCCTACTGATTAGCAAGTCAGCTGCTCTCAGTGAGGCTTCTCAACCTGCTCACTGTTAGTCTAGGAAGCCCTTACTCCCCTCCCGTCCTGAAAAGAAAGAGATCACGTTACTGTCTCAATATATCCAGCCATTTCCTCCCAAGCTGCAGGCCCAATTCTCAGCTCTAAGCGGTGCATTTATTCAAGTGTCCCAAGCCACATAGTGGGTGCTCCCACATGTGCACGCCTTCCTGCTGCAGCCAGCTCAAGTAGTACAAATACTGATTCCCTCCCACACAGAATATAAATATCACCTCTGTGGGAGAGGTCTGCGTGCAACCAAGGCCTTCTATATAAAGGTCACAATCATTGTTAGGAATCTGGATTAGCTTGGCTGAGTTGGTTTATCACCGTCAGAAAGATCAGCTGATGCTATTCTGCGTGTAACTTTCCTTCCCTTTTCTCAGAACACCCATGCTTGCTGCTAAGATGGGGCAGCAGCTTTTCAGGCCTGAATAAAAAGATATCTAAGTATGAGCTGTATTTTATCTTTCCTCCTGACAAGCTGTCCCAGTTTGAAAGTTCCAGTAAGTTACTCCAAGCTACAGTGGCATTAATCAAACTAATGATATCTGGTTATCTGGAGAAATCAATATTAAATGGCAAAAACAGAATCCATCAATTAATAATGTACTGTACAATATCTGTATCCCTGAACCCCTTCTGGACATGATATAAATGACCTTCCTTTTTTTTCCAACTCTCTGAAGAGGGCAATGGAATAATAAGGGTTATCTGGATGCTTGCAGCTTTTCAAGGCTAAGGTAAGTGTGTTGTCAGATTTAGCAGGGTTACAGAACCTAGTGTCAGTGTGCTCATGGCATCCAGGGATTGGCACAAAAGGCTCAAAGTTTTAGTTCTTCAAGTATAATTCTTGTACCGAAGTATTTACTACCACAATAAAGCAGTGGGACAAAGTTTAAACATCAGAGCGAAACCAGAATTAACTTCAGTTCCTTGGAGAAATGCAACTAGTTTTATAAGATAAAGAAATGTCTTTACATTCAATCTGTGAAAATCTAGGTTCCTATCCTTTTTTATCTCAGGAGAATTTTGGCCACTGGGTTGTCTGTATGCTTTAGTATTCAGTTTTCTAATCGCAATAGGTATAATTCAAGGATGAGAAAACAATTTTGCCTGTCTGTCTCAGTTGCAAGAATTAGAAACGTAAAGCAGCTATTTAACCCTATAATGCATGACATGCCATCATGACAAAGTGCTACTTGACACAGGAACCTACATCCCACCCCCCTGCACGACCTCTCTGAGAAGAGAGCACTCTCTGCATACTGCTACCAGGTGAGTCACAGAGATGATACTGCTGAGAGAAAACCCAACCTTGCATGACCTTAAATGCCCTCAGCTCCTATGGAGTGGAAGTCATAGCTCCCTGTGTCCTTTCTGAGAGATGCTCAGACAAAGGATCTGGCTCTTCTATTATACCCAGCAGTAGGGCTATGAGAAGCTTCAATTTGGCGGAGATTCGGCCCGATTCGGTGGCCGAATCTCTGAATCCAAATCGAATCAAAGGACCCTTTAATCTTTCCAAATCGAACTGGAACTCTCCAAATTGATTCAGAGAGATTCGGAAAGATTCAGAAATTCAGAGATTTGGACACAGACACCGCTTTAGATATTTTTTCTACATACCTCCAGGTAGCAGGCAGCTCATGAATGCTGCAATGCTGGGGTGCATGGAGTGTCCCACAAAAGCACGGGGGGCTCCCCAGCACGCTCAGCTGCAGACCCAGAAATGGACCAGGAGCACTTCCAGGTCTGCCGGGAAGCGCTCAGGGAGCCCCCACCACACCTTCTGGCTCAGTGACTGGTGTCTCCTCGGTCTGTGGGGGGGGTGGCCAGGGTCCTCCTGCAGCTGATTGCCGAGCCGGGGAGGTGTGGGGGAGGCCCCCAGCATGCTTCCCAGCAGATGTAGAAGTGGACTGGGAGTACTTCCAGCCCAGTTTTGGGTTCACTACTGAGCATGTGGAAGGCCCCCCCTTTACTCCTGTGGAATGCTCCATGCTCCCCAGTATTGCAGTGATCATGAGCTGTGCTGGTACCTCAAGGTATGTAGAAAAAACATTTAAAGCTGTGTCTGTGGCCGAATTGCTGATTCTCCGAATCAGCATCGAATCTTCAGATTCAGATTTGGCCAAATCAAATCAGGGACAGTGATGCAAATCAATTAATTGAATCACTGTCCCTAATTCAGGCCGAATCCAAATCCAAGTTGTACACCCCTATTCAGCAGGGCACATGGATTTGAATTTAGTGCCTGGACTTGCTCCTTTCCAGGGATTTAGTTCTACATGAGTACAATGTAAACTTCTCTTTAAACTTCTACCCCAAACTTGGCTATTCCTAGGATCTCTCTCTGGCTCTTTTTTTGTCACTCCAGCATAAAAAGACCCACTCAGCCCCTTCCTTAGAGGCAACTGCAATGGTCAATGTGTGACACAGGAGGCTGGGCAATGCAGTAAATGGCAGTTCTTATGTTCTTACTTGCTGGCATGACTCAGTGGAAATTACTGTGAACCGCAAGGCACTTGAGTTTAGGGTGTCTCAGCCGAAAAGTGGTACATTCCTTTGGCAGGTGATACTGTCTGCCTCCCTATAGCAGACACTGGACAGGTATTTCATGACAAGGAAACCATACCACAACTTTATTTTGCTGTAGCAAGGATTTAGCGCGAACCTTGCCACAGCTGGAGGAAAGTTTACTTGTATGCACAGATCAGGGAAACGTCACTGATCTCAGCAACGTGCTTGGGGGAGATGCGTTAAAGCAGAAGATGAGCGAAACAATTCTCCCAGGCGGCATTGTCCTAATTGACATTCTCCATTTCCTAATCCTACAGTTTGTATTAGTCTCCTTCTTGCACAGGAATGTATTTTAAAATTTGTCAGTGGGGCTGAATATAGCAGTGGCAATTACATCATTGCCAGTGCGCTCCTCACACCTGGAACTTGACAGCTTTTGACAAAGTGGAAAATCCTGAGGGGACTGTAGTGGCTTTGGCAGGTTTATTTTTCTCTTGCATACAAATAGTTTCAATAAACAGCAGGAAGGGAAACAAAAAAATAAAAGACACTAGAAAAAGAGATAAGTTAACTAGAAGGAGGAAGCATCAATAACTGTGACATTTAATATTCCTTTTCTTTTAATGGAGAGCATTCTGGTACCTTTGGGGCATTTTACTATAGGCTATGAGTCTAATCCTCAGCAGATGCAAGTTAGCATAGCTCCTATAGAGTCAGTGGGCCACACTGAATTACACCAGCTGAAAATCTGGCCCTACAGATGCTAGCTCGCCTCCCGCAGTTGCATTTCCAACAATGCTTCTGAAACACCACTCACACATTAATAAGCAGCCAACAACTTCATTAGTCAGATTTATTGTTTGCTAGATGAGGCTTTTGTTTTGTTTTCTTTAAACCTTTATTAGGAGTCAGTTGTGAAAGCTATAAGATATAACTAGGCTCAGACAAGGACAAGGCTTTCCAGTCATTGGTGTCCAAGGAGATTAAAATCCAGCCTATGAGACCTACACACATTAGGCCAGGTTTCTACTACAAGCAGGAAGCACATGCATAGATGTGCTTCCTGCAACATGCATAGATTATAGCCAATATGTTGCATATATATCTATGCAATATGCATAGATACAGCCAAGCTGGCTTTATCTTAACAGTCAGAGCTCAATGCAGTGAAACTACAGCAACAGGCTTTTATGACCTTGCCCAAAATCTTGAGGATTTCCTTGGGCAGTTATCTAACACTGGGGACGATACTACCCCACGTTCAGAGCCAAAACTCAGGTCAGCTTCAACCACTATCACCCCCTCTAGCCAGAAGGACATCTCGACCTACACCCCATTCTTGTTCTGTTGTGAGATGGGCATAGTCCAGGATTGAAGAAGGCATGACAGGGTCTACGTGGAATGATGCATCTTGACCATCACTGGCAGGGCACCCTCTAGGGATATTTTCACACTTAGAAGTGGGACGTAGATGAACTGATTCAAGGTGGAGTATAATATTATGGTTTTCTCCTCATAGTGTCTCTAGATAGATCTGTGTGGAAGACAGGTAATTGGCATTCAGCTACCCCACTGGGGCAACTGCCTGAGCAGATGCTGTACCTATTGAATGTGGAATAGGAAGGACAATGAGGTGCCAGAGACCCACTTGAACTATATGGATTGTGAGGATGTCAGCAAGAAGTTGATGGGCTGACAAGAGGTAAAGCGCTACTTGACCTGGTACTGGCTATGGGGGATGACCTAATCAGCGACCTAACGATCAAAGGAAGCTGGGTGACAGTGATCATGAGCTGATCACCTTCACCATTCGCCATAAAACTGGCAAGTCAGTCAGTGATACAGAAGTCCACGACTTCAGGAAAGCTGCCTTTGACAAGCTCAGGAGCCTTGTAGGTGAGGCCCTAAGCGACTATGACCCAAAGGGTAGGGTAGTTCAGGATGAGTGGTTGCTTCTCAAAGGACTTTGCACAAGCAAAGTCTATTCCATCTCGGAGGAAAGACAGCAAAAGGGCACAGCAGCCCCCTTGGCTCTGCAGGGAACTAGCAGCCCTCCTGTGTCTATAAAAGAAAGACCTACAAAGGATGGAGGACTGGATCCACCTCCAAGGAGGAATATTCTGCTCTGGTCTGGACCTGCAGAGAGCAAACCAGAAAAGCCAAGGCTGCGACTGAACTTCAACTAGCTACAAGTATCAAGGCCAATAAAAACTCCTTTTTCAGATATGTGGGAAACTGGAGAAAAAGCAAGGGCAACATCGGACCCCCGCTAAACCAGATGGGACAACTGACAACTGATGCCCAGGAAAAAGCCAACTTGCTAAATCGGTACTTCGGTTTTTCACCAGTCCCAAGGGGCACCCCTGCTCATTACGGGACAGGAACACGTAGGTGAGGATGATTCCTTACCCTCCATCAATGCTGACCTTGTGAAGGAACACCTTGAGAGGCTGGACACCTTCAAGTCAGCCGGCCCTGACAGCTTACAACCAAGGGTACTCAAGGAGCTGGCGAACATCATAGCTCAGCCCCTGGCATGGATCTTCAAGAACTCCTGGTGCTCTGGTGAAGTGCCTGAAGACTGGAAGAAGGCCAATGTGGTGCCTGTCTTCAAGAAGGGGAGGAAAGTGGATCTGGCAAATAACAGGCCCATCAGCCTGACCTCTGTTCTGGGGAAGGTCTTAGAAAAGATTATTAAAGAGGCCATCCTTAACAGACTGGCTGATGGCAACATCCTGAGGGATAGCCAGAATGAGTTTGTTGTGGGTAGGTCTTGTTTGACCAATCTCATTTCCTTCTATGACCAGGTGACCTATCTGCTGGACAAGGGAGAGGAGATTGATGTTGTATAACTTGACTTTAAAAAAGCCTTTGATCTGGTATTCTGTGATCACCTATTGGCAAAACTGGCTAACTGCAGCCTCGGGTTCACCACGATCTGCTGGCTGGGGAATTGGCTCTGTGGTCAGACCCAGAGGGTGGTGGACAGAAGTCATTTGTTGTGGTGCCCTGTGACCAGTGGGTCATAGAATCATAGAATCAATGAGTCAGAAGGGATCTAGACAGATCATCGAATCCGACCCCCTACCATGGGCAGGAATGAGCACTGGGGTGGGTCCCTCAAGGCTCTGTCCTTGGGCCAACACTATTCAACACCTTCATTAATGATGTGGACATTGCTATCAGAAGCGGACTGGCCGAGTTTACCGACAACACCAAACTCTGGGGTAAAGCATCCACACCTGAGGATAGGAGGGCGGTCCAGGCTAACCTTGACAGGCTCAGGAAATGGGCGGATGAGAACCTGATGGTGCTTAACACTGAAAAATGCAAGATTCTCCACCTTGGGAGGAAAAACCTGCAGCATGCTTATAGGCTCGGCAGTGCTACGCTGGCTAGGACTACAGATGAAAAGGACTTGGGGTTCATGATTGACCACAAGATGAACATGAGCCTTCAATATGATGATGTGGCTAGTAAAGCAAGCAAAATGCTGGCTTGCATCCATACGTGCTTCTCAAGCAAATCCCAGGATTTCATTCTCCTGTTGTACTCGGCCTTGATGAGGCTGCAGCTGGAGTATTGGATCCAGTCTTGGGCTCTGCAGTTCAAAAAGGATGTGGAGAAGCTTGAAAGAGTGCAGAGGACAGCCATGCACATGATCAGAGGTCAGGAAAACAGACCTTATGGTGACAGGCTGAGAGCCATGGGACTCTTCAGCCTGGAAAAGTGCAGGCTCAAGGATAATCTGGTCGCCACCTATACATTTATCAGGGATACTCACCAGGATCTGGGGGAACGTCTGTTCACCAGAGCACCCCAAGGGATGACAAGGTCAAACAGTCATGAACTCCTTCAGGACCATTTCAGGCTGGACATAAGAAAGAACTTCTTTACAGTCCAAGCCCCTTAGGTCTGGAATAAGCTGCCGCCAGAGGTGGTTCAAGCACCTACTTGGAACACCTTCAAGAGAAATGTGGATGTTAATCTTGCTAGGATCCTATGACCCCAGCTGACTTCCTGCCCCTGGGGCAGGGGGCTGGACTCAATGATCTTCTGAGGTCCCTTCCAGCCCTGATGTCTATGAAATCTATGATGTCACTGAATTTTTAGAACCACACCTGCAGCCAAGCTGCAGCCAAGCTCAGGTCACTAGTTCAGAAAGACTAAATGAAGTTGTTCTTTCCTTCCACCTATGACCACACCGAGCCTTTTAAAAAAAACATTGTTCACCTAGTGTGTGAAAGAAAATTATCTCCTTAGCCATACTGAAGACTAAAACTGACATCAAAGAATAGCTTGCAAAGCCGTAGGAAAAGGGAAGATAATCGTGTCTCAGTGAGATCCTCTATGTTGAGTGTGGTTGGTATGAATGATTTTGATATAATTTGGAGCCAGTCACTACGCTCATCTTTGCCTTTTGCTGCTAATTATTAACATACAGGAGAAATGCTGTGTTTAATGCAGGGAACTGGGAGTTACTGAAACAGTAATCAATTTAGAATCAATAGCAGATCTTGCAAACCTACTTAAATGCTAACCTGTGGTTTGCTTTGGTCAGACCATCCTTTTTAGCTGAAGGAAGGGATGTTATATTGAAACATTTAATTAAAAAAGTGGAGATGGTCAAAATGTACAAAAATACTTGAGAATAAATAATTTGCTAGTTGGATGGGAAAAGACACTAGAAGGCCAAATACTTAGCTGGTTTAAATGGGTGTATCACTTTCAAAACTGAGAAGTCAAAACTGAGCATTAACACTAAGGCAGTTCATAGATTTTGTTTAAAACCCAAAAGGGACCATTGTGATCACCCAGTCTGACTTACTTTATAACACAAGCCATTGAAGTTTCACCTAGTAATTCTTCCAGTAAGCTCAATATCCCATAGTTAAACTAGAGTATATCTTTTAGAAAGACGTGCAGTCTTGATTTAAAGATTTCAGCTGAATTCAATTACATGCCAGGTTATTGCAACACAAGGAATGTCTATATATCAGTGAAAGTGATTCTTAAGTCATTGATTACTCTTTGTTATGAATGAATTTATCGGCCCTAATGATTTGGAAGTTTTGTAATATTATATTATAAGTTATTGCTGTGTCTGCTGTATATTGGAACACTATCCTATTCTGTGTGTGTAATGCAGCAGCCTATAAACTGAGTTGGTCAAGCTGAATGTTAATTTAAAAGAGACTGCTCTCTGGAAGTGGGAGAACACTTATGTGCAGTCATTAATTCAACAAAATTCAAGGTGTGACATGATGTAGAATGGTCTAGTGGTTAAGACACCAATGTAGGAAATAATACTCCTGGATTCTGCCTCAGACTTTCTGTCTGTTTATGGACAAATCTATGAGGGTTGTCAAAGGACTCTGCAAGGACAAAATGAACACTGGGAGGCATATATCAGGAAAACAAAGGTGAAAAATAATTGACAACTAGGACAAGGAGAATGGGTTCCACAAGATGTCAGACAGAGGCAAGACCAGGGGAACTGTGGGTCTGATGCTCAATGGCTAAGGCGAATTATTAACAGAAGATGTGAAGAAGATGGAGCTACTCAATGCCTACTTTGTTGCCATCTTCATAAACACAAACTGCAATGAAAGGGCAAGCAAAATTAATATAAATAAAGAAGGGGAAAGGGTGCAGATGATGATAAGTAGTGAGCAATTCAAAGAACTTCTGATACATTGTCATGAATTTAAGTCAGAAGGGCCTAAATGAATTCACCCTACAGAGGTGAGGAACTAGCTTAAAAAAGTCGGAGAAAACCTGGCAATTTTATTTGCAAACATTTGGAAAACAGGTGCAATCCAGGAAAATGGAAGAAGGATTTACATTGGCCCTAACGGTGAAAAGGGAAAAAAGAAGGATCCAGAGAATTTTAGACTGGTCAACCTGACTTCAGTTACCTGGGAAACCACTAGATCAACCACTAAAGAAACATGCCATTTGTTAATGTCTCAAGGATTAAGAGGTGACCAATAGGAGCCAACATGAGTTTGTTAGGAGTAAGTCCTGCCAAACAAAACAGATTTCCTTCTTTGACAAGATAGCCGTTTGGTGGATGTGGGGAAAACTGTGCACTTTGATAAGACTTTTGACCTAAACCAACATGACAGTCTCATAAGTGAGTGATATATAGATAGAATAAATAGAATTACCATTAGGTAGATGCATAATTGATTGATGAGCACAAACAAAGAGTAACTATAAATGGATTGATATAAGACTGATAGATGGTCTCAAGTGGAGCTTAACAGGGGTCTCTTTTGGGTCTGGTTCTATTCATCATTTGTATTACTGTATTTACTTGGCTATAAGATGAATCTGATTATAAGATGACCCCCCCAGTATTTAATTTTATATATGGAAAATTGATAGATTTGTTATAGATTTCCAGAGGTAGAATCTAAGTATTGGAGACTGACCTTGAATTTGCCTCCCTCCCATTGCTACTATAGGGAAAATAAATCTGGCTGGTCAGGCATGCCCTTTGCCTCCCCGCAACTCCTTTCCTGGCTTTTTACTGTCAGAACTTGTTCTCTCTAAGCACATTAAACATAGCTATACTAATCTGCATGTAGTACCCATAGACTTAATTCATCCAGAATGGATGCACGTTATCTTTTTGGGAAATAGATGCAAGTTTTAGCATAAGTACTCCATAACCACACCTTTAAGCAGCACTTTAGTGCCTACTTATTAGGGGTGTGCAAAGTTTTGGTCACCAATTTGATTCAGAGACGATTTGGCCCAATTAGGAGGCTGAATCACTGAATCTGAATTGAGTCAGGAGACAAAAAAAAACCCCTCCGAATCTATTCAGAAAAGATTTGAAAAAGATTCAGAGATTCAGAAGGCAATCTTTCAGGGGAACAGGAACTGAGAAGAGGGAGGGGGGTGGGGGGGGGGAAGACTGACATCTGTAGCTGGACAGTGACTGTGATCTTTCCCTGAGTCCCCTTTCAATCACATTGCTTTGGGGAAAGGACATAGAAACAGCATATAAGCCTGTGTCTGCAGCCTTTCTGTCCCTTTTGTGAGCTGTTTCTGCCTAAGCAACAGCATCTGAAAGGTACTACTGGACTGGCTTCCTAGTCACTCTCCTGCTAGTTTCTGCTCTTGGAAAGGATTGAATATAGCTTACTAATTACCTTTGCCTAGAATCCCTCTATTTATCCCTATCCAATCCATTTCTTTCAACTTATTCTTCCTGCCAAAATCTCTTATTTGTTCTTATTATTTTTCCCCCTAACCCTTTATAAAAAGAAAGCTGTGATTTCCCTGGCAGTATGATCCGTCACTGTGTAGGAAAGCACATACATTACATACACTCACACACGTATAATACACAGAAAAGAAGAGATATTAATATCATTAATTACACACACATACAGTAAACACAACAGAGAAGAAGAAGAGCTAGTATTAGTCAGACGCATACAGTAATCAAAGAACAAGTTATACTAGGTATTTACACACACACAGAGAATAGGAGATATTACAGTCACACACACACACACACACACACACACACACACACACACACAATTTCCAGCAGAGCAAAGATTAATATGAAGCATGCTGGAAAGGCAGGTGCCAGATCTTCTGGCAGGGGAAGGAGAGGAGCTCACTGGCTCTGGCAGTCATGACTGGGGTCACAAGACGCTCATGGCAGAGCCTCCCCTTGCAGTGTGGGGCAGCGGGGGACAGTGGGGATCATCCCCGCATGGCACCCTGCTGAGCTACACTGCACCCTTGCCATGGGGGAGCTGCCACACAGGTGCCAGGCACCTTTTTCTTTTTTTTAAAGTGCTGGGAGGCTGGGCCAGGTGGGGAATGGGGCCAGGCAAGGCAGCCATGGGGGCTTTTCCCACAGCTCCTCTGGCTGTGCCTGCCTCTGTCCCAGTGGGGGGAGCCACGGGGGCTATGCTCTTCTGCTGCTTGCCCAGTGAACATGAGGTGGGGGGATGATGCAGGCACGGCTCACTCTGGGTGGCACTAGGGTATAGCCCCTGCTCCCAGATCTGCTGCGCCCGCATCAGCACTGGGAGCAGGGGCTTTGCCCTGCCACTGCTTGCCAGGCAGTGCAGGGGAGGAGCAGGTGCTGTCGCCGCTTGCCAGCCAGGGCAGGGAGGCTTGAGATGTGGGTGTGGTAGCACTCAGAGCAGCAGCTATGCCCTGCTACCTCTTGCCCAGATGGCATGGGGGGGGTGGGGTTCATGATGCAGGAGCAGCTCACTTCAGGCAGAAGCAGGGCATAGCCCTCTCTCCCAGAACTACTGCACCTGCATCAACACTAGGAGCAGGGGCTCTGCCCTGCCACCGCTGGCCGCTGGCATGGGGGGGTGCAGGATGTGGACACAGCAATGCTGGGAGTGGGGGCTATGCCCTGCTGCTGCTTGACCCCTTCCACCTGGAGTGAACTGCATCTGCATCCCGCCCCCCCATCCCAGCCTTGGCTGAGCAAGCCCACTCCGAGCGCTGCCATGCCTACGTCCCGTGCTCCCTCCACCCCCCTCCCCAAGTCACACGCCCACTGCCCCAGCTGGGCAGCTTGTCCCAGCCCCAATCTCTCCCTCCCCCACACCTCTTCCCTTCTCACTCCCCACTCCCCTCTCCCACAACAGACTTACCAGCTGGAGGCAGCTGTGTCAGCTGCCTGTTTAGTCTATGACCAAATTTCCAAAGTGGTCAAATGTTTTACAAAGCTTTTCTGAATTAATTCAGATGCTTTACATTGATCCAGAGCTTTTAATTGGTGTCCATTACTGAGAACATGCTGCTTTGGCAAAAGTTTAATGATAAACAGTGTATTTAGTGAGATTTCCTTGTATGTGAATATAAACCAAAGGGCTTTCTTTTCCTGTGCTCACTGGAAAAGAAAGCTTCCTCTTGTATCTAAGTAAATATGGTAACAAAACAAGAAGGGGTGATAAACACTTTGGAGGATATGATTAAAATCTAAAAAAGCCCTCAATAAAATTTGGAGAGCTAGGCCATAGGCTACAAAATGAAATTCAACAAAGCAAAAGTAGGAAATAAAAAACAATATGCACAAATACAAAATAGTATCTAAGTGGTCTGATCAGTACTGTTAAGAAGATCTGAAGGTTATGATGTATCATAAATTCAACACAGGTGAGCACAGTGATACTGCTATAAAAAAAGGAAATGCCTGTTGAGGTTGAATTAACAGAAGGATTGCAAGAGATCAATTGTGATATAAGTACTTAAGGGCACCTATACACATGCAGCAAGGCTGCTCCAACTTACTATAATCATAGCACATCAGAGTAGGCTCGAGCATGGTTATTACCATGCTCTAGGAGACTCCAGCATCAAGTCTATCAGCATCCCCGTGCTGAAAAGTGGTGGCAGGGGCGTTTTAACTAAAGTTCATTCAATGAGCTTGAGCTAAAGTGCCCCCACCACCATTTTTCAGTATGGGGACACTGATGCACATGACACCCTGGGCACTTTAATTAGATCAGTTATTAGAGCCACTCTAATTAAAGCACCCTCCACCCACACTTGGAGCATAAGTATAAACACCCCCACATACCTTATTAGAGGCATAACAAGCAGCATTAGCACCTGCAGAAGAGGAGTGGGGGAGGGGTGGAGGAAGGAGAGGGGGAATCCCCAGTAGCAAGAGCAGCTCCACAGCTTACTAATGCCAGGAACTCCAAAATAGTTCCCAGCTGAGTGATTGCTACATGTTCTGTCTGCCTTAGCTGTTGCTCTTAAATGGTGCAGACAGAAGTGACAATTTTCCCCCGATCTGGCTGCAGAAAGCAGTCTATAGCCAAAATGAAACACAAGTGCATGGTTGCAGACCACTCCAAAAGTGCCCAATCAGGTGAAAATCTGAGCCTTCACTGCATGAGGGCACACCTCCTAACTACTGCACTTCATGTCTCAGTTGTGTCCAGTTTGGGATACCACATTTTAAGAAGGGTGAAAAGTCACTGGAGAAGATCCAGAAACAATAAGGTGAAGGAGCTGAAAAACAGACAATATGAGGAAAGACTGAAGGAATTAGATATGGTTATTCAGAAGGAAAGGAGATTCAAGGGAGGACACGATAGCAGGTTTCATATATCTGGAAGACTGCCATAAAGTAAATGAAGGAACATTCTTCTCCCTTGCCATGGACAGCAGGATACAAGGCAATGGGTTTAAAACTGAAGCAAAGCAGATTTAGATTTAGTCTTTACAATTGCGAGACTATTGAACAACCTGCTTAGGGAAGTTATGGAATCTCCTTCCTCCTCAAGAAGAAGCTAAAAAGGATGGTTTAGAAATAGCAAGTTCTGCATCTGTGCTGAGGGCTGGGCTAGATGACCCTAGTGGTCCTTCTAACCCCGGTTCTATGCCCATACCAGGAGCTGCCTCAATAAAAAATGGCAGTGGTTCCACGTGCCTTCGGGTCCATAACAGATAAATGTAGCTACTTTAGAGCAGCACAGGAAGTGCACTCTTTTTTCCATGCTCGTTGGCATGCACCCAGCATTTCACTAGCCAGCTACTGTAAGTCAGACTAGCAAAGGTTGGAAAGGACCTCAACTAGCCCTTAGGAGATGTAACACATGCGAAGTAGGTGTGCCATTTTTTACTGCAATGCTCCCCACTTGGGTCCTTTGAGGGTTTAGACCTACCCTGGCACTCTGTGCCAGAGTTGATCATCTGTAAAAGGGTGGCAATAGCCCTTCCCTTCCATGGGAGCATAAATGGGCCATGACACTTTTGGCAACATCCTGGATCTGCTATACTACAATGCCTATGGATAACTCACCCTACACCAATTCCTACAGGCACCACTAATGTAGATTCAGTAAACAGAGTAGTTAACATACACTCAATGAGCATCCAGTAGAGGAACCCTTCAAGAGTGGAAACAAGTTTGGGATTGTCCAAGTGAAAACAGCTTTTAACAAACAGGATGGAGCCTAATAAAAGTTCAGTGTTTATTGGGGCAGATTATCCCTCCACACCCAGACACACACACACACACACCTGCGAAGCCAAAAAGGAGGTTCTTCTATGTGAACTGAGCTTCAGAGACAGGGAATATGCATTGTTGAGAAAAGAGGAACTCGCTTGATTGTGGGTCACCAAAGCTGTTACAATGAAGGATGGCTGGACTGTGCTGGTGGGGGAAATATCTATTTCCCGTATCATATTTATTTACGTCTCTGTTTTTAATATTCAGCCGCCCTTCTGGCTCTTTAATTAAACACACATCCTGGACTGACATATCAGCTAATAAAATGCAATAAAACCCAAATAAAATCATTCTTTCTCTATCATCCCTCCTCAGGCCAGTGCCAGAGCAAATAAAGAAGCATGAAATGTGCCCTAAAGGACAATCACTTCCACCTCTGGCCTCAGCAGACAAATTCCTGCCACCAGCCCAAAATATGCAACGGTAGGGATTCTTCTAACATGCCTCCAATAATCTCTTACAAGACACAGACAGGCAGGTGGCTTCAGGTAGGCAGCACTTAGGTTGCATATAGCTTTATAAACCACAGTCTACACCACTTACAGTACTTTATTGCAGATAGGAGACTTTAGAGTCATTAGTTCTACTAAGTAGGTAGGCAAATGCAGTTGGCACTAGCAGAGGCCTCATCTAATCCAGTGGAAAGGCACCTACTGTCTTAACCAGGCACTGGGATAGATCTTGCTGAGACTTCAGTTTGTGAGGTGGTCCAGAGCTCAGGTAATAAAACAGCGGCACACTCTTCATCACTAAGCATGGCATAAATGATTTCTTCTTTGCCATTCCCTTTGGTCACTAATGAAGCCAACTGATGCCAGGAGATCTGAGTACCAAATAAACTGCTTTAATTCAATTCATCATCAGTGGAGGAATCCAGTTTTGGGCATTCTTGCATACTTGGATGGATAACAGCTGGCATTTGCAGAAATCTCTGCCCATCTCCAAACCTCCTCCAACTAAAATATTTCAGTCTGGCCACTCCAAAACCTGCAGCTTGGAAAGTAATTATAAGTGCAATGGCCCACTGAATACACATTACACCTGTGCTTGATACCTTCCAGAACTAATTTATAAGGACACGCAAAGCCTTAAGCAGACTGTGGCGCATCTCAAAATCACCATGGCTTCAGCAGGCTCTGGAATGCATAAGCTAATTGTCTTGAGGAGAGACCTGGAAGGAGCCACAGAGCAAGGCATTCTGGGTAGCACACACTTCTCTTCCAAAGTTTTTCTTCTCAGCAATTGAATCCTGAGGTTGACAGGGCGCAGAGAGTGTTGTAAAATGCATTTCTGTCTTCCAGCCTTTTACAGTGATGTTACTGAGGTCTTCAAACCCACCCAAAATACATTCGGTTCTCCTGCCTTGAAGTTCAGGCCTGGTCCAAAGCATAATATAGTCAGTGCAATCCTTTGACTTAAATGGGCTTTGGATCAGAATCTTAACCTTTTCTCTCCCTCTGCTAATAACTTCCTGTAGGGATAGCTATTAACAGGGAAATGGTTTTGAATGTAACCTAAAACCCTATAAAGTGCTCCAGGGCTCTGCAGTGATGGGTGCTATGTAGATGACTGTAGCAATAAAAATAATTAATGACAATAGTGAAGCGTGGTAAAGTATTTTAGCTGCTAGTGCTCTGCCTGCAGGGTCAATTTTGTGCTCTGGCTATCTATCTGCTTAGGCACTTATACAACCCTCAACTCAGTAAAGTCTAAATGATTTCCAGCTTGGTGAGTGGCAAAAGAACGCATCCTTGTTATCTATATTACATTTTCATGTTTCCTGTGTAGTCTTGGTCTAGGAGGTTTGGTAATGTTGCACTTACCTCCCCAATCTACACATTTCCCACTCCCTACATTAAGTATACATTAGATCGCATAGAAAGAAAATCTTATTCCCACACCAGGAATTGCCCTGAGCACAGTTATTCTACTGCTCACCTTTGTCATGGTCACCAAGACAGGCAGTTCTTGAAGAGTTCCCAAGGTGGAATTAACACATCAAGATACAATTCTCTTTCAATGCAGCATCATCCACATTTACATCCTGAAAGGCTGAGATGACTGAATTCTGTCAAAGGCTGTATCATGTCCTAAGGTGTAAAGGATCAATGGGAGTTAGGTGCCTAAACCCCTTTGAAGTTCCAGGGCTAAATGACTTATGTAAGAAAGCTCATGGTACAGCAAGAAACTGAGAACTAGTTGATGAGAAGAGAGGGGCAGAACCACAGCCCATCTTCTCTCACTCTGGCTTAGATGGGAGCACAGACTCTAGAAGGAACCAGTCTTGTGTGCTCAGGGGAGCACTAGGACTATGACTGTGTCCTTGGTCTGAATGAGGAAAAGCTGTTCCCGTGCATTGCCTCAGGGGCAGGAACACCCTCTGCTAAACTGATTTTTGGATGTTTTAACAGATCAAACCAGGATCCCTGGTAATCAGATTTACACACAGGTAAAAGTTTAGCAAAAAGATGACACAAACATCTGATCTGAGGTCACATCATCTAATGTGGAATAGAATCATCCCTGAAAGAATTAAGAGTAACAAGTAAATTACAACAGCTTAGGTGTCTGTGGGTGCATCTACATGAGTCAATTAATGTGCAGAAGACTAAATCCACTGCAGATTAATGCACTAGCATGAGCTTTGCCTGCTACGCTAATGCACAGTAGTCTAATACACAGTAGCATTGCCAAAATACCATTCATCTGCAGTAAGGTACAGTGCTCACTACTGCGCATTAAGTCAGTATCTGTCATTACGGGTGCTAAACTTAATGCACCAGAATTACAAAGCATTAATGAACGTGTAGACACATCTTGTGTATAGCATATTCTGTCTTAGCTGCTTGCTCAAGATAAGTAGGCTGCTGCCCACCAACTAGTGGAAAGGCATTATGGGTGCATACGCATATACTAACGTTTTGATAGTTAAGTCTGTGGCAAAATTCCATAATAGTCTCTTCTCAGTCTCCTCTTTGGGGATTTTTTTCCTTTGTCATTGTTTTCTCACCTGTCTGTCAACCGGTTACTAAGCAACCAGCTCTGCGTTTGTGACCTGAGCCAGGTGAGAAGGGAGTGGACCAAGATCTCTGTTGTGTTAGCATTGACCTCATGGCATGGAGGCAGGGGCTTGAGCCCCGTCACTCTAGGAGCTGACTGATGATGTTTTTTAAATTGGTTGGTTGATGTCCAACTATACCTGGCCAGGACTGGGTCAGGTAGGTGATGTCAAAAGGCCTATATAAGCCAAGACTGCCCAGGAGGAGGGGCAGAAGCCATGCTGAGACACCTACAGCAACAGGAAGATCTGCAACCTTTTTTTTTCTCTCTCTCTCTCAGGATGCTGAAGTAAGTAAACTACATGGAACTTATCTAGATATATAGCTTGCTGTAAAGTAGATGTGTGTTCAAAGGCTACCGAGCCACGCTGTTTGCCCCAAGGTTATTTTTTGCTATTTCTGTAACCTGTACCCTTCCCCAAGTGTATCCTCTGTAACCTTAATGCTCTCCACTATACAAGAATGGTGAACTCATTGGGAGAGGGATTGGGGCACATGCCTTCAAACTCCCTAAGCTTGGCTGACTAAAGGAGGCTACTTTTTTGTGCTTCAGGCTAAAGGATGCACCCCAGGTTCTGGCAGTGGGTCAAGCACCCTCAAGGTCTACAAGGCCTGTGTACCCCAAGGGGAACAGGGTCTGAATACAGACCAGAAACCCTGGGTGGTGGCAGCAGTATCCTAGGCTTGCAGGTGTGCTCCAGGAAGGGAGGATGTGAGGTGCCCCCGGGGAGGCCCTTGGAGCTTGGTAGGCAGTCAGACACAGCGAGGTGGGTGGCTCAGTGCTGCAGTGCTCCCTAATGGTCCACCACAAAGTCGACTTAACTTTTTTAAGTCAACTTAACTGTCAGAGCATACACACATATCTGGAGCATACTCAACTTAAATGCGGTGCACCCAGGGTGTATTATTTTGAGTTGCATTTGTTAAGGTTGACTCTAAGTTGACTTAAAGTATGTGTGTATGCTAAGTCAACTTAACTTCATAGTTTCATAGTTGGTAGGGCCAGAAGGGACCTGAGCAGATCATCAAGTCCAACTCCCTGCCATAGCAGGAAAAAGTGCAGGGGTCAAATGACCCCAGCAAGGTGTTTGTCTAGCCTCCTCTCAAAGACCCCCAGAGTAGGAGCCAGCACCACTTCCCTTGGAAGTTGCTTCCAGATCCTAGCTGCCCTGACAGTGAAGTAGTGCCTCCTGATATCGAGCCTGAATTTACCCTCCGCCAGCTTCTGACTGTTATTTCTAGTCACTCCTGGTAGTGCTCGGGGGAACAGGGACTGCCCCAATGACTGCTGGTCCCCTCTGACTAGTTTGTAACAGGCCACTAGATCCCCTCTCAGCCTTCTCTTTTGGAAGCTGAACAGGTTCAGGTCCCGTAGCCTGTCCTTGTAGGGCCTGTCCTGCTGCCCCCTAATCATGCGAGTGGCCTCCTCTGGACCCTCTCCATGTTGTCCATATCCCTCCTGAAGTGCGGCGCCCAGAACTGGCCGCAGAACTCCAACTGCAGCCTGACCAGTGCCGCATAGAGGGGGAGGATCGCCTCCTTGGACCTGCTCAAGATGCATCTGTGGATGCATGACAAGGTGCGGTTGGCCTTCCTGACCGCGTCCCCACACTGCCGGCCCATGTTCATCTTGGCAGCAACAATGACTCCAAAATCCTTTTCTGCCTCTGCACTGATGAGAAGGGAGTTCCCCAGCCTGTAGGTATGCTGCTGGTTCTTCCTCCCCAGGTGCAGCACCTTGCATTTATCAGTATTGCTGGTAGATAGGGGCTACTGCAGGGGAGGTCTCATAAGATAGCTGTCACAGTGTCAAGGAGTTGTACATGTGTAGCTGCGATGTAGCTTAACTTAAGTCAACATAGTTAAGTCACCTAATTTTAGGTCGACTTAGATGTGTGTACACATCCTTCAATAGCAACCAAAGTAAGTTAATTTGGGTCTATCTATACTCATAGATCACCAATCAACTCTCTGTTACATGCCCCTGCATGACATCCATGGGTGCACAAAACCAGGGCAAATTTCACTGAGCTATATGATTGTCCAAAGCTCCCAGTTTCAAGTTGTTAGCAGACAGTCCATTCAAATAACAATGGAGGGTGAAACCCTGCATTCCTTGTGCATTGAAAAAGCCCACAGACATTGATGACAGGCCTCTCTGCCACCAGAATTTGGGCACCAGCCTATACACTATATAGAGGCAAAAGGAAGCCAAGGTCTGACTAAGGAAACAAAATAATTTGGTCTCCTGTATACTACTATAAAAATGAATGGGATGAAACGTGTCCTGTGTGAGAACATCATCCTGGCAAACTTTCCTCATTCTTAAGCCTATATTGATTTGCTCATCCATAAAAGCTCTTATTATTCAAGCATAAGAAAGGGGACTTTGTATGCATGACCACACATGCCAATGTCAACGTAGCTATAAAATGGCAATCTCTGAAAAATAAATTGTAAGTCAAATTTGAGTTCAAAAGAATGGAAATCTGTGACAGGAGGGATTAAAAATCAAAGTCTTTTGACCCAAACTAACTTTCTTTGCTCAGTCACCCATGCATAACTTACTCTAAATCATCTCCTGTGGATGTCCCTTTGCATGTTTTTCATGACTAACTGGATTAGCAACTGACTTGTATAATATGACTTAAAGATCAAGATGTACTGAACTACTGACACAAGATTCAGACAGCTTCTGAACACAGCCCCTCCTGCTAACCCTAGAACAGAGCAGATGAAACATTTGCCACCCACCCTGCAGACAGTACAGAAACATTACGGATAAACAGACAGGCACAGAGATAGATGGACCAAGCCCTTTATATATATATATAGAATCCATATACTGGGGTGGGCAAATGCGGCCCATGGGCCAGATGTGGCCCACCAGGCCATTCTATCTGGCCCGCAAGGCCCCTAAAAAGTTTAGAACATTAATATTTATCTGCCCCTGGCTGCCTGTTATGAGCCCCTCGATAGCTTGGCAAAACTCAGTAAGCGGCTCTTTGCCCAAAATAATTGCCCGCCCTGGCATATACACAATAGGGACTTTGGCATCACAATGCTGACTGTTTTGACACCCTGCTTTTGGTGCTTTGCTGCCCAGTGCTATCTTCAGCCCCACATTTGGTACCCAAGTTGCTGAATAACTACATTCACTAAAGATACTTTAGAAAGGGTTGCTCAGTAGCCAGCAAGGTGAGCCAATAGGAAATTCTTGAACTCACAACTCTCAAGGAGTTAGGCACAGACATCTCAGCTGGGTTCACTTGAGTTTTACAACAGTTAGCCCTCTCCCAGAGTTCAGAGTCTATGTTGCACACTAGGGCTGTGTGAAACAGCACCCACCGTATTGTTTTGACTTCTGTTTCACTGTTTTGAAGCACTGTTCCACTTCGTTTTATCAAAACTGTTTCACTATTTCGATGTGTTTTGACATTTCGCCCATAGGCTATCATGGGGAATCATGAAAATGTCTATAACTTCTCCATTTCTTGCCTGATTCAGATAAAAAAGAGATGGTAGCCCTTTCTGAGGGCATGAAGCCTGCCAAGTTTCAAGGAGATGGGCGCAGGGTTTGTTGTGAAGCTGCACCTCAAACTGTTCAGAGCAAAACTCATGTCACTTGCCAGCAGCAGCAGCATGCTGTCATCCTGCATGCAGATCAGGGGCCCACTTCCCCCAGGAGGAGCCTGGCGCAGCCCCACACCCTCCCAGGGGGCATGGGCCCCCAGATCTGTGTGGGGGTTAACAGCAGGCTGCTGCTGCTGGCTGGGGCCAGCACCAGCACCAGCACTGGGTCCTTCCTGGCGCTTGGTGCGGGGTGCACCAGGCAGACTCAGGTGCTGGCGCTGGCCCCAGCTGGCAGCGGCAGCATGCTGTCATCCGCATGCTCCACAGTCGGTATGCGGAGCTTTAAAAATAAATAAAAACCCCATACGCACTGGCTCTGACAGCAGTGATTGGGGCCTCTGGGTGCTCGTGGCAGAGCCCCACTCCCACACAGCATGGGACAGTGGGGGACAGTAGGGATCGCTGCCCCCCTGGTGTGGGTACAGTGTGGCTCAGCTGGGCGCTGTCCCAGAGCTGGGGTGGCTCCACGTGTGAGCTGGAGCTCCTGGTTCGATTCCCCGGTGTTCTGATCATTTCCCTAGCTATTCCCAGGGGTGCAGCTCCCAGATCTGCACGCGGGGTTTCAGCAGGCTATAGTCCCCAGCTGGGGAAATAGCCCAGAGGCACTGCCATCCCCAGCTGGTAGCATCAGCCTGTCATCCCACATCATCTGGGGGCCCGAGCCTCCAGGGAAGAGCTGGGGGAAGTGATCAGAGAGCTGGGGGAAAGATTGGGGAGCTGGGGAATCAAACCAGGAGTTAGGGACCTGAGAACATTCCCCCATCTCTTGGCTTAATTCCTCAGCCCCCAGTCTGACTCCCCAGCAATATGATCATTCCCCCAGTTCTTCCTTAGGGCACAGGTCCCCAGATCTGCATGTGGGGTTTCAGCAGGCTGCCGCTGCACGCTGGGGCCGGTGGCAGCACCACAGTCTTCCTGGCGCTTCAAGTGGCCTGAGCCAAGTGGCTGCCGCTGGCCCCAGCCTGCAGCAGCAACCTGCTGAAACCCTGCATGCAGATCAGGGGCCTGCACCTCCCTGGAAGAGCTAGGGAAGTGATCAGAGAGTTGGGGAATCAACTCAGGAGCTGGATGTCAATTTTGTCCTTCCCACCTCTTCCCCCTGCCTCTCCTTAGTTTCTGTTTAAGCCGCAAGCAAGCCCAGCTTCAAAACTCAAAATGTTTCGAAATGTTTTCAGTGCCCCTGCAAGCTTGAAATGCGTCAAAACAGCTTTGAAATGAAAAACCTGTTGAAATTTCTCACTGCCCTATTGGGCACCCACTTGGGGGTCTGGGAAACTAAGGTCCAGTCTCTTCTGTGCATGATTTGTAGTACGGCCCTAAACCCAAGTCCCCCATTTCCAGACACAGTGATACGAGTCTCTCCCAACCTACCCTGTTCCACTTGGTAAAAACAATTAAGGGCTCATTGTAACAGAGTCCAGAGTTGGGGTCTTCCAGGAGTGTGCGCTCCCCACCAGGATAAAAGCAATCATTTTTACTTTTTCTGGCTCATGGATATTCAGATATATTCTACAAAGCAAAACAGCAGGACAGACAGAGACACGCGTACCACAGAACTGCACAGGAGCAAGGTTTAACCCCACCCTATACCAATCATCACAGCAGGGATCTGAACCTGCTCTATCACCTCCCAGGTGAATCCTCTAATCAAGGGGCTATTGGGCAAAAGAGAGGGGACCATCATCACTGCCTTTTTGGCTGTCTTTTGAGTCCATTGAGAATGCTCTAAAAATGCTGAGCAGGTTGGCCCAGCAGGTGGGACAGGCAGGGGAACACCTGGCCTGAGAAGTCTTCTGGGACTTTGGCATGAGCTAGGGGACCAAGCGGTTTAGCAGTGTCAGAACGTGGGTGGTTGCTGAATGGCAGAAATATAGGCAATGAATAACTTAGGGCATCTGTATTTAGGCATCAGCTGAGCAGAGGATTTGAGGACTGAAATATTGGATTTAAAGGCCTAAAGTGTCCTAAAACCCCTTTAGCCCAGAGACTTTTATCAGCATGGGAATGTGATGGCTTTGTTATTTGTGGCTTCAGATAAAATCAAGGCTTTGAAGGGGAAAGTTACAGTCACAGGTCAGTGTGAAAAGGGCATGGGCTCACTTGCCAAAAGGCAAACTAAATTCACAGAGCAGGAGAGCAGCAGAGGGCACTAAAGATGCAACATAGGGAGAAAGGGAGCTCTCTGCAGGCTCTGAAAAGGGAGGAAGTAGCTGAAGAGTGTGAACATGCTACAGAGTATGTCTACGCAATGCAAGATGGCATCATGCCAAGACATGCTGCATGCATGAGCTCCTCAGCTGGTAGCTGCATGGTCACATTAGCATGGCATTGCTTCTCAGGAGAAGTTGGTAACCTGTGAGCAGTACTGCACAGAGGGGTGGTGGTAACGGCTTCCAGCCTGTGGGGCTAGTGTACAGAGAGTAAGCACTGTGATTTATAATACGGCAGTGCCTTGCACCAATAGGCTCTGAAAGCAAGACCCCTCTGTGGACGTGAGAGTGAGACACCTGGAGATCTCATCCTGCCACAGCCTTCATTTGCCTTCGTAGCCATTGGGATTCTAGCATCTTCTTCCTCCTGCTCTGCCATTGAGGACTTGTAGACCGATAGCTGGGGGCTGGCTAAGCTTATTATAATGGGTATAATGGTGACCTGTACTCACCATGTCACAGCACTGTCGAAGGATATATGTGGACTTGCAGGAGGGCAAGCATCCTGCGTAGAGTACGCACACCAGGATTCAGTTTAGCCCCTGGCCTGGTCTTCTCTACATGGGTGGTGCCGGGAAAGCTAAATCCTGGCGGCGAATCTCTGAATGCAGCCACGCTCCATGCTTCTCTGTGGGGGCAGGACCCTTTATGCTAGCAGTGTCATCATGCCAAGAGAAAGGAGGCTTTGGGCACCACCTGATAGCAGACTAGGGCCAGCCCACAATTTTTGGGGCCCCCTGCAAGATATAGTTTTGGGGCCCCTGATCCATCCAAAAAAATCAAAATTGCAGTTAATTGCAGTATAAACTCACTGAAATAAAATAGTTGGGGCCAGGCTATGTGCACGTGGGCTGTGCTGCGGGGGCTGCGGGGTGGGGGAAGCACGTGCTGGGGATGCCTGGTTCCTGCCCCGGGGCCGGGGCTGGGGCAGGAGGGGAGCTGGGAACTCCTCCCCTGCTTGGCCCTGCCTGAATCAAGCCCTTCAAACGTGGCATAGGCAGTGGAGGGCAAGAGAGGCACGGCCCCTCAGCCGTGGGGCCCCCCACGGCTGCAGGTTCTGCAGGATGGGATGGGCCGGCCCTGCGGCAGACAGAAGGCGCGTGTACTTCCATGGACTGCCATTGCTCCTTCAGCACCCGTGCTTTTCCAGGCTGCGCTTTGGGCCGTGCCACCATAGCTAATGAGGAGCCACTAGAAGCCACATGGATGCACGTGTGCTCTGGTGGCCTCCCTGTAGTAGCTGCTGTGCACTGTCAGGAGACCCTCCATGCAGACAAGTCCTCAAGGTCCAGGAGGATAGTGTGGTTCACTTCAGAGGCACTTCAGGTTTTTTTTAGGAAAGTGCAATCTCAGGACCTGAATTTCTCAGATAATTCTCAAGGTACTGGCACATCCCCACTTACAACATGCTAAAAGCTTTGGCAGTCACCCATGGTCTGCCACCAGGGATTGGTGGGGAAAGCCTGACCCCTTTTCTCTCCTTAATTATTTTGATATTTTAAACATGGGCCCAGGAAGATTATTCCCTTTACCTGAGGTAATTAGGCAGTGAAACACGGAGAATTAGCAATTTGTACCAGCCAATAAGTTTTCTTTTGGTTCTTTTTTTGGCTAAGAGACACTCCCATGCTTATAGGCTAGGAAACATCTTTTCATGGGAAAATAATTATTTTATGTCTGTCAAAACTCTTCCATTTATGTCAAAAAGTCAGGGCCGATGCCCCGTTTCCTTTTCTCCAGGGGTGGGAATCTTTCACACAGCAGCAGTTTTATGGAAGGGAGAGTGAATGTTATCCTTTGTGTCAGATACCTAGAGACTGCTTGCTACAAGGGGCACACGCAATAAAAATTCAATTCATCCCCTGCATTTTAACCCTATGAACGCACAATATCATATTGTGTCTAACCCCAGCCTTAGCTGTGGACATTTCCAAATGATACTGGGGAGTTTTTAAGTAAGCATTCCCTGTCCTCCTAGCAGCTCCTGGGTGCTGGGTTGCAGGTTTTATTTATTTTTTGTGGAAGAAGCTTTGGGTCAAATTTTGCCGTCCTAACAGGGCTGGCTCCAATTCCCATTGCAATAATTGCAAATTTCCATGAACTTCTTTGGCTTGACTCAGTAAATCAATTTTTTGTTATGAGCTCCATATAAAGGCAGAATTCCTTTAATGTAAGAACCTCAAGATTTGGCTCAGTCATTAAGCATTAATTAAGCAGCAACAACATAAACATTACCGTGGCACTTCCTACTTGAAGTAGAGTCATTCACTCTTTCCGGTGTCTATGTAACCATGGACATGAAAATATCCTGCTTCCTATCTATTGAATTATAAGTGCTTTCCTTTTGGCTGAAAGGGCTATGACAAGAACTATTGAGGATTTGTGGGTGGGAAGGTGGGGGGATGGATTTGGAAAGGGTTGCAGGAAAAAAAAAAAGTTATGACCCCCCGCCCAAAGACCCCCGCCTTATGAGAAAAGGTTTGTTTCATTTATTTGAATCAAGGAATACATTTAGAGAAAACTATTTTAAAAGTGTCAAAGAACTTTGTTTTGATATTCTTTAAAATTATAACAGATTCAAAATGACTTTTTGCTTCAAGATGCAAGCTGTTACAATAATATATATTGTAAATATGACGGGTCAAAATATTTTTGTTTTGAAATGATCAAAACAGATGTTGACTCAACTTTTTTTTTTTTCATTTTCAAAAAAAAAATTCAGCTTTCAATTCTGTCTCCTAATTTAGAATAGAAACATTTTTCGAACTCCCAAGTATATTTAAAGGAGGGAGAACTCATTTCCCAAACAGGTCTATCCATGAATCCCTACTGTTTAAATTTTACTTTACATGGCAATTCTCATGCAATGCACTCATCTTCTCTTATGTGGACCTGGTACTGGTTCTTTGTTATTTTCCTTACTCTGAAACAAAAGTTGTCTAGACAGAAAAGCACATATTGCTGTTTGTATATGGCAAAACTAGAGCTTTAGATCATACTGCCTGGATTATGTATATTAGCGGTGTGTTAAGCATGGAGTACAGGGTTTCAGATTGGCTCCTATGATCTGTTGCCAGACACAGTTACTACAACCATGGAGACTGTGGTTTTAAAGTTCACCAATACTCCAGAGGCAAGGCACAATCACTGCTATTATTATTTATACAGGTGCAGTCTAGGTAGAAAGGAAAACTCAGTTTCGGGACTTTCCCCTTTGAGAGGGTTAGTTAAATGGCATCTGAACATTTGCAAAACACAGTTGAAGGCCAACAGAATGTCAGTAATTGAAACTTTGAACCCTGCTCCAAATTCATTTCTAAAGTAACCGGTACAAGTTTATGCATATCAGTGGAGATGAACTGCTGTAAATGAAAATTGGTCTCTTGTGGGTTAATATAAATTTGCATTTCTTCATTATCAGCCATCTGGAATGGAGGTACAGACAGGCAATGCAAATGAAATGAAATAACAGTAAAAGCATATTTAATTTGTGGTGCAGACACACAGAAGACATTTTTCAAAATGTTACTTAGAAGGTACTTCTCTGTACTTCCTGGATTTTGCATGGGAAATACTCAAAAATTGCATGTTTTGACTTTTCTCTCAGCACCTAAGCCAGAAAACACTTAATAAGGAAGTACTCTCTCAATAATGTTCATGACCAAAAAGTAACCTAGGCCATTTGAGGCATGTGCACAACATTTTAAAGTGGGCTAAAAGCTTTTGCACCATTTTAATGGTGTCGATGTTTACACGCCTTGGCGGTGTATTGCACATTAATTCCAGCTGCAGTAGGAAATTTAGCAGCGTAATGCACCTTAAATGACTTGGGGTGCGGCAAACTAAACCTCCTCCAAGGAGTTAAAACTCTTGTTAAAACTCCTCCGAGGAGTTTTAGTTTGCTGGCCTAAAGCCGCAGAGTGAAGCACTGGGCTCCGTGCAGCTCCGCGGCTCTGCAGGAAGTCCCACCGGCAGCCTGGCAGCAGCCTGGGAAAGCAGCTCCACCCAAGAAAAGCGATGAACCTGATCTCCCCGCCCCTCTCCTCCCAGAGCCTGCCTGCCTGCGTTTCGTAGGGGCCCGGGGTTTTCCTCCGCAGCTGCAGTGCCTCCAAGGACCACCCGAGCTGGGTACCTGTGGGCAGGTGCCACCTGGGATGCGGGGGGGATCCACCGCTGCCA
Organism: Crocodylus porosus; assembly: GCF_001723895.1. Taxonomy (NCBI): domain Eukaryota; kingdom Metazoa; phylum Chordata; order Crocodylia; family Crocodylidae; genus Crocodylus; species Crocodylus porosus. Next base: position 104,026,319 of record NW_017728947.1, read on the forward strand.
CGGATGGAAGCACCAGCCCCACCCACAGCCCAGGGACCGCTCTGTCCACGGCACCTCACCCTCCCCTCCCTGCCAGAGAGGCAGGTAGGTCAGCGGGGCGTGTGCACGACATGGGTTTAATCGGCCCTAAATTGAAGCAGTGTTTTTTAAAGCCCACTGCTTCAATTTAGGGCCCCCCCGTTTCATGTACACATGCCCCTAGTTCACTTCTTTGCTACAGGTCAACATGCCAGTCTAGGTTTTGCTACTGGGTGTTTGTGACAATATCAGAGAATAACTATTTGGATTCTGGCCAATTTTATGCAACTTCAGGACCGGCCATTGCGAGGAGTTGAAAGGATACTGTGTCTGAGAAGATGGACTCAGGAGAGACTTCAGGTGCCTGTAGTCATGTGGGGATGCTGCTCTGACGCACTGTAATTACAGCATGTCAGAGCAAACTCAGTTAATCGAGTCTGCTGGAGCATGCTAATTAGTGTGCTGCAGCAGTCTCCATTTCTCATGTATTCAGCACCCCTGCACTTCAAAATGGCAGCAGGGGGACTTTAACTAAAACTTGTTGAATGAGTTTTAGTTAAAGTGCACCCACCACGCCTTTGAAGGGTGGGATGCTGAATACATGAGACACTGATAGCGCTTTAATTAGAGCAGCTTTCGGAGCCGCTCTAATTAAAGCACCGCCCTTCCACCCCTTCTGGAGCACATGTAAGGATGCCCTTAGGTTGGCAGCATGTAGTAACAGAGGTTAGAAACCCATGTGGACATACAGGCATACACTTCCACAGAGTAAATGCTATGGGATATTAACTCTCTCAAGTGGTCAGACCTTAGCTTTTTACATCTCATGCCAAATATAGCACCACCAGGAGCAAAGATTTCCAGTTCTTACTAGTTACTGAAGATATCGCTTCAATACAGATTCACCCAGAAAACTGCCCCTGGCATCTGCTACAGTTCCTAAAAGCGCTCATCTGCATTTCAGAGGTCTCCCATCAAAGTAACTTGGCCCAACTTTAGTTAGCATGCCAGACGACCTATCTAGGTGGTAAGAAAAAGGGGGCTGGCTGCAGGCCAAGGGAGTGAAAGACGTGCAGCCACTGGGCAGTTGAAGAGAAGTGGGAACAATGTGTAATCAGCAGCGCTTTGCTTTGAAGTTTGCCAAGAAATTTGCCCCCTGTGTTGATCACATTCTTAGCTCGGTGTCTCTCAGCTTTTCTTTTGTTAAAATAACTTTCGGTAGCAGCCATAAGAGTAGTGTGAGAACTGCACGCTAGCATAGCAATAATTCACGCTTAGCTTTCTTGTTGGCGCTCCACCCTCCCCTGCGTGCTGAATAGACCCTGGGCCAGCTTCCTGCATTCCTCTCCGGGCAGAATCGAGTCCAAAGTGTCAGTTAATACCTGTCGAGTGCTCCAGGCTTCCACATTTAGGCTCTGCTTTCTCAAACAGGTGTGTGCCGACATCCAGCTTGAAAAATTGGACCAAAATAGAAGGAGCAGTTGCAAACAAAAATTATAATGGGATTTGGAAAGCAGCTTTGCCACTAGAGGTCAAGAGAGAAGGTTATATTTAATTTGGCTGGTTAGCATCAAGCTGGGAGGATTGCTTTTTTCCTTAATGCTATAAAGGCATTTCTCCTCTCCCTTTTTTAACATTTTTTTTAAGGTCTTTCCCAATTGGAGGCAGTGAGAAGATTCATACATGTTCAACTAGCAGAACAGCCAGAATGGGCTAGTTCTCTTGGTGCTGCTTAGAGATATTTAAGACCCAGTGCTGCGCCCCTTTTCCATACCCGTATTAGAAACAGTAGCTGACAAGAAAATTCAGGAGCAGCAGCTGCTCTTTTCACAGTGGCACAATAACTATCTCTTTAATGGGAAAGGGTATGGGGGGAGGGATACAACACAAGTAACAGCACCTGCCTTCTTGTGACACCGCCAGGATGAAAAAGAGCGCAGCTAATCCTCTCCGCCTGTCACGTTAATTGTTATGAAGCTACTTTTGATATCAAACTATTTGTCCTTTGACTAAAATAAATCAGGTTTTAAGCATCGCATTTATCTCAATATGATTCAGGAACGGAGGTGAGCGCTATGGAGAGATTTATACAGCAAGAGCCACATACATTGTACCATGGTAATATTTATAGGCTGGGGATCCTTTCATCAGGAAAAAATAGCGTGTTGACATCATTCACCACTGAAAGAAAAGTTCAAACACCATTTATTACACCTCACCAGAACACATTAGGCTTAGCTTTAGCCAGAGATAAACAATAGAGGTGCCTGTAAAAGATTACTGATTGGTTTTAGTTAGGGTCCTGGTTGATGCCATAGGCTCCGATTCAGAAAATATTTCAGCATTCATTCCCATCAAATCCAGTGAGGACTATCCACATTTAAAGTTAGATCCATATTTAAGGACTCTGCTAAATCAGGCTCATGGTACTAAATATGTGGTACCACTATACCCCGACATATACAGAACACACAGAGAATGCAGCATTTGCTAAATATTAAGAATCTCTGTGTTTTCTTTGAAAAGATAACAAATATGAAGTTTTAAAAGTTATGCAAAAAAGAGGCGTACCTGCTATAATGTGCACTCCAGTAACACGTCGGCAAAATTTGACATGCATATATACCAACAGGCTTTGGCAGGGAGAATTGCCTGCACGTTCAGGTGGCCAATTTGGAATATTCCAAAGGTGTTGGGGGCAAGGTAGAGCTGCACCTTATAGACTTACAATATCAGAAATGCATAAACTTTCATGAATCGGAGCTCGCTTCATTTCCTGAATCTGATTAAGTGAAATCTGGCCAAAAGCTTTTGTATCTGTGATTTAATCTATAAAGGTGCATCTCTGTCTTACCTTCTGCCTGACTTCAGGCTACTGCTTTCTGCTCAAAGTGACATTTGCTATTTAAGGGAAGTATTTGGTAGCCCTGTTGGTCTGAGACAAAAATAAATGCAAAAATCTAAACTCTTGGTTCGGAGAAGATATCTTTTATTGGACCAATAAAAAGGTATGCTCTCTGAACCAAAAGTTCTAGATTTTTGCATTTGCTATTTAATGCCTTATACACAAATAACCTGGGAATATATACTAAGAGTAGAGCTATGAGCCAGAGTCAAAGAAAGCTTTTATTCTTCTGCTAAAATACTGTTCAGTTGCAACATTCCTTAAGACTTAAGTGTGAAACTTACTGATATTCAGATTGGGGGCTTGGAATCAGGGCATAATTAGCAGCATGAGTAAAACCCTTGGTTAAATTTGGGATATTGTTCTGAAAACAAAGACAAGGTCAAAACCAGTTAAACCACTTCAGGAATGGCATAAAATCTTCCCTTTGCTAAAACTATAAAATTAGATAGGATATAAAAAGTACCCTTGGACATTCCTTCTTGGGGCAGATCTCCAGTGTAAGGTAGCTCCTGCAACTGCTCTTCTAAGCTTTCTGTGAATAAGGCAATCTTGTCTTCTATGAATAAAATAAGCAACTGATTTTAGTGTCTAGTAGAGCTCCAAATAGTCTCAATATTGCACCTATACATCAATAATTAGAACTGCTTGTTGTGGCCTCTTCTGAATATGAAGGTATGATAAATTCCACTGAGATTAATACACACCACTGAGAAACTATAAGGCAGAAGAGCTGAGAGATACCTCTACCCTTCCGTCTCTATTGGCTGCGAGAGTCCAAGATCAGATGATGCACCTGATTCTTAAAATGATCTTAATGTACATATTTTGCAGCATAGAAGCCCTACTTTTATTTATGCCCTTAAAATGATTAATGGTGTGTCACGTGCATTTTGGGAATTCTTGGGTAGAATTTGGGTGATTGTATCTATTCAAACCTGCATTATCAGCTACACTCATTTCAAAATATTATATTGGCTGCCTTCTCTTCCCAAATATACCATGCAAACTGATTGATTTTATCTGAGGAAAAAAGAGGGATAACTCAGAAAAATCTGACCCAATAGATTTTCGGTGACGTCACTGAAAAGAAAATTTAGATCAATGTAGATAAATGAATAAGTCAGCTTCATCCTAGATGTAACTCTTTGAAATCAATGCAGTTGTAGGCAGACATGAATCTGGCTAAATGACATTAAGGCTTGGGACAGACATTGAAAAAGCCGGAGCCTGCATTGATTCAATCTTTGCAGGTTAGTCTAACCTGGCTAGGCTAAATCAGTTTTGCAACTGGACAGACATCCCAGAAATGCACAGACATGCATGCAGTGGCTCAGGTTAGAAGCCCGGGCCTTCCTTCCTTCCACAGCATGGAGCTAAGGGGAGGGGCATGGCCAGGCTCCAGCAGAACCTCAGATTAGCCCAGCAGAGAATTGGTAACAGTGTTTACCACCCAGTTAAGAAAACAGAGGGACCTTACCAGCTACTTGTTGATTCTACCTGTTGATTGTAACTGTTAATTCAGCAAGTACCAGCACCAGCATGTGGTCTGCTAGCTAATACACAGGCACCTGCTCAGCAAGGCAGAGAGTGGTGAGGGGGAGGGGGAAGCAGCTCCCAGTCTCTGGAGCTCTAGTCAGGGAGCAGAGTGGAGGGTCCAGTCCTGCTGTGAAACAAAGAGCCCACCCAGCCCAGCCCAGAGAGCATGCCGGGATGCTGGGGGTGTCTGGTTTATCTTAAACCAGCAAGGGGTCTGGGACAGACATTGCATAAACCAGTTTAAGCCTAATCAGTTAAGTCTGATACCACATTCAACCAGGTTTTTCTCAAACTGGTTTATGTACACTGAACATCTGTTCTGTTACAGGTTTAAACCAGTTTCTAATCACTTAAATCAGTTTGTGTGTAATGTCTGTTCCTAGCCTAAGTGCCAGTAAAATTTTACTGAAAATCTTCCTATGATCTTTCTGGGGGAAAAAAAATGCATCAACCCTACAGTCAAATGCACCATCCACAAATCCAGAAAATCCTGTTAATTTTTCATACCTCTCCAAAAGACACCTGTCCTCTATCTTCATTTTTCATGTTACTAACAGAAACAGAATTATCTAATTTTGTTTGTTTAGTTTTCAACTTTATTTAGATGTTGCATCAAAAAGATCTATCTTTTAAAAATTTCACTCCAATATATTCTATCACTAGTGAGGACTTGGGCATGTTGAAGCCAGATAGCAGCACAGAATAATATATGCTTTTCTACCTTTCTCTGTTGAGAGTGAATGGCAAAGCCTTCCAAGGCAAGAGTCAGCAAATGAAGTCAGCCTTCTGTTCTGTAGACCTCTCTCTGTTTAGAAGTTCATGCCCACAGATGACACTCTGCGGGACACTCACTACAGTGAGAGCCATGTCACATCCAGAAAGGCTGCAGCATTCTCCCTCCCTATAGTTCCAGACAAGCAACAGATCCAGGAGGAGGAGAGAAAGTGAGATCATTGTCCTCCCTGTACCACCCTGAACTTTCACGCAGGTGATGAGGACACTCACCAAGGACAAGGAAATCCTGGGCTCTAGACCCACTCCTAGAGCCACTTATACATTAAATAGTCATTGGATAAAATATAAATGCAGTCTTAGAGCGCAGGGATTGGTACTCATGACTCTGCTACTCCCAGTAATGCCCCTTCCCCCTTATCCTCTGGGCTGCAGTATCAGACTCCATCTCTCTGACCCCCTCCTCTCACCAGGTTTGAATGGAAAAGGCAGAGGCTGCTGCATTTTGTGTCAGACTCGTTACTGTTTGGGTAGTCAGGCATGCACACAGGGTACCTCATGTGTCAAGTGCCCAGGGGGCTTGGGGACTGTCTATAAGGTGGAGGCAGTATGTCCCAGCACCACACTACATGCCCCACCCATCCAAATCCACAGATCCTCTCCAGGCCTGGAAGTTTGTCCACAAGGCCATTCCTGAAGTGGTTTAACTGGTTTTGGCCTTGTCTTTGTTTTCAAAACAATATCCCAAATTTAGCCAAGAGTTTTACTCATGCTGCTAATTATTCCCTGAGACAAATCCCCCACTTTGAATATCAGTAAAGCCATCTCTTCAGTTTCAAACTAAAGTCTTAAAGAATGTTGCAAGTCAACAGTATTTTAGCACAAGAATACAAGCTTTCTTTGACTCTGGCTCGTAGCTCTACTCTTAGTATATATTCCCAGGTTATTTGTGTATAAGGCATTAAATAGCAAATGCACAAATCTAGAATTCTTGGTAGCAAGGTTTCAGGACTTTTCTTATGACTGTAAGGACTTCAGGAACAGAACTACCATCTTTTATGTATAGTACAGCATGGGCCAGTTACTGTAATGTGCTACATAAAGTTACTTTCTTTTCTATAAACACTTTGCCTATTTCTTTTTACAGTAAAAATACAGTCATTTTGTAAGACCAGTCAGTGTGTGTTCACCTGTCAGCATGCGTACTTACATGAGCTGATGGCAGAATCAGACATTAGGGCTGTGCAAAATTTTGCCAGCTGTTTCATTTCAACACTGTTTCAACTCATTTTGAGCTCAAAACAGTGAAATTGAAATAAAATAAAGGGCTTTGAAACAGCCTCGAAACAAAACAAGGGCAGTCAAAATGTTTTGAAAGTTTCGAGTTCTGAAATAGCCTGGCTGAGTTTCTCTCCCCAGCACTAGGATTGGGCTGGGAAAGGGAACTCAGCCCAGCTGAGCTAAGTTCCCTTTCCTGTCCCGATCCTAGCACTGGGGAGGGGGACTCAGCTCAGCTGGGCTGAGTTTGCCTTCTCCAGCCCAATTGATCGCAGCACTGGGGAGGGGAACAGAGCTTAATTGAGCTGGGGAAGGGAATTGAGCCCGACTGCACAGCCCCTGCAGCCCTCCTGGGGTTGCAGCCCCCAATCTGCCTGCCAGATGACAGAAGCCAGGTGCTGCTACCTGGCACTGGTGGCGTGCTGGCGCCAGTCCTAGGCAGCAGCACCTGGCTTCCCTCCCTCATCTGGCAGGCAGATCAGGTGCCTGCAACCCCAGGAGGACTGGCACCACAGCCCTCCCAGGGTTGTGGGCCCTCATTTGCCTGCCAGATGAGAAAGGCTTTTTCGAGCTTCCCCATTATAGCCTATGGGCAAAACTTGAAACAGCATCACTGTTTCAATGAAATGAAATGGAACAGCAGTTTCGAGTCAAAATGAAATTCAAAAAGAAACACTGTTCTGTCGAAATGCAAGTTTGAAATGGAACGGTGCTGTTTCGCACAGCCCTATCAGGCATTAGTTTTGTAACAGGATGCATACAGAGAGTACCTTCTGCCATAACTTATAGAAATAGCTGCCTACCAGCAGAGTCGTCCAAAAATGGAGGCAGTATAAATAACTAAGCATATTTTAAAACGCTTGTTCTCTGCTGTGTGGAGTGCAAGTTCCAAATAAAGTCATGTTTTATGTTTGCAGCTAATTGGTTTTTGCAATCACAGCCAGGGATTTTAGTATTTCTGATTTTAGCACTGTCTTGCAGGAAAGAAGGGTTTTCTGCCGGAATCACTGTTCACAAGTGGTAAACCTAGGCTCACAGACTGAATTTTACATTTCTTAGTGATTTCACTGGTACACTTGTTTATTCTCTTTGGCTTGCTTGCTGAATTAACATGCATTTTTGTTGTTGCAAAATGTCAGTTAATGGCTTAGTATTAGAAGTGAAAACAAGGAAAACTGGCAACATAACTAAACAGGTGGGTCAATACAGGGGGTATATCAATGTCATTCTAAAAATCAATCCTTTGTTTGATTTCTAGCACATCTATTACTTTCCCACTCATCTTCCTGCAGTCCCATTATGTTTTCTCTCACTGACACAGTAGAGTCTAGTCATCTGTCAATATGTAGAAAAATCACACTCACAGCTTCCATCAGTGCCAAAAGGAGTCGTACATGCAGCCGCCCACCTACCCTCACACACCTACTGACGAGAGAATAGACCACTTTGGATGCATCTGTAAAGATTTCAGCACTGTTAGCAAACAGGTTACACTTAAACCTTGGTCCCTGCTTTCCTGGTGTTTAGCACATAAGGAACAATGCTTATTTGTTGATTTGCATTTGGCAAATTCACTTGCATTTACTCTATCACTGAGGGGGCGAAATGCCATCTGGATAATAAGTTTAATAAAACTAACACTGTTGCTTTGCATAATGGGTTATCAGGAGATGACAGAAAGGAGCCTGTTGGGAGTACCTGGTATTAAAGATTTCTGGCATGATAACTGGTGCTGCAATCTATATTAGGGGTGAAATCCGGGTTGCACTGATGTCTGTTGTAAAAATTCTATTGAAGTTGTCTTTTTCGATGCATCTTTTTATAGCAATGCACAATGAGGTTATTTAGTAATATGCATCACGAGTTGTTTTTGTCCACTGTCCCTCATAAAGATATTTTGACATCTTCATGTGCATTCATCACTAAATTAAATTGCTCCATAATTGCTTTGTTTTAAAAAAGGACAAGAGGCTTTTTCTTATTTCACTCTCCATCATTACTGGAAAGGCACATGGTCATTTTATAGGGATTTTTTGTCCTTGAAGTCAGTGGGAATAGAGAGGCCTCATTCCTTCCCAAATCATTAGAGTTGGTAGTTTCTCCTGTTTCACAATGGTGTCTTTTAATAACTACCTCTAGGAGAAAGGCGCATAGTAGCACATCCATTCAGTACTTTCATATTGCTTTCAATGAGACTGCTCACAAACTGACATAAACAGCTAACTAAATTTCACTTTTTAATTCTGGTATGGTCTGCAGACAGCCTGCATTGTCTATTGTTTTTCATTTGGAGGCTCTCTCCCACTCCAGCCCCTGCCACTTCTTGGTTCCCATGTCTTTAAGAGCCTCAGCGAGCCCTCAGCCCCTCCGTTCAACACAGGGCGCTTCCTGGGCCGTGTGTCTTTAAGAACCTCCACTGACCTTTGGGCCTAAGATCCAGGAATGGCCCCTCCAGGCCTTTGTGCCCTTAAGGGTTTCAACTGGCCCTCAATCCCCACTTCCTCTTAAGCCCCAGGGCCCCTAAAGCCCTGGTGGGCCTTTGACCCTGGTCCACCCTCTGAGGGTTCTGGCTACCCCTCAGTGACCCGAGATACGTTCTTTTCCACTTCCAAAAGGGCACCCCCCAGCTTCAGATCTGCCCATAGAGTCCCCAAACTCTCATGTGCTCACGGACACCCAAAATGGGACTTCCTCCACCCATTCAGTCCCAAATCTGGTCCTACAGAATTAACTCCGAAGAAAAAGGCAAGAAAGCATCAGCCCTCTGGCACCATAACAAAACCAAGTCCTCCTGATCAGCTAATCCTGCTTGGTCATTCAGCTCCACTTCCCCACCAAGCAGAGAAACCTTCCCTGGTGGCTGCCCCCTTGGTTGGTCTCAGCCTGCTTATGTCTCCAAGAAGCCCCAGCTCTGGGAGTCAGGTACCTTCCCTGTTCCCTGTGCAGGTGTTCTCCATTAGACTTACAAGCTGGCCCTCTCTCTCATCCTTTCTGAGCCCAGTCTCAGAGACTGCCCTTTCTCCCTCACCACTGTAGCAAGTGTCCTGCTACACCAGCTGTTAATTTCCCCCACTGCCCGCCTGCTCTGAGAGTCTGCAATGTGCCAGTCCTCTGCTGCTCAACCACTCTAGCATCCTGGTAAGCAGCTCCTAGCCTCTGAGGTTCCCTGTGTCTGTTTACCACTCTGTGGGAGCATCTACACAAGACACTTATTTTGGAGTTGCCTAATTAGCTTCACAGTAAAGTATCACCGTCTACACGTGCAGTGCTATTAGGTCAGAGAAAACTAATTAACCACTGTAGGATAGTACTGCCAGACGCAAGTATTAGTCTGCAGTGGAGTTATTTACTCCACTGCAATGCACGTGTAGGCAGTGACCAGGGGTGGTTTGTAGATGAAATGAGGGGCATGCGTACGTGACACTTCAAAGCGGGCTAAATGCTTTTGCACCGCTTTAATGGTGTTGGTGTTTGCATGCGTCAGCAGTGTATTGCACACTAATTCCAGCCACTATAGCAAATTCAGTGGCATAATGCACCTTAAATAATTTGGGGCACAGCAAACAAACTCCTCTGAGGAGTTATCTTACAACCTATTTGGACAAAATGACAGGGGGAAGAAACAAAGGAAATGAGAAGATGACAACAGGGAAGGAAAAATAAGAGGTTTAATCACAAACTAGCTGTGCATACAATTCTTAGGTAATCAGTATTAATAGACATAGCTCACAACCTTCCTACGTGACCCCTATAGGCAGTTTTCTATAGCTGTTAATGGCAGAGATTATCTCTGAGAAGGGACTCCAAAGATGGAGCAGGTGCTCTGTGTACTTTTAACTGTGACAATTTCATGTACTTCATAGCCAGGAGGGTAGAAAGCACAAAGGGACCTTCTAGAGAATCAGATGGGCATTCTTGGAAAAAAATGATTGGAAGTGTCAGTCTTCTGCGGTTGATGAACTGGTAGGTTGAGTCTACTTTGGAGAGGACTGGAAAGAGAAGTTTGGAATCTGTCTTTGTATAAGCCCAGAACATGGAAATCCTGGCAACCTCAACTTTTCAGCTCCCAAACTGGCCAATAGCCCAAAATGATTGCCAGTTTCCTTCACGGTCATCACTGACATCTGAAGGTTGATGGGAAACTCTTCAACCTTGCTTGTCTCAAAGGGGAAATGAAAACCCAAGAAGTTTTTATCTGTGAAATGTTCTTTGCCAACAAAACAGCAATTGTTAGTCATTCAGAAGCGGGACTGCAAACTCTTATGGATCGCTTTTCTTGTGCTTGTGATAATTTGTTTGACTGTTAGCCTAAAGAAGACAGTAGTCATGGGTCAACAAGTTGACCATCCTCCTGAAGTTAGAATAAAAGATGAGAAGCCTAGAAGTGGTTAAATTCATTTACTTGGGCTCCACCATCTTGCAAAATCCTTGGCTTGGAAGCCAAAATTAATGATTACATTGATAATCACATTGGAAAGGCAAGCAACACCAGGGCTAAACTTCAAAAGAGACTTTGGAAAAATAGAGCACTCATTCTATCAACACAAGATGTCCATTTACAGTATTTGTGTACTTAGCGCTCTATTGTATGGAAGTGAAATGTGGACTCCTTTTGCCAAGGTAGAAGGAAAACTGAAGAGTTTCCATCTTTGATGTCTCTGCCATATCCTGGGAATAACATGGCATGACAAAGACTGCCTGTACACACCATGGGTTTTAATCCTTATTAAATTAAGTAGGTCTAAAAAATGTAAACTTGTTTACTTTGGAGCATTGCATATGTGTTTACATGCATAAGGTTTTTAAACGAATTAAGCTGGGTTCCTGGCTGGCACCACAGGAGAGTAGGACTGTCCAACACTGCCCCACCAGCCCGGGACCTCCCACTCACCCTGTGCCTGTGCCCGTGCCCTGCCACACAGCTGTGGAATCAAGGAGCCAGAAAACCACACAAGAAAAGAAAAAAAGCAGAAGCAATTCAAAAGTGAAAGCAATTTGAAGGGGTGAACTACAAAAAAGTCATAGTGCCATCTGGTGGGAAAAGAGGCTCATTACATGTCTTTGAGGGCCTTTGTGTTTGCACCCAATGAATCCATGGACGCAATGCTTTAATTCCTGAGCCAAACTAAACTACATCCAAGGAGTTTTAGTTTAATGCATAAGAAAGACTTTTAAAGTCAGGAAATCCAACTTGTGCAAACAGACATGCAGTTGCAGCGCATGAAAGGGCAAAAACCGTGGCATGTACATGAACCCAAAATCTCCAGCTTTGCTGATCATAAACGGGCCAAGATACCCAGTATGTTTGTGTTTTTGAGACAGAGACACCCCAGTTGATAACCATTAGAACATGTGAATCATATGAGTGATGGTGGAAGCCCCAAGGACATACTTTATGGGTGAGCTGGCCACTGGCAAACATTAACTTAGACAGCTCAAACTCTGTTTTGTTGATGTCTGCAAGAAAAACCTTTGCACGCTATGCATCAATGGTAAATGCTTGGAATTAATTCTTTGGCCTGCTGTGAGTTCAAAGCCTCTGTAAAGGAGGGCCTACATCACTTCAAGATGGAGAGGTGAATGATGATTTGATGGAGAAGAGGCATTGGAGGCAGGCAAGACAAGAGGGTACGTGGCATGCCGGCACAAGCTCAACCGAGTTTGTATGTGCAACTTGCTGGAGGATCTGCTTGTCATACTTCAGACTCCTCAGCCACTCAAAAAGCTGTGGTGGTACCTGATAACCCACCAAGGTGCAATCTTCATGGCCTCCTGAGACAGATAGCTGCCAATGAGCGATAATCACTGACATGTGAGGGAAAGGATCATTGACCTGAATGTGATGATATTCCAGCTGTATTCCTGAAGTCCATGTTCTTTTTCATAGATTGTAAGGGGCTGAAAAGGACCTTGCAAGATCATCAGGTCCAGCCCCACTGCACTAGGCAGGGTAGACAACTAGGTTCAGATGACCCCAGTGAGGTGACCATCCAGTCTCCTCTTGAAGATTTCCGGGGTAGGTGAGTATATCACCTCTGGAGGGAGCTTATTCCAGTCTGAACACCCTGATTGTGAAGAAGTTTTTCCTAGTGTTAAGCCTGAAACAGTCTTCCAGGAGTTTGTGGCCATTACTCCTGGTTTTCCCTAGGGGTGCCCTGGTGAACAGTTGTTCGCTGAGCACTTGATGTACTCCCCTGATGTAGCGGTAAGCTGCCACCAAGCCCCCTCTCAGCCTTCTCTTGTTCAGGCTGAAGAGGCCCAAGTCCCTCAGCTTTTCCTCGTATGGCTTGTCTTGCAAGTCTCTGATCATATGGGTGGCTCTTCTCTGGACTCTCTCTGCCCAGTTGATACCACTGGTACTTCTGGAAAGAATTTGCTAAGTTCTAGAAACCCAAGCAGATACGAAAAAGGTCTCATGACAACAGCTAGATTGTAATACATTTGTTCTAATGTGTACAAGGACCCACAAGATTTAGGAGGTAGTGGAAGCCAGGCCTGACCCTATGAAAGGACTGAGATGAAAAAAATAAATGCGTGGCAGACAGACAAACTTACAACTTTGGGCAGACAGCAGTTTGGGAAAGCAGTCCCAACTTCTCTCTCTCTTAGTTCTTGTGAAAGCTTATACCTCACATAAAAACAGACCTGACCACTTACCCTAATACATGAAACATCAACATCAACAGCATCTCAGCTTTTCCAAGACACTTTCTGCCCAACATCACATCTTGGAAATTGCTAGGCTCTGCAGGAAAGGCAAGCAAAAATGGCTTCTGATTGTCTCAGATCATCAAGCAACAGAGGACGAAAAGCTCTTCCTCTTGCGTAAATAATTTAACCAGGTTCAAAAGTGGGATGGGCATATTCATGGAGGACAGGTCCATCAGTGAGTACAAAATGAGATGCTTAGGGGTACAGCCTCTGGACTTCCCAGGCCTCTGAATGCTTGAAGCTGGGGCGGGGAGGGGGGAAGGGTTGGGATAAATCAGTCTGGATAGGCCTCCCTTAAAAATGCTTTTCCCATTAGCATCCACTTTTTGCCACTGTGAGAGACAAGATACTGGACGAGAAAGACCTGTGGTCTGACCCAGCATGGCATCATTTATGATCCTAACTTCATGGCTGATGCAGGCTTTTAATCAACACTGCCCAGTGAGCAGGTGTTTGAGTAGTAAAATACCCAGCTTTCTGTGGGCTTCTGAGCACCACAAGAGTGCAGCGACCCCGAATTCACCAAATCACTTGGGATGCTCTCTCCAGACAGTGTCATTTCACATTCTAATAGGCTGAGCCTCTGTGTACTTAGTGCAGACACACGGCACGCTCGGTACCCATAACGCATGCCAGTAAGGCTACAACCTTTCACTCCCATTGTCTCACTGGCAAGGTTGATCTTCTAAATGCCATTGATCATCAAGTTAATAGCCTGTGACTGAGGCCGCGTTCAGTTCTAGCGGCACCTCCCCTCTGAACAGCAGGCAGGTCAAACATCTGCTCCAAGCAGCTGAATTGCACTGCAATGAATACTTGGGGACACACACCAAACTTAGTTAAGTTTCCAATTGCTAGCGGTTGCACTGCTAAAGTAGTTAGCTAGAGCTTCAGCTAACCAAATGGGCTAATATTATTTCCTATGATTTGCCTGCCTCAATGTTACTTAATATTTGTAAAAAAAGAATCACTCCCTGTCTGAAGAAATAAGATTTTGCAAACAGACATTTTGCTACAAGAGAATTGAGTTTGGGAGAAGCAGAAGGGGGAAAGGGGGCAGGATGGACAGGGAAGAACAAGAACAAAGCTCTTTTCCTTTTGATATTGTCTGAGATGGATTGAAAAAGCTTTCCAGCTTAATTTCTCTTTAACAATTCCTTCTACCTCCACAGAAGCAGAGACAGAGCATTTCAAATGTATAATTTTTAGGAAGTGGGAAAAACATAAGACAAAAGGCATTTATGATAGAGCTGCATGGACTATTTAGCTCCACATCCCCTATTTAATATTGCCCCGGGTCCCCAATCTCTGGCTTATTGCACTGCCTCTCCCTCTGGCATCTTTCCTAGTTTGTCTCAGAGTTTACTTGTTTACTTCTCTTCCTTGTCTCCTGGGATGGTTTTCCTCTTCCTGCTCATTTTCAATAGTGCAATAGTGCTAATGTACTGCAGAAACATTTGAGCTCTACTTTTCCTAAGAGTGAGAGCAATAAAACCTTGCAGGATGCGTTAGCATTACTTTGAGTGGGAAAGAAATAGGCTCTAGATACAGTATTTGATATTGCAAGGCTGCAAAAAACCTACATTTGTTGAAAAGTGTTATGATTTTATTGAGAGTCTTCAATGTTTGGCACTTTTCTTAAAGCCCCAGTTCCTGGAATCAGGTGATTTATATAAGCATCTCATTTTTCATTCTTTAAAAAGTACATTTCCAGACCTAATGTTTGCAAAGAAAAAGTAGATAAAGCATCTCAAGTCTAAGCTAAACACACGGAGACCTGAAAGCAAATGATAAGCAGCTAACATTTTGTATTTTTTTAATCTCACAAATTTTGGGGGCCTGCTTTATGATAGCTGAATGATGGGAGCTGGCAATACTGAATCAGGCAGTGTAAAATTAATGTGGATGGACAGCACTGGTCATCTCAAGTTTGCACTGCAAGACAAATGCAAATCTGGAAAGACTTTGCCCCTTCTATCTAATATATAGACACTAGTCTGCAGTTGACCTTTATCCATGGTCAGTAAATGCCCACCAGAGAAGAAAAAGAAAAGTGGAATGTAATTAAAGAAAACTGACAGCTTGCATTTCCTTTTGGAGACTGACTAGTATAAAAATATTTGACCTTGTGGAGAGCTGTACCTTTAAAAGGTTCCCCTGAGCCAGCTGAAACTGGCTGCTGTGTCGCGCAGCGGTTGTGTGCAATGCTGATCAATTAGACCTCATCGCTGAATGACGCAGACCTCCAGCAGACATCCTCGCTCTGTGAGATTTCTGCACAAGATATGGCACCAAGAGCAAAATGACCTAAGCAAATATCTGAGTAGAATGGGGCAGATGAAAACTGCACCAGAAATGAAACTCCCTGGAAATGCAGAGGACAACTGGAGATGGATTAAAGAGTGCTTCACTTCAGCTCTGCTAGCAGAGGACAGTGGCAGAAAGAAAGACAGCCAGAAGGGGGCTTGACTTTGCTAACAGCTGATTCTGAAGCATGTATGTTTTTAACGCAAGTCCTATAGCAGAGGCAGAGGAGTGAGGATGAAACTGCTTTGCAGAAATGTAAGGAGTGCTGCATTCTGCATCAAAAATGAGACACAGGAACTGGATACTTTCAACCAGAGCTTGTTACAGGTAGGTGAAGCCACAGAAGAGTACGTGACTGATCAGAGGTTGAAGAACAAATGTTGCCATTTAAGGACGTTTAACTCTGGGCCCCCAAGAAGAGATCAGAGTGTGATGGGGATTTGGAATAAAGCACTCAGAATTAACCCGTAATTTTCACAGCAAAGGAAGTGTCCAGGTCCTGAATGAAGCATGCACAGTGGCTGATAGAGAATTCAAAATATTCTTAGAAGAGTCAGTATCCACAAGCAACGACATATGAAGCTGAACACATGATGATGACCACAAGCCAATGCTAGACAGCCTACAATGGACAACATCACTTAGCAGGAATTTGCAAGCCCAAGCCAAGTGTGCATGGACAGAGAAGATGACACCACCACTAGCTCAGAGAAACTCTTTGTAGGAACAGTAGACAATGGTGCAGCAACATCATCTCCCTTGAGGTCTCTCTGTGGAGCTAGGTATCTACCCAAGGGCAGGAGCTGGATAGTAGGGATGTGCGAAATGGGCCCTATTCAATTTAGATTCAGCCCAAATCAGGGAGAGTGATTCGAATCATTGATTCGGATCACTGTCCCTGATTTGATTCGGCCAAATCTGAATCTGAAGATTTGATGCTGATTTGGACACAGCTGTAAATGTTTTTTCTACATACCTTGAGGTACCAGGTGTGGCTCGTGAATGCTGCGATGCTGAGGCAAATGGAGCATCCCACAGGAGCGTGGGGAGGGAGCGTGTGCTTGGTGGTGAGCCCAAAAGTGGACCAGAAGTACTTCTGGTCCACCAGGCAGTGCCACCCACTGCACACCTCCCCGGCTCAGCGATCAGCTATGGGGGGGGGGACCACGGGGGCCCCCCAGACCCAGGAGGCACCAGTTGCCAAGCCGTGGGGATGTGGGGGAGGGCATTATAAATAAATGTAATGGCACACACTTTTGTGGGCTGAAGCTTACTCCATCAGTGTGTATGTATGTATGTATATATACACACACAAGAGCTTGTTCCATATGTATATATATGGCACAAGTTTTTCTGCATGTGTGTATATATATATATATATATATTTACACACATACACATACATGCTTGTGTAACACATACATATATATGTGCCATACATATGTATAGCACAAGCATTTATGTGTATACACACACACACTTTAGTTAGTCTATAAGGTGCAAATCTACCCTTTCTCCTACTTGACTTCAGAGTAACATGGCTAATTGTCTCAACCTGTGTGGATCTGCCAGGCAGAGACAATTCTTTCCATCAAAGACCTTTCCCCCTTTAACACAGGAGTCAGCACTCTGAGCTAATGGTAGGTACAGAACTGTAGGATAGACTTGGCATCTTCAAAGGCATCTCTTTAACCCAGAAAAGTATTAATAACTGCATGAGAAGTGATGCACCAGGCAAGTGATTTTAATGAAAAGGAAGTAAAAGCAGCCCAGTAGCTTAATCCAGGCAACAAGATGTGATGCTCATCTGACTAGCTCCCAGAACAACTGTGCCCTAACTATTGAGGTCATCTTCATGGCTGGTTGAGGATTATCCCAGCCCACACACACTGAAGCTTTGCTTGGTGCTTCACAATTATTAGCTGTTTGTCTTAATGAATATAATGGCAGTTGTAACAATGCAAATCTAGATTACAATACAGGAAATCAAAATTCATACCTCAGGTTGTAACGCAAAAACCTTCAACATTTGGGGAAGAATGATTTTTTTTCTGTGCAATGGACTGTATCAGGGGCTGAATAGTCAGCTTGGTGATTTTTATTTAGTAACATTCTTTTGCTATAGCAGACCCCAGCAGAAGGAAGAAAGCTAGACTAGGTCGACTAGCAGCCCCTTTGGTAGTTCATTTCCTACATCCCTCCTGGGGACTCTTTTGTTTTATGCTCATCACTGCAAATATCCTGTGTCTGATCATTGGATTATGTTAAGAAATAGTTTTAGAAGAATAGCAAGAACCTGAGCTTTCTGATTGGGAATCAGTTATATCACTCCCATATCTATATTGCCTGGTAATCACTGACTGAATGCTTTATTTTACTGCATGACATCCATCTGATAACCCCAGCACCACATCCCAAGCCCCACAGACTTGTTAAGATCTAGATACTTTCTCCATCCAGGGTCTGCTGAGGTTACAATATAGTCAGTATTTTTTCAAACAAATTCTTTTTTCAGAGAATAATTCTCTTTTTCATTTTTGTTAGAAAAATATCATTTCAAATTTTCACCAGTCTGTAGAAATTTGCTTTATTTTTTAGCAGATACACACCAAAATGACCATTACAATATTTTTTTCTAAAAACTAGTTTTCCATTAAAAAATAACCAAAAGGACTCAGTAACTATTGCAATGCTGATTTTGATACAAAGGTTTTCAATAAGTTGAAATTTAAAAAGTTACAGAATTTAAATAAAAGGGCAATTCTGTTTCAAAGAGTTCAACATTTTAAAATGATGCCTGACACTAGTGTTTCATTTTTTATTATTTCTGCCAATAGCTTCATGCTCACTAAGTACCAATTGACTAAAGAGCACATTTAATATAAGGACAGTTTGACACACTTAGGTCCTGTTATTTTTTACACGCTTACATGCTAGCTGATATGGCAATGTACCTCATTTAATTTACATTAGATTTAGAAGTGAAGCATAATAAAACAATTAACATTACTTTCTTTCCTGCTTTTTAGAGGGTATGGCAGGGTTGCAGTTATTAATATATGAGCAATGCTTTGCAAAAGACAGAGTATTTAAGTGCAAAGCATTATTAGTATGTAGGCTTAAAGATGCCATAGGATGTACAATCACCATTTTAGTTACATGGTTAATATTAATAATTTATATTAGTAACTCTTATGATACCTAGTCATAATCAGAGCCCAGCTGTGCTGGGTACTGTACAAACAAAGATGGGGAATCAGCGCCTGCCTTGGAGAACTTAAGCCCTGTGGGACAAACCCTGGGCCCATTAAGGTAATGACAACTTCCCTCCCAGAATTCAGCAGACAGCTTTAAGTATAGGTTAGACACACAGACTATTTAAATACATGGTAGACTTGATAAGCATCAGGAAGTATGTATTTAATAATAGATTTGTCTGCTACTTACATGCAATAAAAGCGTCTACATATAAATTAAATCCTTAGGCAATATAGCAGCATACTGTATGCTAATTTGAGGGGTGAGCCAAAATTGCTTCCAAAGACTCCAGAAAAAGCCTTTATCCATCTTGAAGGCCAAATTTTGAAGATAAGCCTTGTTCCTAAGTATTCCTTGGTATGTGTGACATGCTTTTTACAACAGTCTTTTTGGTTGCAAAATGTCTTCCTCTCTGAGTCTAATTCAAGTTCCCACTGACTCCACTGGGCATTTGGATTAGGCCCATCTTCCCAAAACCTCTCCAGGGCTGTTCTGTATAAACAAAGCAGTGAGGGACTGTCTCTAATCAACAGTTCAAACTCAGAGTAAATGGGTACACTTTCCAAACACACATCTAAACTGGGTTTGTTCCGTTCCCGTTAGGAAATCAGCTTGCAAATCACTATAGTGTTACAGTTTAGCAGGCTGAGCACCCACAAACCAGATCAGCCTTGGGTGGTCTACAAACATCCATAGCACTAGATTCCTTGAGTCCTTGCAAATGTCATGTACAAGCGACTAGCACCATGCCTCTCTTTACAGCCTCTCCAGCCCTGTACATTGCTACAGAGTCAACGCAGTGGGGCAGCTGGGTGTCATGTGTTCACCCCCAAACTGAATTGCCTTTGGGGTTAACTGTGTAGCATGCATAGATATTCTCCCAAATTAGATTTACTCCTGTGGTGTTTAGTCTTTGTGGGTGCATCTATACATGCTAGTAATGCAACACAAACTCTGGCGCAGTTCTCACTAGAGTTCATTGCTGCCAGGTGCAGCATTTACATGTGCACAGAGTATGTTGAGTTGGCAGCACAGCCCCAGCTGGCAGAGGGGCAGGGAGATCATCCTGCCAGCCCGGTGCTGCTTCGACCCGGCTCAGTGTGCTGCAAAGGGGCTGGCTGGGGCAGGAGGGTGCTAGTGTGGGGCTCGCCGGCAGGCAGCCACCACACTGTGACACCCTCGCGCCCCAGCCAGCCCCAGTCACTGTCTACACGTGCGTTGCAGTGGAGTAAATAACTCTGCCATAGGATAGTACTTGTGTCAGGCAGTAGCATCCTACAGTGGAATAAATTGGTTTACTCCTGGCTAATAGCCCCGCACATGTAGACAACGATGCTTTACTGCAGAGCTAACTGGCCAACTCCAGAGCAAAGCACATGTGTAGGTGCCCCCTGCTTGTACCTAGTGTGATGCTGG
Organism: Crocodylus porosus; assembly: GCF_001723895.1. NCBI lineage: Eukaryota > Metazoa > Chordata > Crocodylia > Crocodylidae > Crocodylus > Crocodylus porosus. The sequence goes on from NW_017728947.1 coordinate 104,046,483, forward strand.
GTTCAGTTCTGTCATTTTCATATCTCTATGTATTATAGCATTTGATAGAAACACACTTTTTTAATTTCACAAAGTAGCTAGAAGATAATCAAATGAGGTACTTAGCACACACCCAAGGCACTGGCTGCCTGTCATGAAGAACTAGATTCCTCTATAGAAAACACATCTGCAGAAAATGGCCCTTAGCTGGAAGAATTCCAGAAATTTCTGGAAGATTCTGGTGATTAATGAGCAATTAGAATAAAGTTGGGGGTAGGGACAGGGGAGGACTGAACAAGAAACATCTCAACCCACTTTGGAGCAGGGCATGGCTTCATATTTCCTCCAGTGACAGATAGGAGCTTTCAGAAAGCAATAATTTCTGTCCCACCCCATTAGAAAAAGTTCTGATCAGTCCTGTTAACTCCCAGTTCATTCATGCTATGCCCACATACTATAATCTTTATTCAATCCAACAGAAGGGGAATGGGGGTTAGCATAGTTATTGCATAACTCTTCCCCTCCTCTGTCAAACTACTCTGTCCACGTTAGTGAAAATCTGATGGACCAGCAATTAGCTGTGACAGAACAAAGCTGTTGTGTTATATTGTTACTCTGGGAGGTCAGGAAGCATCTACAATTTAATACTATTTCAATTACTCCTTGGGAAGAAGGACAGTTTGGAGGTTAGAGTGCTAACTGGATTCTGCTAGGAAGCACAGTAATGAAGGATAGCATATCTGCTCTGTGAACACTGAACCCAGAAGTGAAGGCATCCCAGCCTTCTTACAGCAGGACTGGGCTCACAACCAGCTCTGTCTTCTTGGGCATGCTTACCAGTGTTCACCTCGCTGCCCCAGATACCACATCGCACCTGGTCCTGGGTCTGCCTGACGCACAGCGGATGTCTGTGCTCCACTGCCGTGCGCCCTAGCACTGTCTGGTGGCGGGAAAATACCATAAGATTAGGTTCCAGGAGTCTTTGCCATGACTTTGCAGGAGACTGGCTGTGACCACTTAGATTAGGTTCAGACATTACATTTAATGTAATGCACATAAGCATGCAGAAAGGACTTTACAGCTGTAACAGAACAGACATTCATGGCATATAAAGCACTTTCAAAAAGGGCGGATCCTGCTCTAAATTAACCCTGGATGGATGTGTAATCTAAAGCGCTTTCTGTTAGAGCACTTTATCAAACATCTGTGCAGGACATTAACTGTGGGATGGTTAACTTAGGGTTACCAGACATCCAGGTTTTCCTAGATATGTCCTCTATTTTGGCCCCCTGCCATCTGTCTGGGGAGGTTTTTAAAATGCAAGCAAATGTCTGGGTTTCTGCTCTGCTTCTGCTTTTCCAGGGCTGGGGGGGAGGGGGCAGGGGGCTGCACATTGGGAGTGAAGGGCACCAGCAAGGCTGGGAGGCAGGGGGCTGCAGGTTGGGAGTAAGGGGCAATGGCAGGGCTGGGGGCAGGGGGCTGTGGGTTGGGAGTGAGGGGCAGGGGCAGGACTGGGTACAGTGGCTAAGGATTAGGGTGGCCATCACAGAGGACTTTCTGGTTTTCTGCTACTCTGTCCTCTACTCCTACGAAACCCAATACTGTACCTTTATGCCCTCTATTTTTCTACTGAAGAAAAATAGAGGACATAAAGGCTTCTGACTTCACATCAATAAAGGATAACTGCACTGTCCTCTATGACGGCCACCTTAGTCAGGAGTGAGAGGCAGCAGCAGGGCGGTGGGGGCTGTGGCTTAGGAGTGAGGGGCAGAGGCAGGGCACGGGCATATCACTGCCCCCCCCCCACAATCATATACCCCTTCACCCTCTCCTCCCCCTCTCGCCTGTGCCCCTCCCCCTTACAGGTGTCCTCTTTTTTGATACTGGAAATATGGTAACCCTCATTAACTTAGAGTGCAATAGCTGCCATCCCAGGGGGCATTGCATAGAGCTGCACTGTAGCCTGCAGCAGAACTCCTGTGCTCTGCCCCAGCGCCAGGCTGGCCTTGGCCCCCTCAGTGGTCCCCGTCAGTGACAGCCTCCGATCCCAGTCCAGTGCTGTACAGCCTGGCTGTGGGAGGATGGGGATGAGGAGGGTTTCTGTCCCGCAGCCCAGCTAGGAGGGCTGCCAGGGAAGGAATCCGGGGCGCCTCTCCTGCAGCTGCCCGAGATGGGGTGCAGCACACCACTGCCTAGCTGGGAGGGGGGAAGCAGGGGTTGCAGGGAAAGGGCTCTGGGGTCTGTATACCTGCAGTAGCCCCAGTCAGGCAGCTGTCAAGAAGCTGGGGGGGGGGAACGGAAGAAGCCCCCCCCAACATGTGGACCCAGTCTTCTCCCCAGATCCCAGCCAGCAAATTGTAGGGGGGGCTGATGGCAGGGGGGCTCTGTTCCCCCCCTTTCCACAGTTACCAACTAGCAGGACTGAGGAAAGGGGCAGCTCTGGCAGCCTCCAGGGAGGCATGCAGGAGCACCCTCAGAAGCCATGTGGGTAGGCTGCAAGCCCTCCCCCGCCTCCAAACAGCAAATGCCTGTTCTTTTGGCTCCCACTCTACCTTATCGACCTCTGAGAAAAGCATGATAAGTGAGAGTGCATTCACCAGGGGCTTTTAGAAAGTCTGCACTTAGCCTTACTTGCATGCTGTGGCTCATTACTCCTGGATTTCCCCAGGGGTGCCCTGATGAAAAGTTGTTCACCAAGCCCTAAATGTACACCTCTGATGTAGCGGTAAGCTGCTACCAAGTCCCCCTCAGCCTTCTTTTTTTCTGGCAAAAGAGTCCCAGATCCCTCAGCCTTTCCCCGTATGGTTTCTTTCCACCACTCTTGCCTATTTAGAGCATAAACTTCTGAGTACAGCCATCATTTCTGTGGGTGTACCGCAAGACGCCAGTCTCACATGGCCCCTCCCCGCCCCTGCGCATTAACACCACCAATGAGTACTAGTAGCTGTAAAATGACTAAAAGATGTTTTTTCGAATTGGAGGAGCATCCCAAATTCTTCAGCCCCCGTCACTGACTGGAATTTACTTGCTGCTGTACACCTCTGAATATGACAAGGTGAACAGCTTCATTAGACAGAATTAATTTTTCTTTTGAGGGAAAAATTGCCTAATTTTTCACACAAATGACATGAAGTTGCAAACACCTGCATACATATTTTTTCTTTCTTCTTGAAAAGTTTGTCGGTCTTACATTTGTTAATACCGTGTGTCACTTGTGAGACCCTTTCAGCAGCTAAAGGATTACTTGCTCCCCCCGCTTCAATAAACTCAGATCTGATCTCTCTACAGCTCATTCTTGCTAAACTGCATCAGTTAATAGGTTCTCTTTTCCTCTACTACATTTCCATAACTCGTGCTTTAATCTCCCTTTGATCCTGAATACCAGAGAGATTTATGTGTAATTTATTCTTACGTTGTTGTACTTGTTTAATCTTTCGTTTTCAGTTGGACTCATTTTCAAACGAGAGAGCTCGTTATTGATTCGGTTTACTGTTGACAGTTGAGACCTACCTTCTAAGTCTGAGGCAAGTTTCCATTATTACTTTTCATCTTTATTGCTTTTTCTAGCATCCGTTTGACTCAAGGTCTCCAAGAGACTGTGATACGGCAAGCAAGCCCCTCTCTGCATTCAGATAGAAAACCGGGGGTTTCCCTTCGATTTGCCTGTTAGCTGCATATGTGCTCCGTTAGATCATCTTGCCAATTTAAAACAGGTGCATCCCCAGCTCACAGCCACAATAACCGACCCTCCTTCACAAATGGCAGCCTGTCCATCAAATCCCATCTCCTTCTCCACTTTTCTACCACTACAGAACAATCTCTCCTTGTCTTTGGGTGGCTCCATGATCAACAAGGCCTCTCCCATCTCAGAAACCAGGTAGGCTTCTTCCTCCTTCTGTTTTGTCCAAGAATAAAGAGCCTTTGAAGTTACCAGTAGCAGTAGTCTCAAAAAAAAAATGTTTCCAGGCTCTCCTGCTTCTTAATGAAGGGGCAGGGAAGATGTATTTCAGAGCAGCAAATATTTTCTACATGTGCTAGCCTGTCAGATTTTGCAAAACAAGGAATGGGAGAATAGGCAATTGGCTGTGCCTCAGAATCACTGGGATGCTAAAGTACTGGAGGCTGCATGTAAAGTGACCTACATATGAATAGTTTTCTGGAGCTTATTTGGATCAAAGAACAAAGGTTGTCTGGGGGGAGTAGTCCTGGTGCGTGTAGAGTCCTCAGCTGGGATGGGGCTAAACTAGGGCTCTCAGAGGTATGCCATCTCCTGAAGAGAGTTAGTTTTTCTTTGAAATCTGAGATCAAGCTAAACTCTACCCAGAAAACATGGTTTCATTTAGAAAAATCTGGTTTGTGTAGAAAACACAGCAATGCAGCATCTGTGAACAGCAGCCTCTGGAAGCAACATTCAAAGCTGATGTATCCTGAAATCAGTTTTACCTTGTAAATAGAGCTTTTATATTTTGAATTAGCTTGGACTGAGCAATACAATACAAACCAGCATTCAAGCTTCAACCAAAAGTCCTCCAAAAATCAGGTGCTCTAGGAAATATGGGAAATGTTCAAGGGATCCCCATAACTGGAACCCCAGGCAGAATCTAACTTCAGCAGTAGACAGGATATAGTTTATTGTACCTATGCTGAGAGAGATTTTTTTTTAAAGTTTACAAATAGATACTTTTAGTTTATGGGTCTTTAAAAAAAATCCTTGTTCTAAATCTTCTTAAGTTGCATGCAGACAATGCTAATTTCCCATATTTAAAATTAATTGAGTAACATAGGCTATCTCTGAAGAAATGTAATGACAGCTTTATCAAACTATTGGCTAAGTACAGGCAGTTACAAAATCCAAGCCTGAATTGATTCAATCTTTGCAGGTTAGTCTAAGGTGCGAAGATAGAACCAATAAGCAAGGGAACAGACATTCCCTTTTGATTCCAGAAATGCAGCCATATGCCTGCAGTGACCTAGGCCAGAAGCAGGGGAGAGCTAGAGCATGTCACTCTGCTTGGCTGGAGCAGACAGCTTGAGCCAAGGCTTGTCCACCCATCCTGTGAGAGAAGGTTTGCAGGGGAGGTGCAAAGCATCCTGGGATGCTGGGGGACTGTGAGTTAACCTGAATCTGGAAGGGATCTGGGACAGAAGTTCAATAAACTGATTTAACCTACATCAGTGAACTCTGATACTTCATCCATCCAGGTTTGTCTTAAACTGGTTTCAGCCATCTTGAAAGCAGTTTATGTGCACTGAACTTCTGTTCTGTTAGATTTGAACCAGTTTCTGATCACTTTCTGATTACACTTATGTGTAATGTCTGTCCCTAGCCATTATGATAATATGGCTAAGGGCAGGTTCTGGTTACCCATTCATACATTTAAGTGAAGCTTTTGTGTCATCAGACATTGCTCACATCCCTTCTACTACAGCTTATTTGCATGCAGCAGTTCAACTGATTGCAATGACTCAGTCATATGAAATGAGATTGAAACACATGCACAAGAGCTCTACCTTGGTAGATTAACTTGCCTAGTTGTCCCTTTAAAGATTGTTTGGCCGCTTGTTAGTTAAGGCAGCAACACTGAAAGGCTCACCAGGAGGTGGTTGCTTCAGGTCTACTGTAAACTGAAATTGCCAAGGTGGGGTCTATCTGAAAGCCCTCTAAAACTACTGATTCAACAGCAAGCTGAGGCTCATTTTTCCCAGTTAATGTTGTCTACTTTGTTTTGCGCTGATGTAAAGCAGCTGTATGAGAAGCAGCTGTATGAGCAGCTGAGTAAGCTAAAGCTGCCAGGGAGCTTTGGTACACCTATGAATCAGTCCTTAATAGTTAAACTTTTCTAAGTTCTTTAAGCTAGTTATTCTATAGCTTCACATGATTTGAAGTTTTCACAGTATCACTTTATTGGAGTTTCTTCTTAGTGTTTATAAATCACACTTCAAATAATTTTAGAAACTAGGAAGATCCTCAAAGCAAAAACTCCTAGGATGGAGTTCAAGTTAAACAGCATATCAGTGACTGAAAGACAAACACATAGGTATGTTGTAATAGATGCAAAATCAAATGTTATAAACCCAGGAAATGCAGAGTTTACATTATACTTTAGATGTTTAGATTCATTTCAGCGTAATAAGTGTACAGATAAGCAACCCAAAAAACCAAAGTCTTTTGTTTGTAGTGAAGGCTTGAGGGGAAAAAGTTAAGATCTTTTAAATGTAAATTTAATCTAATCTGGGACTACAAATACTGAAATACATTTTCCATAATTTCATGGTTGTGGTATGGCATTGAAGTATACTTTTAAATCTGAATTTCTTGGTTTTCAAATGCTTGATTTGGGGAGTAGTTGCACTATTCAGCTGATTTTTATTTTTTTTTCATTCTTAAATTACCAGTTTTCTACACCAATTTTTGTCTGTCACTCCTGTGTATTCAGTTTTCAGAGATGGAGCCCAGAGCCTTCTGAAGAGCTTCAAGCTCCAATGTAAGTGGCAAGTTTGGAGAGTTCTGCAGGGGCCTTTATGGATCATTTAGCAGTTATTAGAAATAGCAGACACGACTTTGCATTGCTTGTTTAATCAAAGGAGATCAAAGAAGATCAAAGTGTTAAAAACATTCCTTGCAAGACTTTTATAATTGTATTAAGAGAGGAAGTGTCCACAAATAATAACTAGGGACCCTATATGAAAAAATATTCAGTTTTACTGTTGCTTTTCCCTGCAGTGGCTTAAGCAGCAGAAACTGCTATTACCATATTTCCTTCAATTTCAATGTACAACCCAATTTCCAGCAGCAGAATTTTTGGGGAAAGTAAATATGGTAGTACTATCTCTTCAGAAATTGAATTCTGAAAACTGCAAAAAAAAAAAACCAAAGTAAAAAATATGGTGCAAGAAGATCTTTAAAAATAATTATGGGGTTTTCAGAACCTGAAGGACACAAGCAATGTCAAACTTTGGTGAAAGTATTTTTCCAGTTTTAAACAGCTCTAATTTGTTCATGGTCACATCATTCACAGCCAACATAACAGTAGTCAGAGGAAAAATGGAATTCAGAAATCTCGATTTCCATTTTTCCTGCTATAGCCACTGGGCGAGTGTGTCTGTAAAATCCACACATGGGCTACAGAATTTGCAGGACCTTCAGAAGAGATTTTTAAAAGTGCTGTTACTTTAAACATCTGGAAGACTCAGATGTTCTTCAAGTTCTTATAAGTTGGGTTTAAAGAAAAAAATTCTAACCAAGCAACAGTTCAAGCAGCCTCCATATGAGGGGAGGAGGATGGGCTTCTATCTTCTAACTCTGCCTTCCTTCCTTCTCCTGCCTCTAGCCAACAGCCACAAAGACTTTGTCTTCATTACATTGACTTCACTTCCTACAGACACTCCACAGTGCCTGGGATTAAGGAGCCTCATTGTACTGGATGGGAAAGGAGTGGAAGAAGGAAAGGGGAGAAGAAAAAGGAGTGAGAATCCATCCTTGTTTCAGCTGTGCACATGAGAGAGAGCGAGAGTGAAGCAACTGCCTGGCTCTATGTCAGTGGCAGAACAGCATCAATCCAGAAGATGAGGGCTGGCTAGCATCATGCTTAGGTTTCTAAAACGCAGCTTGTTTACCAGATAAGTCTTCTAAACCCTCAAGAGCCTCTTGTTATGTTGAAGAAAAGGCAGGGTGGCAGCTTATATACTAACTTGTTCAGAGAGGCATGTGGTTTCATAGGCTACGAGCTATTTCATGCCAGTCTGAATGACTTAATCTCTAAGGTGTCACCCTTCCATGACTTCTCTCCTAACTGCAGACTATCACATCTCATGTTCTTGGTCTTCCCACCACCCCACAATGATGGTCCACAATACAGCTTGTGAATAACTCCCCCAAGGCACAGCACCATGATATACAAGTGCAGCCACCAATTAGAGTCCCCGCACTCTGCTCTTGGGCCATTCCACTAGCCCCAAGTCCTGTATCGCCTCCTGCCAATCATTTTTTTTGCAACTGGGGGGGGACTCCAGGGTCAGATCTGAATCCATTGTAGCAGGACACTAAGGTGCCTGCTACTTGGAGAGCCAGAGTAGTGGCTCAGGTGCTGATTGCCAGGGGCAACCCGAGGGAGCTAAGGACACACACGTGTCCAGTCAGCTGAGTGAAAGGGGCAGGGCCTGGCTCCTATATAAATTGTAGGCCAAAGACCAGGGGGGGAGTACAGCCTGTGACCAAGGAGGAAGGAGCTCGGCCCTGAACGTGTGAAAAGGAAAAGGCCTGGATGTGCGAGCAGCTAGTGACACGGGTGAGAGATGGAGCACCTGTGCTGTGGTTCGGAAGATTTTTTTGCCGTGAGGCGTAGATTTGTGTTTATAGCCAAGGGGCTTGTGTTTTGGTTGTCATTACACCAGAGGTTCGGGTGAGGCTATAAGGGAATGGAGGAGACCTCATAGGGGAGCCACGTTACAGTGTGGACCTGAGCCCCAGAGGGAGAGGGGCAGCACTGCTGAGGAGCCCCAGGGAGAGGGGCAGAGACCGTTAAGCCAAAAGGGGTGCAGCAGAGGGAGTGTGCCTCCCAGACTGGCAGAAAGGACAGTGCAGGGAGGGCGCTGACACAGAGCGTCGGCAAGGGTGCAGCTGAGGGGGGTGCCGCCCCCGAGCGCCAGGAAAAGGTGCAGTATTGGGACAGGGCTGACCCCAAGTACCCTGGAAGGCAGAACAAACAAGGTCATGGAGAACCTGAGTGCCAGTGAGGCTTGGGGTGAGCAAGGAGCCCCAGAGAGAGAGGCAGTGACCAACATTGTGCACCATGAGGTGCAGCGTGAGGCTGGGCTCCAGACAGCCCGAGTGAGACAAGACTGTGAAGGGACAGAGCATCAACAGGGCACGGAGCAAGGCAGGGCTGTAGAGCGCCCAAGTGTCAGGCAGACCGAGGCAGATCCGGCACATAGCAGGAAAACCGTAGCCAAGGGAACGAAGGGAAGCCTCCCTGCAAGAAGTACATAACATCAAAGACGTGGTGGGCGAGATTCTGACGGTGCTTGGAGAACACTTGTCATGGTACGAAGGCCACCCCTAGGGGAGAGCACGGTGACCCTAGGGTGCCATCCTGCTACACCCATAATTATTTGCAAACACACTAGATAGTGCGTAGAAATCATAGATGTCAAATATGACTAGAGGGCTGCAATAGCCTCCATCAAGAACTAGGTCTCTCACAGGCCCAGACCAGAGAAGGCAGCACCCACTGTCCATCCTGTTTCAGCACACAAACATGACCCATGAGATCTATCTGGCTAGAGACAGAAATTACACATAAACCAGCATAAGTGATCAGAAACCAATTCATATCTGTAACACAACAGAAGTTCAGTGCACATAAACCACTTTCAAAATGCCCAAAACCAGTTTGAGATAAGCCTGGATCGATGTAGTATCAGACTTAACTGACTTAGGGTAAATCAGTTTATTGAACTTCTGTTCCAGATCCCCTCCAGATTCAAGTTAACTCACAGTCTCCCAGCATCCCAGGATGCTTTGCAACTCCCCTGCAAAACCCGCCTCACAGGGTGGGAAGCCTTGGCCCAAGCTGCCTGCTCCAGCCAAGCAGGGAGGCATGCTCTAGCACCCCCTGGCTTCTGACTTGGGCCACTGCGTAGCTGCATTTCCAGAATCAGGAGTGAACATGTGTCCCTTGTTTATCAGTTCAGTCCACACAGCTGTGAAGATTGAATCGATTCAGCCTTGGGATTTTTGACTGTCTGCACTTAGTCTTTTGGTGTAACCAGCCTCCTGGATACCTGTGGCCATGTCCCTTCAGTAAACGTGCCATTCCCAGTAGTAGTGTTAGCTGCCTCCTAAACCAGAAGCTTTGTAACCAAGATCACACAGGCCACCGATAGCACTGCTGAGGGACAGTGCTATAGCTCATCACCAGATTAATTAGCCCACCACTAGATTAATTACTCTGTCCCTTGCAACATGTACGCATAGCTGTGCTGCTTTCAGTTTATAAGCAGCATGACATGTGTGACAATACTGTTGCCAGATATGGGAGGTTTATCTTGCTCATTTAGGGATGCTGAAATGAACTTGCATTGAGGCCAAACAGAAACTCAGGCCCTTACAGTATAATTAAGTAATAATAATAAGATCGGAGCTGAGAGCCACCCACCACTTCCCCAGAAGGTTTGCCTGTGTGATTCAGACAGCATTCAGGTGGGCCTAATCACACCAAGAATGAAAAAAAGGGAAAGGGGGAAAAATCCAAATACAGCCATGATGCATTCAGATGCCTTCCTGTCTTCTTACAGAGGCTTTGCCTTGCCCTTGATCCCCTCCCCCTGGTAATGCCCTGTGATCCGCAGCAGTTTACAGCATTGCACAAACACTCAAAATGGTGACAGAAGGAGAACAGCTTGATCATAGCCTGCCACTGACGCTAATCTGCCTGCGAGAACTTCTGTTGTTGCTATTTTGGCTGCTTCTTCTGTGTTGTCTTTGCAGCATGTGAAAGAAAACCAGCCTATTGATCCTGCACTGTCACACACGTGAAATTCAAGCAGAGACTTAACAGAAAAATGCCAAGAGAACGTCAAAACACAGTAAAGACTCTGTGACCAGAGATCCTATGTTTCTCGTGGTTTGGGTTCATATACGTTGCAGTGTTTTAGCATACACTGAATCCATAATACCACAACAGCTTAACAAAACTGGGGAAATGAATAGACAAAAAGACCTGTAAAGAGTATTTTAGGGGTATAGCATAATAATGTAACTGCCAAAACACACAGTTGCAATTCCACATAGCCAGACCATTGCCTCTTTGTCAAAGGAGGTTGAGATCATGCTACGTTCTGATCTTGCAGGGACTCGCTGCCAAATCCAGCCATGATTTTGTATTGACACGTCCAACCTATCAGGATCCATTAAGGTGCTAAGACACAAAAAGATTCATGTTACCAGGATCTATTTTTAAAAGGTACGTAAGCAACTGAGAAGTCCACTGATGATATGCTTAAATCTAGGCATGTCAGAGGTGCTCTGCCCTGGAGCCAGTGTCAGTCTCTATTCTACATTTCTTCTGGGGATTTGTTTTTTTGTCTCATTGTTTCATTTATTTTTATATGTTAAGAATGTGCCGTGCACAGTCTGAGATAATCCACATTCCTAGGAGATTACTGAGAAGGGACAGGCACATGAACCAGATACAAATCACAGTAGCTGACCCAGAGGATGCTTTTCAAAAGGGAGGAATTTCACTGAAGAGAGCATAGAAACCTGTTCTACTCATTTCAGGGGTGGGGAGGGAGGAATTTCAGCATGAGGATTTACTGGCAAGAAGCAAGAGCGAGGAGAGAGGTGAGAGCTGAGGGACAGCAGTGGGCAGACTTCTGTCACAAAAGTCATTTACTGCAGAGCCAATGACTTGACTTGGCAGCAAGAGTGGAACAGACAGACAATGTATTGTCAGCATTACCCCAGAGTAAGTCATTATACTCCAAAACGAAGTTACCTCTCAAAAACTGAAAATTAACTCCATTTTACACCAGCAGCAGCCAACCTGTGGCACACAAGTGGCATGGCATCCTGTGTGTGGGGCACGCAGTAGACTGGGGATGAGGCAGGCAGCACAGTGGCCGATAGCGCAGGGAGCAGAAAGCAGCATGCCAATTGGGCAGCGAATACAAGGCTGCAAAAAGAAAGCAGAGCAGGAGGAAGCACAGGGCTGGCAGCAGAAAGCAGATGAGGCAGAAGAGCAGCCAGCTTGATCATGAGTCCGCTCCTTACTACAGAGTGAATTTATCATCTGGAGTAAATTATTCTGCAGAAATTGTATTATTCTAGAGTAATCTTTAGCATTTTCAGTAGTGCCTATACCCTGAATCTTGTACTAAGGATCAGCAGTCTGAATGGAGTAAAAAAGATAAGGGGAAGCAAACGAAGAGTTGCCCAGAGGAGAGTGTCACAATCTGAGAGGAAGGAAAAAGAAAGAGCTTTCAGCAAGAATGTCTGTATCTGCATGAAACAGAAGCGAGATTCAGTGATTTCTTAACAGTTAAATATTGCTTTCCTCAATTAATTCATTCCATAGCTTAAGCTGATAGCACATCAAATGATCTGAAACCCACTACAGAACATATGGTCATACTAGGAAATACAACAACAACAACATGATTAAGTGTCAGCTCAAACTGGATATGTTTTTTTGTTCGGATGTATACACATTTTGAGTCGTGTATGTTAAAGCACCCATGCATATGAGGTATATGACTGGCACCAATGAGATTCAAGGAGTTCTGTGTTGTCTCTTTGCACAAACACCCAGAAAGTCTTGTGTTAGTGGGAGGGAAGCTTGGACAGATGCCTGAAGAATCTCATCCATACTGTACTCCATTCTCCCAGAAAGTTTCAAGGCTATAAATCTTGTTTAAATGAGTTCTCATTTTGCACAAGTTCACACTGATTCTTTTGTACCAATTCAGGGTAAAGGTATAGGTTACACTTAGACCGTTATGAAAGGCATTAAAGCTCACTGACTCATGCTAAATGCCCTCTGAGAATCTCAGTTACACCGCTTCAGACAAGAGTCAATTCTGGGCCATGCTACCTAATTCATGGTAGGGTAACTTCAGTTTGCTCCACAGAGATAAAACAAGCAACTTGCAGTCCTCCAGCATCCCAGGATACACTGTTCCCAGTCTTCCTTCCCCACATCCAAAGATTAGCGCAGATGTCCTAGCTCCTAGTTATGTCCCTGCTTGCCAGCCCTCTAGTGGCAAGTCAGAGCTGTGCAGACAAGAAACTGCTTATCTTTAACAACGTGGTCTAACTTTAACACCCTTTTAACATTACACAGATTTAGTATGGTCTAAGCATAATGTGCAACATCACCCTTAGCATCTGTAGAAGGCTACGATCAAAACTGGGCCTGATCCTGTTCAGAAGCAAATAATGAGTTGGGGGTCTCTAATTTGAGGAATCTAACAGGTCCTGATTTGCTGATTATATGAGATGAACAAAAATTCTCTCCAGGGCCCCAAAAATCAAAGCACCCAAAGGCACTAGTCATTTGTGAATGTCTTGGCCTGAGTGCACTAATGTATCTGTGATAGTTATGTCAAATCTTCCAAGTTCAGGGAATGGAGAAATGATATAGCTGGGAAAGTGCTTTACTGGAAAGACGTTTATTTTACACCACTATGAAGTCATAATTCTGTCACTTGATTCAAAGCCCACTGGAGTCAATGCAATGGAAAGGCTCTCCGAAGCTTCAGATGAGGCCCCCTGTACCCAGCTCCACCACATTTACCAATAAGACATTTGGCCAATTCCATGTGACATCCAGACATGCCAGCCTGTCACAAATGGCTGAATGTGCTCATTCCAAAAAAGGCTCCCACGGTGTGCAGAAATTGCTAGGTAGGACAGGGTAAGACTAGGTCTTGGCCTGTGTCGGGGTTTGGTTTGTTTTCCAAAATTCTATATTCAGCCTGAATTTTAGAACCACAGGCTCTTTGGTTTAATTATTTTTCCTTATGTCTGACCATCTCTAAGGGAACTAGTCAGGTGTCCTCATTAAATACTTTCCACTGCTCCACTGCATGATGTTACGGTTTGGTTGCTGGCACTCTGCTGGGGGAACGTGCCAACCCCTTGCCCTTGGCTTTTTTTGCAATGACTTTAAATGCAGATGGAAGACAACAGCTTTAACCACCCCCTCAGGAAAGTGGGTAACCTCTTTCCTGCTGCAAACCCCCATCCAAAGAGATCCACTCTGTCAAATGCATATATTTAACACAGCACAGAGATTTCCACCAGCGGAGTGACATGAAGTTATTTGTCACTCAAGTCTAGGATTAACAGGCGTTTTTTCTCCACCTCCCCATACAAAAACTACAAAGCCTGTGATGGTCAGAGAGGATATCCCACAGAATAAGGTTACCATCCAGGTTTTCCCAGACATGTCCTCTTTTTGGGCCCTCCCATCTCCATCCGGAAATTTTTTTAAAATATCCACAAATGTTCAGGATTTTGCTGTGCCTCTGCTTTCCTGGCCCATCCTGGCTTGCCTCAGCAAGGAGCTGCTTAAGGCTGGGGAGAGCGGACGGAGGCAATTAGAGGCTGTGGCACCACGTGCCTCTGTGCATGCCTTGGCAGCTGCAGGTATGTAGGTAACTCTGTGTGGGGCAGGAGTTGGAGAGCCAGGGCTAGGGACTGTGCATGTGCATGTGTGTGTGTCTGTGCATTGGTGTGTGTGGGGGGGTGCCGGTTGGCGCTGGGGCTGCAGCAAGGTGGGGAGGTGGGAGAAGAGGGTGGAGGGGTTCTTCGGGGGCAGCGGGGAGCTGCATGTGCAGCAGGGCTGGGGGGCAAGAGGCTGTGGGTTGGGAGTGAGGGGCGGCAGGATGGCTCAGGAGCACAGGGCACAGGCAGGGCCAGGTCCAGGGCAATGCGGGTCCAGAAT
>NW_017728947.1:104061008-104070285 GCF_001723895.1 Crocodylus porosus
CTCCCCCCCGCCCACACACACACACACACACACACACACACACACACACACACACACACACAGAGGTGTCCTCTTTTTTGAAACTGGAAATAGGCCACATGACAAACCTGAGAGTCCATTGAAGGGGGAGTCAGTGTGACAAGCGGAGCAGAGTCAAAAGTGAGTCCCACACAGCCCGGCACAGAGAGGCTGGGAAGCGAGAGTGGCACCAGCCTGCCCCAGAAACACTTCTCCGTGGAAAGCACCACGGGGAAGAATGAATGCCACAGCTTGATCCCACCTCCAACTGTGAACTTTGCCACTTGTCTGTGCCACACCTGAGGAGTGACTGGCAGGGTGTAATGAGGATGTTCGCACTTCTCCATCTCTGTCAGCTGGAGCGGTGCAGGATGGATGCAGAAGGAAAACACAAGAGCTGATTTCTCCGCTCAAACCAACGCATCTCTCAGGGCAACAGCGTCCGCCAGCAGGCTTTCATCAGAGCAAGGCAGACAGACAGGCTCTGCCGTAATGTGGAGCACGGATTCCAAGGGTATTATTTAGCATTTGATTTGATAGTGCTTGAGATTACCTCCAAGGCAGAGCAAAGGAGGGGGAGGAGGATTTCCCAACACTAATTATCACTCAGTCCTTAGCAGCCTCAGCTATGACTGCCAAGGGATTAAGGTAGCATTGTTTCTCAGTCAATAAACCTTTCCGACAAATGCTTAATTCTACAGGGCACTGTGTGGAAGAAGTAATCCCATTCAGCCTTTTTCTTGTTGTTATTTTCTCTGGGATGTTTTCTAGCTGCTGCTCTCAGCAGCAGACCTCCTAACCTAGCTGCTGTGCTCGGGACTGGCCCACTTCCAGCCAAGCACATGGCATCAGAGATAGAGTAGGTATTTCTCCAACGTGCCTGTCCTGCAGGGGAGAGGCGGTTATGCTCATCAGTTCTCACACTTACAGAGAAGGAAAGTTTGCAGTCACACCACAATTTAAGCAGAGTTCAAGTGCCAGCATCTCTTGCCGGCAGATACCAAGAAGGTGGCAAGGCTATTATTTCTCATCCACTGGCAGTATTTATGTTAATTAGCCTGCGAGCAAGGGGTAGCAGCCCATAAATTCTTCCTCGCTCAGTTTAAATGCATTGAGAGAAGTTACTGATGGTTCTTCTAAGGATGGAGTCCCGGCCTGTCTCTGTCCACAGGCTTTAGAAAAGCCTTCAGTATAGCAGCAGAACCACTCCAGTTCAGCCTCATTTGAGGGGGAGTCTGCACGCCACTCAGAACATCTTTATAGAAACAGCATCCTCCTTCAGGCCTAGGAGCATGGCACGGAGAGCAGAGATTCAAAGAAACCCCATTGTCCGAAGGGTCACACATGTGTGAGCTACATGGGCAGCAGCAGTAGGGGAGTAGGGGGCTGTGGGTATATCACTGTCCCTCCTTCCCCACAGATCTCCTGTTTTTTGATACTGGAAACATGGTAACCCTTTCCATAAGGCTTATCTGGAGCTTGGTAGCCAGAACAGTGACCATAGCGGTGAGCTATTCTGAGGCTGGGTGGGGAGAGATTGTTTCTCAAGCCCCTCCAAAAAACAAAACCTGAACCTACCCTTATTCAGTCTGGCTTTGAGCAAGGGCCCAGGCGGTTTTCAATTAGGTGAAGAGAGTCTGCATACCAGGCTGCCTTCTGCTGTGGGACTATTGGTGACTCACTGGAGAAGCAGAGCGCCTCTCAAAGACCAAATGAATCTATCCTATCAATTCCTCTGCTCGGTACCTAACCCTCATCCCACAAGCTCCAGGGTGGCTTTCTGTCAGGGCTATGTTCAAAAAGTCTTTGTGGATGCTTTTTTGTGTTTGAGAGAAGAACGATACAGCAGTAATTTGTACTGCACAGCCAGTGCCACAGATGTCTTTTGAAATGCCCCACAACTCAGTGGCCAGTGTCAGGGTAGCTACAGCAGGGGCGACATGCTCAGCCATTCTGGGATGCCCATGAGCAACTCAGAAAATATTCCCTCTTTAAGACTATCCAGGTTTCTGCTGTCTACCTGGGTCCCCCCCGCACAGGTTTTCCACAGGAAGTCCGCAGCAGAGTAGAGCATGCTAGTGCTACAGCCCCAGGACCCATCCTCCTCCTCCTCCTCTTCTTCCTCCTACCTCCGTCTCCCACATTACTGCTGGGAGTGAGGGGCAGGGGCAGGGCACGGACACATCACTGCCCCCACCGAACAATCATATATCCTCTACTCCCCCCCGCCCACACACACACACACACACAGGTGGTCAGTTTTCAAACACCATAATTCACACAAGCGAACTTGCGCAGCAACGCGTGTCGGCAAACGCAACCTTCCTTCCGCAGCTCGGTGCCTGTCAATCTCGCCCCCTCACTAAGTGATAGAGTGCTCCTCTCAATTTACTTATCCATCATTTCATTGAGAAAGCTGCTGAAGTCTCACACACTTAAATCAGTTAATGGAATGCTTATTAGGAGATTTTACATAGGGCTGAATTCTGCCATTCGCCCTGCTGAAGTTACACCAGGCTGACGCCAATGGAAGTCACTCGCTACTCACAACCAGCAGAGCTGAGGACACTTGGCTCCCATTGCTTTTCATTTCCAGGCAAAGGGGATATTTGCCTCTGGTTGTTTTGGTTATCATTTGGAAATTTTTGATTCATTCAGGCAGGTTTTTTTCTACTTTACTTAACTGACACAGATTCCATGCCAGTTGGTTCAGATCAGAGACTCGTATCTGCTCATCTTAGTGTCTCTCTTTTCCCAATTAACTCTTTGGCTGCTCGCTGGAACTCTACCAGCCTGTAGTGCACACATCACCATTAACATCGCACACCATTAACATCTCACACTGCAGCCAGCAAGTGTGTCATGCCACACAAGGGCTGTTACCTGGAACATGGAGCAGTTAAAAGTAACACAAGTCAACATCAAAGAGCATCTGGGAAACAGATAGCCTGTCAGCTGAGTGCTTTTTCAGCCATGCTGGACACCCATATCCCCTACGGAAAAGCCTCTGGGAATTCAGACTTTGTATTTTAGGAGTCATGGAAGATTCTATTTTTCCAGCAACCAGCTTCATCCTGGCCTTACTATACCTACTGGGTGGGGAGAAGAAAACTTAGATTGGAGTCTGATTTTTCTAAGAAGCAAGACAAACGCATGATTCAGGCTCAGTGAAAATCCATGGACATCACCAACAATGGGCCTGCTGGCAGGGATGACTGTCCATTCAACAGAAGGCCACTGCAAAAAATGGCTTAGCTAATTTACCAGGATGTTTTTAATGTGCGTGCTGAAAGGCACTGGGGGATAGTCCCAGCTCATTATGCCTAGCGTTAATGGAAGCTGCATAAATGCTTGCTCATCGGGAAGGGAATAGAATATTATCCCTCATGTCTTCAATGACATACAGCCCTGCACAACATCCAGAATTATGAACCTGACAAATATATTTAACTTACAACAAACATCAGAGTTCCCTGGCTTTCCACTGCTGTCCCACAGGCCTGTTTGAAGCAGGGTTGGGATTTTGCCTCTGAGCTGATAGAGAAAGCAGATCTCACAAAGTGCTCTGCCCGCCAGCTGTTGGCCAGACCCTAGAGCAGACAGCTCATTAACAGAGCCCCAACCCAATGATTGGTCCTGCTGTCTAGCTGTCCTGTATGTTAATGGAGCTGAGACTCAAGATGCTCGCGTACCCTTCTGACCTACAGAAAACAGATAAAAGGCTCAGCAAGCTTTTCCTCTGGCTGAGGAAGTCAGACTTAGTACAGCTCTTTTTCAAGCCAGGAGCTGCCACTCCTTCAGTTCCTTGCATAGAAGTTAAAGCAACTGCTTTAGCCTGTATCCATCATTAGGAGCCGCAGGAACCGACCTTACTGTAAGTGACAATTGATTAAATATGCTGGCTGTATAAAGTAGCAACGTATTGTAAATACACTTAAAAAAATAGCCCTCTAAATTTTTTTTTTTCTTAATTATTTATCATGGAATCTCAGCTCCATTGAAGTCAGGTTTAATGGGCCTGTTGCTCACATATTGCTGAAAGCACTCTGCTTTTAATTGCAAGCTGAAAGTTTCTCACACTTTCCACTCTCAACTTTAGTGCAGCGATTAATTGGTGGCCAGGAACCCAGGAGTCCTTGGCAACAAAAAGCCCCTCAGTACATGGATCACCAAAAGGCAGAACGCAGGTGAAATTTTTCTGAAGTGCTAGGTGAAGCAGCTTGTCCCTTGTGAGGCACTTGCAGCTGAATTCATCCTTGGATTCTCCTCTGCTGTTTGGGTACTGCTGGGTATCAAGCTCAGCCCTGCAATTCCCTCAACAGCCCCCTCTGTGTCTCCCAGCAGTGGTGCTGGCAGTGTACAGGACAAACCTGTCCATGCCTTACCCCATCCTAATCTCTCCTTTCACTCTTCTGAGTTACCTTGATATGGCCCCTGCACACACTTCTATGCAGGTGGCACAATGGCAGAGCTAGCTGTATGCCTGGCCAGAGTCACCCCACTGGACTGGCTCTATCCAGTGGACTGAGGCCAAGTACAGTCAAAATACCTGAGGATGAATCAATTCAATCTTTGCAAGTTAGACTAAGCTGCGTAGATTGAACCAATAAACAAGTGAACAGACATTCAATTTTGATTCTGGAAATGCAATCATATGCCTGCAGTGGCTCAGGCCATAGGCTGGGAGGAGCTGGAGCATGCCTCTCTGCTTGGCTGGAGCAGATAGCTTGGGCCAAGGCTAGCCCCCCTGGGGGGGTGTTGTAGGGGAGGTGCAAAGCATCTTGGAATACGAGGGGGGACTAACTTGAATCTGGAAGGGGTCTGGGACAGAAATTCAATAAACTGATATATTCTAAATAAGTCTGATGTTACATCCATCTAGGTTTATCTTAAACCTATTTTGGCCATTTTGAAAATGGTTTATGTGCACTGAAGTTCTGTTGCACTACAGATTTGGACTGGTTTCCGATCACGTATACCAGTTTGTGTGTAATTTCTGTCCCTAGCCTAAGAGTCCTTCTGCCTGCTCTATGGACTATTTTCATGCTGGGAACCAGCACAGAGAGGCTGCAAAGCCATGCTGAATCTGGTCTTATGTGGAGTGCAATATGCAACACATTGCATAAATGAGAGGGTGCAACATTAGCAAGTACAATCTTTTCTGAACAAGTATAATTCCCTGAGAACTGGGAAGGGAATTCTCAGTACCAGAGACTGTACTAATGCTTATTTATACCCTTGTGAGCTGGGATTGTGGGGCCTGAGCAACTAATCCATTACAAAAAAAAAAAAAAAAAAAGAATTCAAACTGTAAGGGCTCCTATCTGACACTTGGACCTGAAATAACTAAGTTTTATCATTCCTTTTTCATGCATTGAAACAAACAATTCTATAGTGTTTTGCTTTGTAATCTGCAGTGTCGTGATATTTAGAGCCCCAACATCATTGCTTAGCTTCTTACTGGTGCTACGCAATGATTAAATCCATGCAGATGCAGCAACCCCTTGGAAAGCATTGTGCACAACAAAGCACTGCAAAGTCTGATGAAGCAGGTGACAAGGTTGCTGTGCTCACAAAACTGTCCAAAGTGCCACATCAGCAGTCTAGAGCAGAGACCGTACCTGCCTTTGATGGAGGCCAATTTCTAGGAGGCTACTTCTTTGCAGGGGAGGATCCAGATGGGGTGCAGTGGTGTGGTCACAACTGCCTTTCAGATGACGCCATGGAAGCAGAAGCCAGGGACTTTGAGCTGCCCAAAAGAAGTAAGAATTCCCTTTCCCTTCCCCTCCATGCTCAGCTGCATGTTACCTTCCCTCCCATCCCATCTCTCCTCCGGCAGCTGCTGCTACTATCCCTGCTGTCTCCAACTGCCCTGAGGGTGGGGGAGCTCCAGAGTCAATCCTGCCCACTCCACCCAGGCTGTGCAGGGGCCAAGCTAAGCTCAAGACAGTGGCATCAGTGGCAGCAGGTGGGTTCCTCCTCTTTGCCTGATCCCCCAAGGTGTTTCTCACCAGCCTGGGAGTAGGTTCAGAGAGGGGAAACCTGCCCACTGCCACTGTGCCCCGACGCAGCCCGTCTGAAGTGGGGCAGAAGCAGCTCTGGAGCACCCTCTAGCCTCAGGGCAGCTGGATACAGCAGCAGTGGTGGGCGAGAGGGGGATGGGAAAGGAGCAGAGATGCTGCTGAGCATGGAGAGAAAGGGAGAGGGTGATAAGAGTAGGAGGGAGGAGTCTTACTTAATTTGGGGTCTTAAAAAAAAAGTTCCCCCCCCCACCACTCCTGTCACACAATCTGCCCATCAAGGATGGGGCAGAAGCTGGGAGTAGGGTGCAGTCATCTCTGCAGTACTGGTCACTCCTCTCACACCCCTTTTATGACATCCTGGATCCACCCATGTTTCTTTGGACTCTCTCTGCTAAAAAAAAAAGTGGGGGGAGGGAGGGAGGACATTTCAGTGATAATCAGAGCTGTCTGATCTCTAGACCAACTGCAAATTCTGTGGGGAATAGACTCTCTTCATTCACGTATGTACATCACCAGGCACGCTAAGGCTCCAGCCTTAGTCAGGGTCTGCGGGCATTAATGTAATACAGTTAAACACAAAGGATAAGAAGCAAAAACAACAAACTGCCGTTTTCCTTCCTAAAACAAATTCGTCCCAGAGATATGTTTTCAGATTAGAAAACAAGGTTCTTGTAACAATTAGAAACGTCTCTAATTTTTTCCAAAGTTTAAGCCTAACGTACCTTCACTTGGAGAGAAAAGCTGATGTCATAATAACTTTTGGATTTTGTGCTGAAATTACATTTTTGGCTCCGTTAAATCCCACTGTGTGCTATGAAGGATATAATGTAATACCCATCAAATGCAGGCAGCAATGAGGTTTACTGGCACTAAAATCAATAGGCACTGAATAAAATGGCTCCGAATGATTTAGGATCATGCACACATCTTCTTTTTGTAAGCTTAAAACCATTTGGAGAGGCATTAATTCATTAAAGACCTCTTGAAGAATGTCATCACACTGTGTAGTCTCGGTCTGTGCACATCAAGAACATCATAGATTGTGGCTTTTATTAAGAAGGCTGGAGAATATAATTCTTCCTGGAGTACAGCTTACTTTAAAATACTCTGTACTTTGAAGAATATTGTTTACTGCAATACAGATACTAAATATTTAACATGTGCTGCATGAAACATAGAGCATCCGGGATTGCGGGCTCTTCATCTTAGGTTTTGGAGGTGGTCACTAGAGTTATCAGATGATCCATTACAAATTGCCATTTAGTATAGTTTATTTGTTTTCACATTGCCATAGCTAATATTCATTGTATTGTCTGCATCTTGCCATCACCTAGAGGCTCTGATCCAGGCCTGATTTATTAGGCACTTTTTAGACATGCAATTCACAACCCTGTCGTCATGGTACTTTACTCACTGATATTAACTTTGTGGTGGAATCCTTTCATGTAGTGAGGATCCTAGGAGTCCACTAAAGCCTTGGTAAATGTAACTAGTCTATGACACAGAAGATCTTCCTAGCTGCCATTGTTCTGCAGCCATGCAAAATGTCATTGCAACACCCCGAACCAAAAAAAAGTAATAAAAGCAGTAAAAGCTATGTTAACCAACATTTTACTAACTGAAATACTCTATTATCTAGCATGCACATCAAGTATTTCTTGAGCAGGGCTGGTGGGGAGGGGACCAAGGGCAGCGGCTCCCCTCTGCAGGCTGCAGAGCTGGATATGGGGGTGGGGGGCAGGGCGAAGGGGGAGGAGTATGCAGGCAGTAGTGGCCACTGCAGCCATCCACCACCCCATGCTGCCGCCACCACCACTGCCATATGCAAGCCGGGATAACTGGAATTTTTAGATAACCAGCACCCTCTTTACCCCACTCGTGCTGGATAACAAAGCTTTTACTGTAAATAAAACATAGACTATTATCCCTAAAGGAAGCTGCTTCTATTTTGCAGAGCAGCTACTGCACCATAGAGCAGCTACTGTAGAAGGCATGCACGCTGGGGGCAGTTCCACATGCCTTTTACAACTCCCCGAGTTTATGTATCTACAAGCCAAAGGCCTCTAACAGGCCAGATCCTCAACCGATGTAAACTGGCATCATTCCACTGACGTTCACCAGCTGAAAACCTGGCCCAGTGGGCTTGCTTTATAGACTAAGCTGCTACATCATTTTGATTGCAAAGCGCTGTACCAAACTGGAACTTCAAAATGCCTCTTGGGAGAGAGGAGCAGCTAAAATTCTACACGCCTGCTTTGAAAAGGGAGAGAAAACAACCTGGCACATCACACTCAATGCAATACCTTGCCTGGGGGCAAGAGACTGTTAGGAACGCAAGCTGAGACAAAGCCCCTTTCTCAGCTCTGCACCAAGGCCTCCTACTCAAACACTGCTCTTCCAACTTGAATGCTGCTCTACTGTGTGCAAAGCCCCACCTGTATATGCAGGTTCTCCTGCTGGAGAGAGCATTTCACACACAACCAAGAGGGGAAAACAGATTATTAGGGATGAGGCACACACCCTATACCCCTGCCAACTCACTGAGAAGAAATTAATCCTGAAGTGCGGCATTCTCTCAGAATTTCAGAACAAACTAGGTTTGCTTTCTAGTCATAGTATTTATTAAAATAAATAACTAACAATAGTCTGTAGCTGAAGGCTGAACTTCCCTGGTCTCAGCGAGGGCTGGGCTTAGTTCAATACTGTACTCAGGTAGAGGCAAAGATGCTTCGAAGTAATATTAGATGCCTCTTGGTCCTGAGACTGCTGCTCCCACTCAACAGAGCAGCCCAGAGGCTGCTGCAATTTACTTGCAGTTGTTTATGACCATGATCCAGACCACAAAACACATCAGCTGTGTCCCTTCTCCCTGCACATTGGGTTTGGTAGAGACCACGTGATTCCTCGTAGAGCTGTGCAAAGCTTTGGGTGCCAATTCAATTTGAAAGCGATTTAGCCCAATTTGGTGGCCGAATCTCCAAATCCAAATTGAACCAAGGGACCAATAAAAAGATACAAATTGGTTCAAAGTTTTCTGAATCAATTCAGAAAAGATTCAGAGAGCTTCGGCAATTCCAGCAGTCTCCGGTTGCTGCAGCAGGGTGCTGGAGCTGGACTTAGAGCTGCTAAGTAGGGGCGGAAGAGAGGGTTCTGGAGGAAGGCGGAGGGGGGAGGGGACCATGGGGGGACCCCAGCCAGGCCCCATCCCCTGCCTGCTCCCCCGAGCACTCCCAGCC
>NW_017728947.1:104070385-104071184 GCF_001723895.1 Crocodylus porosus
AAGGCCACCAGGTTGGTCTGACAGGACCTGCCACTGATGAACCCATGTTGGTTGCCCCTAAGCATGAAATCCCCTGCTGGCCACTCATCAATATGTGCCAGAATAATTTTCTCAAACAGCTTGCCTAGGATCGAGGTAAGACTAACTGGCCTATAGTTTCCTGGGTCCTCCTTCTTCCCCTTTTTGAAGATAGGAACCATGCTGGCCATCTTCCAGTCCTCTGGCACCACACCAGAGCACCATGAGTGCTCGTAAAGCCGTGCCAGGGGTCCTGCAATGTCCTCAGCCAATTCCTTTAGTACTCTAGGGTGGAGATCATCTGGGCGGGCTGATTTGAATACGTCCAAACCCTCCAGAAGCTCCCTAACTAGTTCCTCACTAACCCTTGGCTCAGGTGTGCCTCCCCTGGGGCCTGGGAGGGGCCCAGCGGGTGGGGGTGGCTGTTCCGGTCCCTGCTTAGGAAGATGGAGGCAAAGAAATTGTTAAATATGTTGGCTTTGTCGTCTGGTGTGACCACCAAATTTCCTAACGTGTCCTGCAAGGGCCCCACATTACCCGGAACCTTCTTTTTACCCCCTATGTATTTAAAGAAGGACTTCCTGTTGTCCTTGATCCGGGAAGCTAGTCCCAGTCCCATCTCTGCCTTGGCCTTCCTGACTGCCCCCCTGCATCCCTGAGCAACTGCAGTATAGTCATCCCTGGTGATGCCCCTCCTTTCTATTGGGTGTACACCTCCCTTTTAGCTACGAGACATTCCTGGATGCTTTTGGTGAGCCATGGGGGCTTGTGTGCCCTCCTG
>NW_017728947.1:104071574-104083685 GCF_001723895.1 Crocodylus porosus
TGGTCGAGCTCTTCCCCTTGGTTGGGAGGTCTGTAGTAGACCCCCACTGTTAAGTCTCTTTCCCCTTGACTGCCTTGTAATCTAACTCAAAGCACTTCGGAGTGCCCTTCCTCCGATTCTTTATTAATTGATGAGGATATGTATTCCTCCTTAATGTAGAGTGCCACACCCCCACCTTTCCTCCCTGTCCTGTCTCTCCTGTACAGTCTATTGCCCTTGACATTAACCGCCCAGTCATGTGTTGAATTGAACTGAATCGCTGTCCCGCAAATCAGCCAAATCCAAATCCAAAGTGAATATTAGCCAGTTCACGCAGGCCTAATTCCTGCAGTGCCCTCCAGCGGGCTTTTGCTCAGGAGCATTGCAGTCTTTTCTGGACTCTGAGAGCATCCCCTGAAGCCAGCTCAGGTTTGGCTTCTAGAGCAAGGTGGCAGCTCAGACTGCTCTGATCCCCTGGATTTATGGTCCCTCATCTCCCCTGGATGCCCATGGCCCTGAGTCAAGGAGCTAGCAGCCAGCTCCATCCTTGAGAGAGGGACTTTACCCCTTGTTGAGGAGACCAAGTGCAACCCAAAGTTCCAAGCAGCAAACGTACAGCACTGTTCCAGTGTTAGCATTTCTATCACATCCACTGCCCTCCCCACTTCCGCAGACTGAGATGACTAGCTCTGGATGCAGGCAGAGCAGTGGATGTGATACACCCTGACTTTAGCAAGGTCTCCCACAACCTTTTCACAAGCAAGCTAAGGTTGGATGCGTGGATTGTAAGGTGGATAGAAAACTGACTGGATCATCAGGCTGAGAAGGTATTAGTCAGTGGTCTGATGTCTAGTTGGCAGCCAGTATCAAATGGAGTGCCCCAGGGATCAATCCCAGGGCTGGTTTTGTTCAATATCTTCATCAAAGACCTGGAAGATAGCCTAGAGTACACCTTCAGCCAGCCTGCAGATGACACCAAACTGGTGGAGTAGTTATGCTGGAGGGTAGGACTAGGATTCAGAGAGACCTAGGCAAATTGGAGGATTGGACCAAAAGAAAGCTTATGAAGTTCAGTAAGGATAAGTGCCAAGTCCTGCACTTAGGACAGAGCATACTGGGCTCCACTGGGAGGAGTGTTGCCAGCAGTTCAAGGGAAGTAATTCTTCCCCTCTATTTTGGCCACATATGAAGCCCTGTACCCAGTTTTGGGTACCACGTTACAGAAAGGATGTGGAGCAGGACTGTTCTCAGTAGTGGCAAAAGGCAGAACAAGGAGTAACGGTCTCAACTTGCAGCAAGGGACATTTAGGTTACATATTAGTGTAACAAGCATTAAAACTGCACGCATCTCGGAGCAGGGTGCTCCACACTGGACACAGCATGCCTTGCAGCATCATATGGAAAGTGAGTTTTGTCCTTCTGAGGATGCCAGACTGAGGGCATGTGGAAACCTGCCTCAGTGGAGACATTTTGGAAGAGGGAAGTCCCAGTGAGAAGCTGGCAAAGAATAGCAAGCATGAGAAAAATCCGAGCTTCCTGATTGGCTGGGAGGGATCCTTTAAGAAACAAGGCACATGCAGGAAGAGCGAGGGAGCCATGCAGCATGGATCCAGTCCTGGGGAGGCAGCCAAACGTTGGGAGGGGGCCTCCAGGGGACCGACAGTTTGCCCTTGCTGCCAAGGCAGCAAAGAGCATACTGGGCTCCACTGGTAGGAGTGTTGCCTACTCCTAAAGGATGCAGCAGGCACACCATCGTCAAGTCACCTGTGAGCCCTGCACGGTGTGAGAGGGAAGGCAAGACTGGAGGGAGTTAGTCCCAGGTCACTTTTGACATCTGGGAGAGGTTGAGTTGACCTGAGGGGAAGGGGATACTGAGCATTATACAGGGAAGATGCGTGGTGGAGGAAACCCTCGAAGGAGTGAGCAGAGGGCCATAGAAAAACCAAGAGGGATTGGAAAGTGCACTGAGGGTTTTTTGTGCCTCTTTGCTTTGTGTTTGAGATAAGGTTTGTGCTGGGGCAGGACAGCACTGTCTGAGGGTATCGGAAGCCAGAGTCAGCTCCCAGATGAACCAGAAGGCACGGCACCCTATCCTGGCTGCTGCCTGCAAACACAACTGAAGACTGAGTTGTGTGTGCTGATCTCAGTGGACCCTGAGCTGCACTTGCCTGCTGACCCCTGGATAGACTGCAAAAGGATCACTACCTTGAGCATTGTGATATTAAGTCAATCATGTATTTGAAGTGCTGTATTACCAGTGTAAGGTATAGTACGTTCTAGCCAAATCAGTGAATGTGTGAATGTTGGGTTGTTTACAGATGTTAATAACTTAGTTATACATTTTCCTTTCCACATCATTTATAAATTCAAGTGCCTATAATTTATCTGTGTGTGTGTAGATAGATAGATAGATAGATAATATTAAAGTTTGTATATGTATAGATCAGTTTGAATCATGTCTTGCACTGAGGGAGGGGACCTTGAGGTACTCTGCTGTTCAGGTGCTACCATTTCTTCAGTGGACTAGGAGAAAGGCCAAGGTGACTGGCACCCCAGGGATCCAAAATTGGCAGCAGGCTGCCTGTAGCATGGCAGACCAGGGTTATATTAGGAAAAACTCTCTCACTAGGAGGGTAGTAAAGCACTGGAACAGGTTACCCAGAGAGGTGGTGAAATCTCCTCTGGCTCATCTGGAGGTTTTTAAGATGCAGTGAGACAAAGCCTGGGTTGGGATGATATTATTGGGGATGGTCCTGCTTTGAGCAGGCAGTTGGACTAGATGACCTCCCAAGATCCTTTCCAACCCTCATTTTTGTACGACTCTATGATTGGAGCAAGGGGCCATCCAGGCAGAAATTCTCTGCTCACCCCACCTCCAAAGGGTTTCTCTGTTCCCAATCCAGCATGCACAGTCCAGAGTACCCCCAAACCTACTCAGCTGTTCTCTTTTCAGTCTTCCCAGGCTCTGAGCCCCAAACCTCCACCGCTGCTCATTCCACTTAGTCTACCAATTCTCCCGAGAACTCAGCCTTCTTTTTAGCCTGCCCCCTCTTTGTCATGCTTATCTCAGTCTTTTCTGGACACCTTCCCTGCCTTACCTGCAGTCTCCACTTCTTGTTGACCTGTCAACGCTATTCAAGTCTCTGCTGAAACTGGGGTGCTGACAGACATGCAGCTCTCAGCTGTAACTCATAGCACTTTCCAGAAAGCACCATGAGTTATAGTGCACCCCCTAACCCAACATACATTCACTGCTTGGTCACGGAGGGTGGGGGGAGGAGGAGGATTGAGGTCCACTGTGGAGCTGATCCACTGCGGGGGAAGAGGGAGATGCTAATCATCAATCCTTCTGGATCATGGGGTATGCCACTTGGATCATGGGGTATGCCACTGGCCCCACTTCCAGCTCTGGCACTGCCTTCAAGATGGGAATGGGGAGAAAGCAGGGGAAGGAGCTCTGGTCTGGGGTTTGCCCAGCCTGTGCTTGAGGCAAGGGCAGGTGGATTGGAGCCTACTCCTCAAGCACAGGCTAGGCAAAGCCCAACCTGGAGCTCTCCAGCCCTGCCTTCTCCCCCCTCCCATTATGAAGACAGCAACAGCAGTGCTCAAGTGCAGGGACAAACAGAAGTTAATGAAGGCACTCCACTTTGGAGCGCTTTCATTTGAACCCTCATTAAATGAGGGTTAATTTGCCATGTGATTGGGCACTTTTAAGCATCTTGCAGCCGTGCACTTCTGTCAGGGCATGGCTGTAAAGTGCTTTCAGAGCACCAATCACATGACAAATATCACTCTGTCAGTACCCTTGCAGTTCTTGTCTTGTTCTGCATGTAACCCTCACACTTAGCAGCAATCCTATTAACCCTTCTTTTCCTGTGATAGCATTACAGGACAACTGGGCCGTGCCACATTATAACAACGCGAACACAGCTAACACAAAAATATTACAATTAACTAGAGCCATGAGAGATTCCCTACTTTCCCTACCTAAGTATAATTTTTTTTCAAGTTGCTTTGCCCCACAAACCAAAAACACTGGCCCTAAATTTGCTTACATATATACAGGCTACTTTTTTCCTGCTAGCAGATAGAAGAATTTGGGAGGGAAAAAATCAATACAAAGGATTAGATGTGGTCAGAATATTTTTGACTGTTTTTCCGGAAGTGCATTATTTTGTCCAAGCCAGAATGTTTGCAGAGACCTATCAATTACAGGGAAGTTTTGAAGGAAAGCTTTCTTATGTCCCAGCTGGCTTTTCCCATCACTTTCACAGGGGAGGGAAAGAGACACAAACCGGAATTTAAAAAAAGATGACATTCTGACTCAGTGTCATTTTGTGGAAAGATTCAGAAAGTTTTGACATTTTTCCAATGCAGAAGAAAAACAAATCCTAAAGCCTCAGGGAGTTGCCACAGAGAAGAGTAATCCTTCTCTATAAGGAACTGCGCCTTTTGATATACATTCAGTATATCATTTTTAAAAATAAAAATCTGGTACTTTTGCCTTCAAGTGAACCTGTGCCGGTAGTTAGGAATTTCAGATGTAAATAACCAGAACCTCATCATCTCTCTGCTCTGTCTCCTTTGCCAGCTTCCTGTGCACAGTCCTGTCAGATCCCAGTATTCTCCCATGCATTTGAGGACAGAAATCCTCCAAGGCCCAGGGTATCTCTTGCAAGCTACTGAGTGCTTTCTCCTTTGCTAGGAGTTTAAGCCAGCTCTGTACATGCCAGAGACCCCTGCTAAGCACCGCCTATCCTCTGAGGAAGCAATACGGTCAAAAAATATTGGGAGGATGAAATAGGACTTAGAAGTCAAAGCTCAAAGGTGCAGCAGTCAGGAGAAGGGCAATTTACCTTCATCTGAAATTCCTGGGCATCTTACAGCAACTGAGGAAAAGTTCAAAGAAAGTGACATTATTTGAAAAACCTTTGAAAAAAAAATATTGAAACGCACCAGAAATGAGAACTCCAGTATCAGGGCTTTTTCCATTAATTGAAATGCAAAGTCAGTTTTGTCTGTCCTAGTTTCTCCCCCATTCTGCATGTTCTCTGCAAAACAGTAGCCTCCATGGAATAAGCTCAGAGAAATCCAGAGTCATGGAGAGAAAGAAACTGTAAGACTGGTTTCATAAATGTTACTATTAATATATCTAATATCTTTTCTTCTCTCATGTATTGGTTATATATTCAGGGATCTAACAGGCAGACATTCTGAGATATGGAAAAGAAGCAACATGTTTTTCTATGTGCCATTTAGCCTGTTGGATCCGGATTTTTAAAGGTGCCGAGATCCCATAGCTACTAAATAGACTTCACTTGGGTGCTCAGCATTTCTGAAAAGCAGGCCTTTATAGTGGCTGTGTCAGTGAGCACTGCTCAAGAGGCAAGGTAATCAGCAGAGTTCAGATGTTCACCATGTTGAAAAGAAAGTGTATTTCTTCTCTAAGTGCTTGTTTCTGGCACTCTAGTTGCATCTGCTACAAGACCTCCCTTTCCGTGTTTGCCTGTATGTCAGAGAAGCTGTATTTTATAAGCCTTAGTGGAAAGCGTATGTGGAGGGTGTGCAGTCTGTCTCACAATAACTCCATTCTTTGGGAAACCAAACATTTGCCCTGTAATAAACTGACTCATCCACTACAGTAAAGACAGACCAGTGGGTGGAGTACTCTGCACATGCCAAGGGCCAGTCGCACACTGCTTGGAAATGCACGGTCAGCCACCGCCTCTGTTAGTGGCCGGGCCTTATCCAGCAAAGAATAGCAATGTTCAGCACAGTCACTTACTTTACTTTCCAAGTTAAAACAAGTTGAACCAGCTTTCTGTATTTCCCCTTTACATCCACTTGCATTACTGCTGTATTCGAGCATATTGGGACTGAAAGAAATAGGATTACATGGGAAACCAGAATGGAGCAGGAAAGAGGACCCATTCTTTTATTTGCTTTACAAGATGCATGTCACTTCTACTAGAGGTTTTCGGGGACTGGACTACCAGGGAAGTAATAGGGCACAGGTTGCAAAATCAACATCAACGAGCTCAGCACAGACTTTAGACATTCGTCTATGCGCCATTTATTCCAATCAACCACCCGGAATAGGGTCAAGAAGTGCTACTGAGGGCATGATCCTGTCAACCCTGATTCACAATCAGTGCTTGCTGTCATCTGTAGTCTCACTAGATACACCTACCCTACCTCCTCACTGTTCCTGGGGAGGGACTTGTTTGAGCATACCCCAACCACCTGCTCCTGCTTACACACTTCAAGTCTGAAAAGCCTGGAGAGGTATCACCAATGATGTTCCTGGAAAATCTTCTGTATCAGATGGGAAGATTGCTGTACAAACATCAATATCCTTGCTGGAGCCAGTGTTACCAGAATTGAGTTGGTGATCCTCAAACACCAACTTCGCTGGGCCAGACATATGCAGATGCCTGATTCAACTCTCAAAACAAATGCTCTACTCCCAGCTTAGCTATGGCCCAAGATCTCATGGCAACCAGAGGAAACACTACAAGGACACACTGAAGGTATACACCAAGAAAACGGATGCCAACATCAAGAGCTGGAAAGAACTGCATGCTAACGGACCCCAATGATGCTGCAACAACAGCCAAGTGGCAGCCCATTTTGAGGTAAAGAGTCTTGCCCTCATAGCAGAGAAGAGAGGGCAGAGGGAGGAAGAGGAGCTGAACCCCAGCCCGTGGCCTACTTTCCCCTGTAGAAAGACCTGAAACTTCTTTGGATGTCTTTGTGGCTCAAGGATTGGACTCTTAAGTCACCTCAAAACCCAAAGAGGCTTGTAGAGACCATCCTTGAATTGGGGGATTGCTAATGATGACATATCAAATATCTCTGGGGATGTGCCCCCTGCGGCCACGGTACAGACCTCTAGAAACTTGAGAGCAATTGCTGGGCACATCACTGGACTGGCTTCCCCACTGCATTTCCGTCTGCAGAAGCAGGTTGAGGATCTGAGAGCATCGAGGATACGATGTAGACATACCCACTGACTACAGGGCCCTGTTGGACCCACTGACTAAATGCAGAAACTCACTCAAGCCTAAGCTGAACTTTGATGGCTTTAGACACATGCTTGAAGTCAAACATTAGCTTTGATCAAGACAAGGGGAAGCATGGTTTTAAGCACTTTCCTGAAGTGTGACCTTGATAAAGACTGCTTACAGAAGCAAGCGCCATGCTCACTGTCTGTCATTTCACTTCCAGTTTACCTTGAGATGAGAGGAGCCATGTGAGGGCACAATTTAAGCTCTGTAGACAGGGTGCTCCATGCACTCTCCTGTAACTGCTAACAGGAAGGATGCAAGTTATTCCCTCAGGTACCACACTAAAAATATGCTTCTTGAAAAGTAGCTATTTAAAAGCTTCTGCAACCAGTGAACAGCACTCACAGCAACTAATAAATCAACATATTATCTGTTTTCTGTCCTGAAAGTGCACAGCTGGCTGTATCCTTACACAAGTCAGGATAGTCCAGACGCAGAATGTGGAGGCAAAAACAAAATACAGACCAGTAGCTGTTCTTCAGATGAGCTTTCTAAAGAGAAAATTGAATTCAAAGTCCTATTTCTGATGGTAGCAGCTGGGGGCAAATCACAATGGGAAGTCAACATTTCTTTAGCAGAACAGAAAAGGTTTTCCTCTTATGCCTTACATTGCTGTCCTGGTCAGAGGCCTGAAAAATGGACAAAAGAGTGCGATTTATTTGAAAATAGAATATTTTCAAGGGGAATAAGCCACCCAATTGTATAGATCTTCCAGCTCAACCTTACCCTGACATTCATAAGTGGAAAAGATGAAAGGTAGTATTAAAGGTAATTTTTAAGTTCCATTTCCCTCCTCATTCCCCGCTCTCAGAATAAAGACAATTGAATAACAAAAGACTCTGCAAAGGAATGACAGCAGAAGTGTGTAGGAACACAGCAGGAGGATTCTTTGACTTAACGCGCTGTCCAATTCAACCCCGGGTGCAAAAACCTATAGAAAGTGTCTGTCGACATCAGCAGGGCAGAAAGGCAAGTCTTGCTGGAGACACGCTCCTGAATAGGGTCTGTCAGCTGCGGAGTGATTGAGGTTCATGCAATTGTAGGGGATGGAGGTAGCGCAGTAAACAGGGTCACCCTGAAGGAGCATCTGTTGAGGCACGAGACATATGGAGTCTTTATTCTGTCTTGTGGAGGCACGAGCTTTGCCTCACCTTCTGCCATCCTCCCATTGTGCAGGGAGAATGTGGTCTGCTAACGGGGACAGCTGCTGTCTCAAAGCCCTTTAGTGACGGACTGCTCACAGAACTGCACAAAGGACGTTGTCGGCTGCCTCTCCCCCACAAATTACCTAGGCAATCAATCAGATGGTCAAACCGGTGGGAGGAGGGCTAGTAGCTACCTTGATCACAGCCATACGGAGCAGCACAGAGGAAATGTAGGGCTTCTTTTAACCAGCTTAGAAAAATCAGATGGGCTGCGCCTTCCACCGAAGGCAAACCCCTCCTGCCCTCTGAATGTGTGGGGATTTTTGAAATATTGATATTTAAAGATGTGGAAGAAAAAGTAGTAATCCAGAGCTAATTACACAGCTGTTGAAAAGCCCAGTAAATATGTTACTTAGGGATATATAATACCTTTGATGTAGTTGTAATCCGACTGAAGTTATTATAGGTTTTCACAGCTGCAAACCATTCCAGCTTAGTAGGTTGGGGGTTTTTTTAAAGTAATTTGCAGGAGCAGAAAAGAAATTGTGCTGCCAATGCAAAATGAAGATCCTCATATAAACACGGTAACACAGTGTAAGAAAAAAATTATACAGATGCTGAGTGGTATTAACCTGTCCCAAAGCTTAAAAAGGGCTTACTGGGTAATAAATTGCATCAGTGAATCCAGAGGGCTAGATTTCAACAAGCCTTTTCTTTAAGACAATTAAAGCTTTAAATAAAAAGTGTGACTTTGCAGTGGGGAATTCTCAATTCCCATCCAACCACAACTAAGCACAAGCTGGAAATTCTCTCAAAAATATGCACCGAGGTATAAAATATACAAAGGACAATAATATTATAGACAATACTCAGCATGGAGGCCAGAAGATCACACAATTTCATAAACAGACACCTTCAGAGCTAAAACATATTATTACTGTTTTCATTCCCCAATGTTGCGTGGTATAAAGAGCCTCCATCCCAGCTCTCCAGGTGTTACATGGGTTAGTCAACACATCTACAGGCCATAAAAAGAGGACCAATATCAACACTGGGCCATTAGGCACTGATTAAGGCTTATTTGTACTCCAGCGTGGATTCATTATGAAACTGAAGTGAGTGTCATATTCTGATTCTGCTAAAACTAAGGTTGTCAAAAATATATCCTGTGGACTGCATCTAGCTCACCAAGCCATTTCATCCAGCCAGCAGAGCTTCTAGAGGGGCTGGAAATTTGGAGCCAGCGGGGCAGGGCCTGCCACATAATTCCCAACTATGAACGCTCCCCTCCACGCATGCACGCACGCACATGCGCACGCACACACCCTTGAGGACATGTGCCAACTGGGAGGGTTGCGGGGGGAAGCAATGGCTGCACTAACCCCCACCACTGCTTCTGCCACCTCTTGCCACACTGCCAGGGCCAGATGTGGCCCGGGGCCCTGCTGAATTTGATTCCTCCAGTTTATGCCAGATTCCTAATCAAGTTAAGCTCAAACAATATAAATCTGGTTTAAAGTCCAACAAACATGTCTACTGTCGATCCGTATTAACTGAATCAGCGCAATTTCTGTGTTCAGTCCAAGCCTCCAAGGAAGCAGGTTGGTAGAACGCTGCAGGGGGGCGAGGTCCGTACTTAAATGCATAGAGCAGCTTGAATATAAATCTGCCTGTGGTCTTATTTTCCCCTTGAAAAATCAGACAGGTAGTTTGGAGACTAAGGAGATCCTGTAGTTGCTCTTGTCTGAATATTACATAATGCTTCAAAGGAAAGACTGGATTGTTCAGCACATCCATAGAGGCAGCACATCCTAAAGCTGTGCAGTCAAAGGCAGATCTGTGCACAGTATGCTCCTTAAGCCTGAGCTCAGAAAGGGACATGACCAAGCCAATTATTTATACTGGGAGAGGGATGAAAGTTTGTGGGTGAACCCCAACCCCAAAAAGGGCAATCTGAGTGAACCAAAACATTTTGTAAATGGGAAACTGTTCAACTGAAAAATAACCCCACAAATGTGAACAATTCCCAATATTTCATTGCAAATTTCTAACTAAAACATTAAAACTTCAATTGCAAACAAAGTTGTACTTGGGAAAGTACTTCCATTTACAGCCAAACATTTTTTAAAAGATAAAAAATGAATCAAAATATTTCATTTGGTATTGGACTAAGGAGTCTGACCCAAAATGATGGTTTCAAGTGCCTCAGGACTACTAAAGAACTAAATCAATCAGTCAGTCAACCCCTTATTAACACAGCTCCAGTTTTTACTAGGGAAAAACTCCCAGTAGATCAAATCCCAAGTTCTTTCGCTGGGTTTCTTTTCAGGCAAGGACCCATATACATTGAGTTTGTCTAATTCAGGGAAGAGTTAAAATAAAACAAAACAGTAAGGACTTTAGGACATGACCAAGTGAGGCTGTAGGAGATTTTTACCTTGAGTAATGTCTCCCCTCACTGTTTTTAATGTAACATCCATCAAAATTCAGTTTAATATTTTTTTTTCTCAGAATTAACAGTTCATTTTGCTGATGAGAGCCATCTAAAAGCAATCGAGAGGGGTGAGAACTGGACAGTGGATGGGGATCAGGAACGCCCTAATACGTTCTTTCAGCTTGAAGTTATCAGTTCAAATCCTCCAGGATACTAATTATCCACACTTCCTATCATCTGACAGCTGTTGTGTGGACGACACAAAATGAGGTGGTGGTAGAAGTCCGCTCCCAACAGACAAACATCAACATCACAAAAATACCACGGCAATTTGCGCTCATCGTCATCTTCGTTGGCAGCCAGGAGGAGGCCACAATAGTCGTGGAAACTAAACTGCCCTTTTATTCCCAGCAACAGCCCCAGGTATTCAGAGCTGAAGCAAAATGGTGGGACATCATCATCTGCATGACACCTATTGTGTGGTATATCCAGCTGACACCTTTGGAGCCTCGTAAACTTTAAGACCACTAAATTCAAGTCCTAGAAGCAGCACCAGTGGCTGAGACTCCCAAGAGCCCAGCTCATAGTGTTGACCATTGCTGACCCGTCTCGAACCCTGGGCAACCAGCATCACCTGGGTGTGTCATGGTGCCCCCTCCCAACTCTCCCTGGTTTATTTAAATTCTTAGCAAGAAACATCCCTTTCCCAGTGAGCTCTGTGATTATACAGCTTCTGGCTCAGTGCCATTATAAGAGAACAGCAAACAACAACAGTATACATAAAAGATCCAGGGAAATTATTCTCTAGGTGACACACTAAGGGAATGGGGCAAATGCTTGTACTGCATCCCAGAGGCTGCTGGGATGGACGAATTAAGTGATCTGAAATTCTGAGGTCCAGTTTCTCACTCTGAGAGCAAAATATGCCCCTTGCCCATGACAAAAAGCTCCTGGCTTCAAAAGGGCCAGGATTTCCCCTTGACTTTTCAGGCACTCACTCAGCTAAAGAAGCCAACTAACTGGCCTTGTTGGGGGTGACACATTAGTAGAAGCCCACCTATGGCTAATGATCTGAACTAATATTTCCACCTTCAGAGCTGCCTGGAGGCTAGAGTGATGCTGGGAAGTGGAGAAGATCCTGTGGGGAAGATGTGCACAACCTCTGTGCTGCCAAGAAGCATGTCTCCCCACTCGCTCCTGTTCAGCACACATCAACCCCCAGGAATGAGGCAGTGTAACCAGCTTGGAGCCTCAGAGCAGCACAGGAGTGCACGCTCACGGCTGTGCTGTTGTATGTGTGCTGCTTGGCATTCCCTTAGGGATACTCTAGCCCAGCTACCCATTTCTGGGATTTAGACTTCATAGACTTCATAGACATTAGGGCTGGAGGGGACCTCGGGAGAGCATCGAGTCCAGCCCCCTGCCCAAAGGGCAGGAAGTCAGCTGGGGTCATAGGATCCCAGCAAGATAAGCATCCAATTTACTC
>NW_017728947.1:104083785-104102022 GCF_001723895.1 Crocodylus porosus
TGACCGACTAGCCTCTTGAGCTTGTCAAAGTCGGCTTTTCTGAAGTCAAGGACTTCTGTGTTGCTGACTGACTTGCCAGCTTTACGGCGGATTTGGCACAGGTGAATGGGAGTGAGTGAACAGGGTGTGCTCCTCTGTGCCAGTCTCTAGTGTAAAGCAATGGTGGAGACCTGCCTGGAGAGCAGGAATTGCCAGTGCTCACAGAAGTGAGTAATCACTAATGTTATTGTAATCTAGGCAGGGTCCAGAGGGGTGCTGGTCCAGAAGGGTGCCAACCCCATGCTCAAAGCAGGACCGTCCCCAACTATATCATCCCACCCAAGGCTTTGTATACCTCAGACCTCCCCAGAGATGGGGTCTCTCTGTTATGAGATGTCATG
Source organism: Crocodylus porosus (assembly GCF_001723895.1). Classification (NCBI taxonomy): domain Eukaryota; kingdom Metazoa; phylum Chordata; order Crocodylia; family Crocodylidae; genus Crocodylus; species Crocodylus porosus. The sequence continues at coordinate 104,084,166 of NW_017728947.1, forward strand.
ATCATGTCCTTCACCTCCTGTGCCTGATGTCAGCAAAGGAGTCCAGTAGAACAAGTTATTAAAGACGACTAGAATTCCTTATTCTCCAAAGTAACAGGCTAGTGCTTTAACCTGATGCACATTCCCCTCTTCAAAAAGCCTTAACTGGCTTCAGACTGCCTTGCAAGATTAGCCTGGAGAGGATGGGGGGTTTTTATTCACAGCATTGCATTTGTGTTTTTCCAGTTCATTCATAAATCTAAGTGAACCAGAAGTGCATGGGGAAGTTTGGGGCAGACAAAGCCTCGAGTGGAATGATCTAGTTGGGAACGGTCTTGCTTTGAGCAGGGCGTTGGACAAGATGACCGCCTGAGGTCCCTTCCAACCCTCATTTTTTATGATTCGGTTAACAAGCTCCAGTTTTAAAACAAAGATAGATAGCAATTTTTCAGATCATGAGTGTGTATCCCCCCCGCCCCCAGTGGAGGGCAGGGTTTAGAGCTGGGGGTTTGACTTCACTCATTATTCAAATGTGAGACCAGCCACGAAATATCTGGATGAAAATCAGGTTCATTTTCCACATAACGGTTGGCTAGAACTCAGGGTGAAGAGGGAGGAAGAAAGTGGGCTTGATGACCAGTTTTGCTTAAGAAAAAAAAAATAAAACAATCAAAATATCAAATCACATGGTATCTGAAAATCATAATAACTAGTGCTACATACAGATGTGCAGGCAACAAACAGTTTTATCCTGTATTCTCAAAACATTGATAGCAATTCAAGATGCTATTATATCCCATGTCCAAGGGACTGATAAACCAGTGTTATGATACATGCCCAGTATTATACAGTCCATCTAGGTAGCCACATCTTCCACAATGATCACTGGCTAGGAGCTGTTCTGTCAAACAGCAATAGCGTGGCCAGGCAGGACCACCTCCAACCACACCCGGCTCACCTGCTTCAGACCTGGGAAGATGCTCCACGGTGTCCCCTAGTTCCTCACATGTGTGAGTGGGTGGTTGGGACAAGGCCAGAGTGTCAGGTTTGGTTTGCATGTACAGGACCAAGTTAGGGACATAAATACCTCAGTGAATCTGGACCTATGTGATTTGCCTATGATTACAAAGTCCAGGACAGAGTGGGGAAATGCAACAAGATTTTTCCAGGCTGAGGCTGACGACTAGACAATCCTTCCTCCCTGCCTCTGGTCCCTATCACTTCACTTTACTGGAGAAAATGGTTTCCTACCTCTAAAGAGTTGCTGTGAAAATAAAATCTGTTAAAGACTGGGGAGCACTCAAAGCCTACAGTGAACAGGTGAGGAAGAGCCTGAATAGACTGCACAAAACTCAACAAAAAGACAGGGAGACAACAAATAAATTTTTTATTATATCATCTCTCTAGTACTGACTTTCCTCACCACCCCTACATGCGGTTCCATTCCTCCTAGTATGATATATTGGATAACAATTTCCTTGTCTTACTTGGATGAGGGTCTGTGATAGGATTTACCCCTTTTCCCAAAGTAAAATTCAAGCAAGTGGTGAGAAGAGATATTGGTGCAATACGCTATGATTTATATGTACTGCTTAGACAGACATTTTAGGCTGAGTGATGTTTAAAAGGCTATTACAGGCTTGCTTCCAGCAATGAAGTAGCCTGTGCTGTTATAAAATGTCTGCCCAAAGCACTTCAGTTAGTTTGGGATTCCCTTTATAGATTAGCCATGGGAAATAGCTGAAGCCTTTGATAACACAGCGTTCGCCTTTTGATGGGAAGCCTTGTATTAGCCCTGTATTGCTAGCATGGAAAAAAAATGAAATCTATATTTGTAAATTTGCAATGGTTTTAAAGCACTATTTGCATATTTCCCCCCAGCCCAAAAACATTGGAGCTCTTCTTCCAGCCAGCCAATGGTATATTCAACTAGTTTTCCTGCATGCTCTTAAAAAGGGAGTGAATTTATTCTGAAGGGTAAATTCCATTTGCCAGTGATTGCCTGTCAGACTAATTAGTTTACTGGGAGTAGTGCAGGTCAACAATTTTTGATGAAATCGCGCTCATCAAAAGTGCTGAGTCATCAAAAGTGAAACTTTTTGTAGGGATGTATTACTTCCAGTGAATCTCTCTCTCAAAGCCATCTCAACCTGGGACAGGCCATCCAGAAGAAACGAGAGAGAGAAATACCTGCTTCAGAGGCAAGCGCCTGGTGATCACAGTGCCTACATGGGAGGCTGAGGAATAGCAGAGAAAGGACATACGGCAAATCTAAGACTCCCATGAATCAGCTCCAAGGCTCTTAGGTATTGTGACGATTCTCTCTGACGTGCCTTTTTTTGGAACACTTCTAAAGGTCTTTGCTTTCCTTCCAATGCAGAAATTCTTCAAATCTCCACAAAAAAAAAATCACAGGTTCAGAATATCGTTTCCTCCCCAGTTCAAATTGTGCAGTCTTTTGGAAATGCACTGCATTTTTCAAGCACAGGGACTATAATAAGTAATAGATGTTCATTATTAACACCCTGGATTCGACAAGCTCCAGCGGTATAGCCAAGTGGCTGCTGTCAAATAGGAAACCCAGGCTGACACACAGCAAAGGGAACAAAAACAAACCAAAACAAGAGAGACTGGCATGTAAAATGTATGGCACAGGTGTTGAATTGAATAAGTTAGGGACACATTAAACAACTTTTTCTTTTTTTTTTTAAATAGTGGCATATAAAGTTTCAGACATGATTTTCTGCATCAAAGTTTTGGCAGTTTTCCCTCCGTTTTTTTTTTTAACACAGATTTGCACGCGTGTTGTTTAGGTATGAAAAACTGGATAAAGAACTGAAGAGTCAGCCTTGAAAATCCAGTGCACAAGAGAAGATGCAAATAGTGTTTCTCAAACACTTTCTTCCATTGTGATCCAAGCTTCACCTTGAAAAGAAATATAGAGGGCCCAGGAGGAGGAAAAGATCTCCAAAATTTTGCAAAAGAACAGCTGTGTTTAACTGTTGGCTTCGGTCTGCAGCTCCATTTCCCTTTAACGCTTTTAACACAAGGAAACCTATGTTTAGTCTAATGGAAAGCGTCTGTGCAAAGGTGCTGCATGCTCCCTTGAACACTTTCACTGGCATTGTGTTAGGAGCAGCCTAGAGATGTCGTTGCACATGTCACTTACATGGCACTGTCCAGGACAGTCTACTAAGAGATGCTCTGAAAGTCCTTTCTGGCTTACAGGACACTTTTTTAAGAAGCTGTAAAAGGTCTGTTCCCTACATTTGATGAAGATGACTTGAAGAGGGAAAGGATGAGGTCAGGGCTGTTGGGGCAGGTAACCGCTGCTGACACACATTGGGCAGATGGGAAAATCCAGGATAAGTGTTCAAAACTAAGGAATTTGCCGCAGTCCAACCAAGAGCGTCAAGGGCTGCACAAGGGTCAAGGTTGTGGGGTCACAGGGAAAGGGACAGAGCTGCAGCCAAGGCAAAAACCGTAGGAGGCAAGAGATGGCACGAACATGAACCATGGAAGTGAGAAGTGTCAAAAAAAATTACTAGACCTTGTAAAGCTGTAAGAAGAGGGAGATGTCAGTGAGACTGCCGAGCAGATTGAGAAGTAGGAGCAGGGCACGAGTTTAGGAGGAGAGGGGAGTTGCATGTTAGCCTGAGACAATGAGGGGTCATGTAGGAAGAAGTGCCAGAGACCTAAGGGCGTGCGCAGATGAAACAGGGGCCCTAAATTGAAGTGGTGGGTTTTTAAAAATGCTGCTTCAATTTAGGGTGAAGTAAACCCCTGTGTCATACACACACCCATGCGCTTACCTGCCCTTCTGGCGGCGGGGAGGGGAGGGTGAGCTGTCAGCGAGTGGAGCAGTTCCTGGGCTGTGGGGGGAGCTGGCGCTTCTCTCCACGGCAGTGGCAGGCAGCACTCGCCCGCAGGCACCCAGCTCAGGCGGTCCCGGGGGGCACTGCAGCCATGGAGAGAAACACCAGGCCCCCACACAGCTCAGGTAAGCAGGCAGGCTCCAGGAAAAAGAAAGGAAAGAAAGATAACCACTTTTTTTTTTCCCCTTGGGCAGAGTCTGCCGTCCCGGGCTGGCGCCAGGCTGCCTGCAGGGCTTCCTGCAGAGCCGCACGGAGCCCGGTGCTTCACTCTGAGGCTGTAAAACTCCTCGGAGGATTTTTAGTTGGCTGTGCCCCAAGTCATTTAAGGTGCATTACACTGCCGAATTTGCTACAGCGGCTGGAATTACTGCACAATGCACTGCCAATGCGTGCAAACAGCAACACCATTAAAGCGGTGCAGAAGCATTTAACCCACTTTAAAGTGTTGTGTAGATGTGCCCTACGTTTCATCTACATGTAGCCTAAGTCTGATCAAAGAAGAAAGTTTTACTGCACTGCCTTGCTGCCCTCAGGACACCCGTGAATTCTCCTCTGTGATCACCTCGGGATGGATGGAAGTGTTGGGACCCAACTTGAAGTCAAAGCCTCCTAGCTCGGTCTCTTCGTGTGTCAGAGCATTGCTTCCAACCCCCCCACCCTCATATAGGGAGCGGAAGGAGCAGAACAGCAATTAGAGAGATTATGTGGAAAACAGGCTAAAAAAAACAACAAAACACAGTGTAAAATTCAATCAATTTGAAAGTCGTGTGAATTATTGACCTGCCCATTAATTCCTCATGCTGAGGTGCCTCGTCTATATAAAAGTGAATTGAAATAATCAGCACTCAGTTTCGCCTGCTATTTTCCATTGAGCACACTAAATTATATTGGTTGTATTTTGTTGGAACAACATTATACTGTTGTTGTGATCCCCAGGGGCTCCTCAGGAAACCGAACTGTGTATCACGTAAGACTATCTCAATAAGGGACATTCTTAAATAAACAAACACCACTTTCAGATGCTTTGTCCCCTCCCACAAAAGGCACAAGACAGACAAAGGCAGGAAGATGCGGGAGAGGGAAGCAGGAACTGGCAGCTGAGCGATAAAACATTCACAAAACAGTCCCCCCAACCACAAACACACGTAAGTGCACATGGTATTTCGACTAACTGAGAGCCAGGGCTGTTGGGGAAAAAAACCTTTTAGATCTTAGTTAGGGTCCATGCCTGCAAACTTTCCCCTGCTCAAGTAAAACAGACACATGACGGTTGGACGTCTCTCCTTGGCAGCAACCTCTGGGCTGGGCCCTCGCAGCTCCAAATATCACATTCAGTCTTGCATTGATGAAAGTACTCTAGCAGTGCTTGCAAGTGAAAAGTATGGAAAATTAAAGTAACACATGGGTTTTACAACTCAGAAAACACCTTTGGGCTTAAATTGGGTATTTTAAGGTGTCTTCCATCTCAAATATTCCGTGAGTTCCCATCTTTTGATCTTTCCATTTCAAAGTTCGTAAGCACACTTCAACATTTGGGCTGGCTTAAAACAGTTTTGTTTTAATTTCCTCTTTCCACTTTACGCACTACAGAGTTGGTTTCCCCCTTTTTTCCAAACTACTTTCTAACTCAGTACTATTTTTTTAATTGGTTCTATTAAAGGTTGTTGGAAGAGATGCAGTGGATTGCTTCATAGAAACATTTCAGTCTGTTCATATACCAAGTCACCCTGTTCAAGTGATAAATTATGAATGCATTGATATTACCTTGAAACCCCTTATTTTTTCTAACAAGGGCCAAATTCAGATGTACATGCACGGCAACTCTCATTGAAAGGAATGGCAGATGTGTCCGTGAATCCAAGAACAATATCTGGTCCCAGCGACTTTATTTACTTGTAATTAAACACTGCATTATGCACTATCTATCAATTCATTGCTTTTCCTTTCAATGACTTATTTTTATGAGTTGAGGTGTAAGCCTGGAATTCATTTGAGTGCTGAGACCTAGGGAAATAATTACCCTGGAGAAAATCCTACATGCTCTTCACCATGTGTAGATGTCTCCCTGGCCGTGGAACATCTGATCCAGCGGCAAATAAAGATCACAGGTACCTTCCCAACCACAGCTTCAGCTGAAGTCAAAAGGTGAAATATTGACCAAAGCAGTCAAAGCTGGAGCCTAACAACACTGAAGCACCTGAAACTAGGGACACTTCTGAAAATCTGAGCTCAGGTGACCTTTCCAAACCAATTCCCCATGCCAGAACTAAAAGCAGGGCTACCAACTGGATCTAATGCCCAGCTCAGTGCCTTGCCAAGTACTATTTCTTCCACGTGTCCTGTGCATTTCTTCGGTCTGACAAGGAATGGAACAGAACATAGAAATGGGCAATAACCCAAGCCTGAAATTCTATACTTCTATTCAGAATCTATATTTAAGAAACTTTCAGATTTACAGGGTTTTCAAAATTAATTCAGATTAATTCAAACCAAATAAATAAAAAAAGTCCTTTTTCACAACTTGATCATTTATTGCCTTTGTAGGACCTTTCCCTTCCCCTGAACGGAACCCCTCATGTCTATAACATTAGTATTTAACATCAAATAGAAACCGTTGCTAATATTTGCAAATCTGATCACTTGGATGGAAATGGTGACCTGTGGGACTGCCCCACTTTTCAAGCAATTGAAACATTAAGGCATAATTTATGTGCCCAAAAAGTCATTTCCATATCACAGAGATTGCTTCTTTCCTTGTTATGACTTATGAAGGATGTTACCAGTACATGAAACCACAGAGATCTCTATTACATAAGAACTTGTTTTGACATGTATAGTGCATCTTATTTATGGTGATAGCCGAAATGTACTGTCTTAATGCAGCTGAGCATTATTTCAAGGCTGCCTCAACACAACTAAAATAAGATCAGAGAGGAGCATTTCATGATGAATCAAGATTCCAGCCTGCACTGACAGTTTGGACAAGCTGACTGATGTGTTGAGTTTCAATTTATTTTAGATTATTTATATAAGAGTGATTAATGCTATTTGAATGAAGACTAAATACAAAAAGAGGCCCTGCCACCATTTTTTCAGCATCGGGATGCTGCTACACATGACGCTCGGGTGCTTTTAATTAGTACAGCTCATTAATTAAAGCGCCCCCCCACCGCCGCCGCCCAGAGCACGTCTATAAAATAAAACCCCAGTGTGTTTTGGGCCCGCTCTCTCCTGACCCACCACGTTCCCACCAGGTAGGTTTCTTCAAGCTTTCAGTTGAGGACATCTCTAATGTCCCTTTGTTCCCCTCCAGGAGAACAGAGCTGAGCACCACGCTTGATGAGATTATCAGGAAGAGCTCAGATTGTTGTCCTTCCTTAAAGGCTTCATATTGTTTGGTTTGGGTTTTTTTTTTTACATCAGGTTTAGGTTTTGGTGCATTAATCATGCCTGGGGATAATGCCATATTTTCTCAAAAAAGAAAAACATAAAAATCCCAACAACAACAAAAAAATACCCTAACCTCCCCTCCCTTCCCCCCTCCGCCCCAACTAAAACATAGTAACTGAGAAAACTCAAACCTTACGCTTGAACCTGTGGTTTTATACACATGCAACTTTTACTACGCACTATTGATTGTCTTGTTACCCAAACAGATGCCCAATCCCTCTTTGACTGCTGTAGAACTCCTGACCTCCTTTTAACACTCATTTTCTGTCAAAAAAAAGGAGGTGACATCTCCCGACTAGCAGGAAAGCTCTGGCCACCGCTTCTGCACCATTTGCCACCACCACCACTACTCCGCCTTTCCCACTGCTGGAGCCAGAGCTGCTGCAAGTCAGGTGTAGGGGAATGGGAGGGAACAAGAGACAGGAGGGCGAGACACCCCTCTAGCTCTGTTCTGACACCCCTTCCCTTAAGCAGCATCTGGGGCATACGCCCCAGTTGCCCACGCACTGTTACACTGTTGCCTCAGTGACACCTGGCGGCAACGAGTTTCACGATCAAATTACGGCTGGTGCGAACATGTGAATGGATAATCACGTTTCTCATCCATAAGAAACTTACTTCTAATTTCATATGCGCAGCCATCAAAATACTAACAGGTGATGATCCACTCAGCCACTTTCTTTATGCATCAGAAGTAAACACCTCCTTTGCACTGATCTGTAATGCAAATAGACTTGCTAAAAACAAGACACAAAAGTTTTGCTTTTAGGTAGCTCAGAAGCTTAAGCATTTTTGGCCATGTCTAAGAACAGGGAATTTTTCCACCTCCTCGGGGAATGTTTGTCCATTTAATTACACTACGCAATGGGAAAAAAGACAGATCTTTAAACAGCAATATACTCTATGCATTTTTGTACATACAATTATTAATGCAATAAAATCAAAATTTCAGCAGGTATCTTTAGGCTCACATGCATGTTCAAGCTCTGAGATCTTGTATATACAGTACCTGGGTGTTAAAAATAACAACTGTATATTCCCTTTTATAAGTAGATATTATAATTTAATCAGAAATTACCTGTTTAGCTAGAATACCAGAATTGCACTATCCATTATGGCATTATGGTGCCCACAGCTGCCAGGAAAGTTACAGCCAACCATGCAACCTGGAGCAGGACTTTAAATGGGATGGCCAGTTTCCACATGTCCCCATTGTCCCCTCCAGTTCCAATGCTGAAGGTGTGAAATGTTCCATGTTCTTCAAGCGAGTGTGATCACCTTAGGCAAACTATTTTTCAGTTTACTCTGTTTGCTGAGGGATATCAAAGGCTGTTTCCACCCATTTAAAACATAAAACAATCAAAAACAACAACAGTGTAGCTTTAAAGGCAAGAATCTTACCAAGGAGTGCAGAAGCTGCGTTCTTGTGTAACATCTAACTGTTGTCAGCAGGGTCCAATTGAACCTGCCTAAGGAAATTAGATCTATTAGTAAGGATTCCTTTGTCAGCATAAGCTTTTCATTTACACCTTAGTACAACTCTTGACAGCTTTGGCCTCCCTGTCAGATCAGATGCATCAGTTTCCAAGTATAATTTCAAACCAAGTGAAGAAGAAGACTTGCCTATTAAAATCACCAATTACCAAAGATCAAAATAGTTACAATCAAAACAGTTTCCCAACTATAAGCCACTGAATCGAGTTAAAAAACCCCCACCAAAACCCTGCAAAAAATCCCTCAAACATAAAACCAGATAAACAAGTCCACTTATGTGAAGACAGGAAGATATTCAGATTCTAAGTGTCTATTTTGTCTACTATGTTCTAAATATTTTCCAAACACTCAAAAATGATTCCTCCTTAAAAGTTCACAGTATAAAGGTACAGCATCTTTTATTTACAAGACATGGCTATTCTTCCTGCACTCAGAGAACATACCTGCGCCTGTTAATATGAGAGTTTGAATGTTCGGGGAAGTACTGATAGAGCACCTGGGTATAATGTTATTGACAGTATTCAAAAAGCAGTACCATAAAAGTGACAGAGGTGGAATCAAATCTGGAAGCCCTATTTGAATGCTGATCTGAACTGCAAAGGGGGAGGGAGGTTGATGAGTCTGTCCCAATGTTCAACCTCAGACCCGTCCACAGATAACTGTGCCAGTTTGATGCTCTATGCAGCATGAATAAGATATATGCCAACAACCTGTGTCCTTCCCATCCACATTTCCACATGCAGGATAGTGACTGAGAGGAGGAGGAATCACTGGTCTGTAGGAGAAGCATCAGACATTTAATATATTGTTAAGAGTAAATGGACTGAAAACTCCTGATGAAGGAACAGTAATGCCTTTAAATAAGTAGTTAAATTACCTAATGAAAAGCGATATCCATTAGTGTGGAAGGTTCTTAATTACAGAGAAGGAAAGTATCTTCCATTATCATACCAAATACTGAAGTCATAAGAAGCATTTCCAAGTACACCCCTTTCCTCTTTCTGACATTCTTGTGACAAGCCCACAGGTCTCTTTTTTCATTTGACTGTCCTGCTAGTCTTGTACTATTCAAAACCTAGATCTAGGTAAAAGCAAAGCAGGACATCTTCAAAGAGGTTCACCTAGATCTGGCAGACAGAAAAAACAGCGGTTTGTCAGACACTTAAGTTGTAACCGGTAAACCACAAGAAACAGGCTCAGATAAACACACACTGATGAGATCTTAATCCCAAAATGTCCATATTGCTAACCTGGGTTTGGAAGCCTCATGAGATTTTTCTCCTGCTGATTAAGTCACAGGTATGATGAGACTATTCTTGCTCATGGTACTATTGACACTATCAATCTCCGTATTTTTAGGTTTGAGAAAAACATGCAATATACACTGTGGCTTTATAGCTTCTTCATTTTTCCTCTGATTCAAAGCAAGGTAGAGATAGCATGGCTGCTGTATATCATTAGAGGTTCTCTCGCTGGCTCTGACCTCATCAGATCCTGACAGATAGGCAAGACCAAAAAAACAAATCACTACCTGAATAGGAAATCTCTGAGGAAAATGCAGATGCTGGAGAAAAACATTTTTGGTTATTCATTATGTGCCGTTTTTCCCTCCGGGCTATTTCTGACCCCATACACACACTATGATGATAGGGGGCACTGTGGATTTCTGTCCGTCTTTCAGAAATTATATGAAATTAAGATTTTGACCATTTGCAAATGTTGTTTGCATGATAGTAGCACCATGAATCTCCTGCCCTGGACTAGGACAATGACCAGACTATGTTAAGTACTATAAAAACAAAACTAAACAAAACATGATATCTATCTCTCTATCTAGATATCTTATGTTAAGTGCTTAACCCAGTCTGGTCATACATATATATATATCTATATGACCAAAAATCCATATATATGCAGGTTGCTAGCAGACTTTTTGCAAGTGTTAATCCTCAGGTCCAGTGGGGGAGGGGGCAAATCTATAGGGCAACTGTTATCTGCTTGCCTAAACTGCCCTCTGAGATTTCATAGTGGTTCAACTTCTGTCCTGATTTTTTTTTTTTTTTTTTGGTGTGCATCTGTAATTTGCTCAATAGTGTCTGTCTTCCTGTCTGAAGTGACTTCATGTTCCTTTGCTTGAGAAGAGGGCCATATAGGCAAGAAGCTGGTAAAGTGCTTTGGGATCTTTGGATGAAAGGCACAACATAAAAATATCACAATAATTCCATGTTGTCACTCTCCAGAATGAAGGAAGTTGTTTACCAGCAATTGAAGCAGACATTGCCATCTTGGAGATCATTTATATTTCACAGCACTGTCAAATCCTGACAAGTAGCAGATTGTAACAGGACGGCTCCTGCTTTCTGATGAAATGTTTGGTACTCTTTGCTTACATCTCAATGGGCACTCTGTTTGTACATTGTCAGACAAGGGGAGAAAAAGTTCCAGAGGAGGGAGTAGGTGTTCCATTCAATCTGACACATCCAATTTCCATCAGTTATGCTTGCAACAGGGTGAACATTTCCCTAAAAGAGGGCACTGGCAATGGCAATAATAGTCTCAGCTCCTTAATGATATTCTTTTGCAATTCTCATCAGATAGGAAAGTGCCTGCTCCCCCTGCCTGCCTGCAGTCACTCGCATTAGACAGCTGCTCAATATTTTGCTGCCATTATACTTTATTCTCTAGGAGATGGCCAGTGCATCTTGGAAGAGGAGTAGCCTCAAATCCTACTGGAGTCAACAAGAGTTGTGGATGCTCGGCACAACTCAAGGCATATGCTTTATGGCAGGAATGTCTCCAAATCTCTCCTAGTGCGATCTATCAGGCAGAGGTTCCTTCATCCTTCAGATAAACCAATTCAATTATATGTCACATTTAAAATTGCATCAGACCCACTCAAACTTATTGAAGTGCTACTTAAGCATGGAGATTATTCACATAAAGAGCATGGATAAAGGATCTAGGCCAGTGGTTCTTGACCTTTTTAGATTCAAGGTACCCCTGGCTAGACTTGAGGCACACCCTGGAAAATGCCAGCTCTTCTCACACATTTGAGAGCAGAAAAACAGTAGAGTGATTCTTGTCACAAAGAACTCAGAAAGACCGCAACAGGGCAGGATGCTTTTAATAATATGGATCCGTACTTGAAACCTCTGGCCAGATCCAGATGTGCCAGCACATGTGGTTTGTCTCACTACAAACCTCCTTGCAGTGCCTCACCCCCAGCATGTTAACATGCCCTGCACTCCAAACTTGCAGCATGGGGGCAAAATCTTCTACCAGGAAATCCCGGTACCAAAAAACAACAAAAAAAACCCAGAAAGCTCCCCACACACACCGTGAAAAAAGCAGCATGGCACACATCACAGGAGCGTATGCCTGCGGATAGAGGCTTGTTCCTCCAGGAAGACACTCTGGCTCCCAGCCAAAATGTCTCCCCTCCTTTAGTTCTGCCCTGGCTCCTCCAGCATGCCAGCAGCTGCAAAAAAAGGGCAGTTTGCCCAAAGTGGGGCATTTTGCCCCACACCAAAGCACAGGTACAGGGTTGTGTACAGTGCCAAATTCATGCCGCTACTAGTTTTGCCACTACAAGTGCACACCTCTGCATGTAGGGAAGTACCCTCTGGGTTCATCTTGTGAATCATGCTTGCACATGCTTTGGCATCCCACAGGACACTTGAAAGGATCTCTAGGCACCCCAGGATGTTTCATTACCCTGGCTGACAATCACTGGTCTTCGCCAATGTACCCTAGGTGAGAATCTGGCCCTGTGTTTTGCATTTACCCATTCCTTTTATGCAGCATGCTAGTTCAATACATTACAGCTTTGCATAGCAGTCACACACAAATGAACAAACCTAGCCACATCCTACTTTCTTTGTTCCGAGTCAAGGTAGGTAAGTTGTTGGCAAATAAACCAACTCCTCAGCAGTCACTGGAACGCAGTGAAGTGGAGTTTGCAAAAATGACACAGCTGCACAAATGTCTACTTGCCAGCAAAACTATTTGTTTTCAAAAAGGACAAATCAAATATATTTGTCTTCTATTCATTCTCATCAAGATGGTGATTACTGGGCAAGCAGATTTAGGGCTGGGGCTAATAAGCTTTCACGAAGATTTTATGAGGCTGCAAAACCGCAAAGTGTCATTGGTGAAGACTCAGTAAACATTCGAGTAAAGAAAGGCCAGCTGAGGTAATAGCAAAGTACAGATTTTACAGTATTGTATGCAGTTCAACAGTTAACTGGTGCATAAAGGCTCCTCTTTCATTCTTAGCCAGTGCGGACAGAAGGCCTGTTATTATGCCCTTTCATTTAAGACAAAGGCTCTCACAACCGCAGTCTCCTGTGCTGAGAAATCTTTTATACATTCAGAGACACTGGGAGAAGGAGCCTTCTGGTCCATGTGCTCCTTGTGGGGGGAGATTATGAACAAAAACTCTTCCTTCTGCACATGGCCCAGATGAAGAACTGAAGCAATAATGCCCTTCTATCACAGTAATTATGGTATCTATTGTTTTAATGACAATGTTGTTGGGAAACAGGAGTAGAACTTGGTCCCAAGGACCTATCCCAGTGCACACAAATAGACTATATATTATATTGTTGTCAGATTAGACAGAGACTCTCCAGCCCCACTGTTGCTACTATTTTCCCCACAATCCTTTGTGTGTGCATGTGTGTGTATGTATGTGTGTGTTGATTTTATTTAACCAGATTATGCAAACTAGGGGCCTAAAGGAGACAAAAGCCCCTTTTCTCTGGAGAACTTCCTTCAGGATTGACAGGGGATGGACAATACAAGTAAGACCTTGTACGATCTCAGTGCCTCCTGTCTGCTATATTTATTTACATGAGAACAGTATTCTTCTCATAAAACAGCACTGGAGATCGCCAGCTTAGATTGCTTCAGTGAACAAACGTCTTGAATGCTTTGTGTGTTACTGTACTATAATACCAGGTGAAATCAGTGCACGGCCTCAAAGAAGCTACATCACTCTCTACCCTACGAAACCAAGCAGTAGGGTAGAGAGTGATACGAACATTTGACTCGATACCATAAAGACTGGAAGAGATTGGTTTTGTCCCAATGTTTATGAAAATATGAGCCACAAAATACAATGCAAAAGATGGTAAGTCACACAAGACAACTTAACTCTCAATGATGTTAAAAGTAGTGGCTAACTATGGAGCCATCTGCTGATAATACCCTGATACACCTGAAAACATCCATAGGAAAATATTTTTTAAAAGACCATTTTGCTAGGGTAGTGCAATTCCCTGAATTCCAATACAGGGAGACTATTAACTCTTTCTCGAGTAAAAGGTTCAGCTACCTGGAGGTGATCGGGTGGTGTCGCACGTTCACTTGCAATGGTTGCAACTCATTGGAATGTCATGATATGTTAAAGTTAGCATGTGCTAAGTGCAGCTAAAATGTAAGCAGACGTAGGTCCAAGAAGTTTAACCCATGTTAAGTAGTGGTTTACAAAATGGCACCATTCCGTCTCGACTTGTGTTTCGATGGAACAGTGTTTCGTTTCGAATTTCGTTTCAATTCGAAACTGCTGTTCTGTTTCATTTCGTCAAAACAGTTTCACTGTTTCAATGCTGTTTCGATGTTTCGCCCATAAGCTTGTAGCAGGCTCACCTTTCAGAGCTTGTGTTGAGTCCCAGGCTCGAGATCCTGCTGTTTTGATTGGTGGAGCCCATCCACCAATCAGGAGGCAGCAGGAGAAATAAAGTCACGCCCCTTGCCTAAGGGGAGGGGGAGAAGAGATCCCCCAGAAACTTCAGGGGCGGAGCCCTGGAGCATATAAAAGGAGCTGCGTGCCCAGCATGGGGGGGAGATGTAGCGAGGGACTCAAGAAGAACGGAGCCAAGAAAAGCTGGGGAGCTCTCCCCCAGCGGGCAATAGGCCCAAGGCTCCTGAAGCTGCCACTGGAGGAGCAGCCTTGGGAGTGGTGCAAGATCGCTCAGGCTGTTGACGGCGCACAGGGACAGTGTGTGGAGACCTGGCCCTGGGAGTGGTGTAAGACTGCTCAGGCCCATCATGGTGCGCAGTTTGGTGCATAGAGCCCAGGCTTTGGGACCACAAGCAGTGGCTTTAGCCTGCAACCCCGACAGGGCCAGCGGGCCAAACAGTGCATGGGGCAAAGGCCTTGGGGCTGCAGTGAGGTGGCTCAGGCCCCATCTCCCGGCAAGTGGCCAGGTCCCATGGTGCACAGGGTAGCACATGGGGCCAAGCCTTGGGAGCCAGGTAGCAGCAGAGGGTGCTTGGATTAGCCACCTGGTATGAGGACAGCTGGCCAGAGCCTGAAGGGTCTGGCCTGTGCTAAGAAAGCCCTCAGTGCTGAGCCAGGGCAGCACCCAGCACCCAGGAGCCAGCAGCAGTGATGCAGCAGCTGAGAGGAGCTGAACCCTCGGTGCACAGGGTGGGAAGGAGCCCAGTGGTGCAGGAGAGGCCTGGAGAGCCTCTCCAGCAGAGGAGACCCCATCAGACTGTGCCCTGACCACCACACCTGAGGTAGCATGAGTCCTTGGGCCCTTGGGTCCCACAGGGGAAAGACGTTTGGGGCGGGCAAACACAGAGAAGGGGCTGGGTGAGCAGCCCCCCACCTAGTCAAGGCGCTAAGGGGAGGGGCTCCTGGTGCTTCCTGGACACCCCCCCAAGGGACCCCATTGGAAGGAGAACTATCTCTTGCCATGGGTCAGGGACTATATTAAGGAATAGATATTATTAAGATTGTTCATGTTTGCACATTATATTTTGTAATTGAATTGTTGTAGTGTTATGTTGTAAATAGTATTATTCAGGGTTTTTCCTTGGTTAGTGTTCTGTATGTAAAAATATGTATATGATATTTAGTTTTGTGTTTATGTAGATTATAACTTAATAAATTGTATATAGTTAAGAACTTTGGGCTTGGGCTAACTCTACAGAGAAAAGAGGGACCTGCTTGAAATTCTGGCATCCCTCTCACAGCACCTCCTCCTGTCTATCCATCCTATTCAATAGAGAATAGGGCACACCCTTGGGTGGAGCCGGTTACAGGCTATAATGGGGAAGCTCAAGACAGCCTATAACTTTGTCATTTCTGGCCTGATTTGAATTAAATTTGCAGGAATGGTAGCCCCTTCTGAGGGCATGAAGTCTGCCAAGTTTCAAGGAGATAGATGCAGGAGTTTCAGGGAAACTGCACCTCAGGCTGCAGACAAGCAAAACTCATGACATGGGTGACATTGTGTGCGTGTTAAGGCGCAGCAGGGTGACAGCTGCAGGCCTGCTAGCCCCTTCTGAGGCCACAAAGCCTGCCAGCTGTCAAGGAGATAGGTACAGGGGCTTCTGGGTTCTGGGGCCCGGCACCTCTGGCTGCTGACAGGCAAAACTTGTGACATGGGTGGGTGACACTGTGTGTGTGTTAAGGTGTGCTCTAACTCAACTGACACCAAGGCAGAAAGCGGGGCAATTCAAACAATGCTGCCTTTTATGCAGTTTTTCCACCCCCACCCCCAGACCTCTGGGATTGAAAGGGACCTCAGTCACTGGCCAGCTGCACAGCCAATAATGAAAGCACTCCTTCCCCACACCACCCCCTTCTTTCCCCTCCCTCTCCCTACTTTAGTTTCTGTTTCCCTGCAGGCAAGCCCAGCTTGAGCTTCAAAACTTGAAATGCTTCGAAAATTTCAAACCGTTTCAACTTGCCTCATTTCATTTCGAAGCTGTTTCGAAGCTCTCTGTTTCATTTAGATTTTGCTGTTTGGAGCTCAAAACAATGCTGTTTCAACTTGAAATGAAACTGCCAGCAAAACTTCACACAGCCCTAATGTTAAGTACCCTCATAGTATTGCAGAGTTGTTCCCTCTTACCACAGGCTAACATTGTCAAGATATTCCAAAGATTTACAACTGTTGCAAATGAACGCCATCCATACTGTTCCGCACCTCCCTGGCTTTACAACTGAAAGTAACGTGCAATGAAGTATATTCATTGGCAAAGGAATAATCTGAATCCCCAATGCTGAATTTAACAGACCTGGGACTACTGGGGAAGTTCCAGAGGGCTGAAAGATGTGCCAATATTTTAAAAAGGCCAGTCAGACAACTGAGGTATCTGTAGGCTGGTGAGCCTGAAAACAATCACCCATAAAGTCATAGAACGACTGATACACTATACCAGTAGTGCTCGATTTTCTGGTCCCGTGGACCAGACGAATGCTGCAGAACCGGTCCATACGCCGGATCAGGGATCCATGGCGCCTGCACCTGGCAGGATTAGGCCCTCAGGTCCCACAGTTCCACCACCCACTGGATAGGACTACATGCATCAGGATTGGGCCCCGGAGCCATGCACTGTTCCCCCCAGGATTTGGCCCAGCCCTACACACCAGGATTGGACTCTGCAGGCTGAATCCAGTGTGCAGGGCCCAGTTCTCAGCCCACAGGGAAGCCCACAGTTCCAGAAATTTGACAGCAGGGGAGCAGTGGCATTACTTCCCCGCTGTCAAATTTTGGAACCTGAGAGGAGCCCTACAAGCCAGATGACAACACCGGGAACTGGATCTGGCCTGTGGGTAGGGGTTGAGCACCCCTGCATTGTACAATGGGTAAAGAATTAGAGGAAGGCAGCCTATAGCCAAAACCAACATGACTTTATAGAAAACAATACTACAAACAAACTCGATCCTGTTTTCTGATGAGATGACAAGTTTGCTTGGATCAAGGTAACTCTACAGAACATTTTGATGACCTGTTAAACTACATGCTGCAAAATACGACAAAAATAGCCCTACACAAACTCCTTGTAGCCCATACTAAACAGATTCAAAACTGACTAACAGACATCTCTGTTCTTGACCCAATGATAAGATTTATTCTCAGTCCAATATTAAATATTTTTATCAGTCATCTAGTAGCAACACTTGTATATGCGATGGGGGTTTAATCCCCAAGTTTTTATTTACGCCCCCTAAATTAAAGTGGTGGGTTTTTAATTGAAACCCACTCATCTCAATTTTCCATCACATTATGAGGGGCCAGATCCTTTTTTTTTTTTTTTTT